>NC_092342.1:92767500-93110000 GCF_046630445.1 Rutidosis leptorrhynchoides | reverse complement strand
AGCCTGGTATGGGGCGATTCTTTTTATACAAGGCTTCAATGGTATACACAATAACTTTTACTTTTACTTTTATTATTATTATTATTATTATTATTATTATTATTATTATTATTATTATTATTATTATTATTATTATTATTATTATTATTATTATTATTATTATCATTATCATTATTATTATTATTGTTACTATTATTATTAATGATGTTATTACTATTATTAATTAAGGTTATTACAATTATTGTAATTATCATGACTATTATTAGTATTATTATAGTTATTATTATTATTAGCTATGGATTACTAGTTATTATTATTATTGTTAATATAAGTATTAGTTAGCATACCTAATTATAATTTCCATTATTGTGATTATTATTATCATTATTATTATTACTAATATTATTATCATTAGTAGCATTAGTAAGTAGTATTGTTATTTATATTATCATTAGTGATAAGATCGTTATTATCAAGTATTAGGTATTATTATCAGAAGTATTATTTTCATTATATTAATTAGTAAACTTTTCATTTTAATTAAAAACCACTGTTATTACTATTATTATTATAAGTATTATTATTATCGTTAATATTATTGTTATAAATATTATGATTAGGATTATTAATGTTATTATCATTATGAAACAATACATTATGTTATTATAAACATAATTATTAGTATCATTGTTATAAATATAAAGAGTATTATTGTTATTATTACTAAAAGTATCATTACTTTTAAATCTATCATTTTTATTAAAATTATTATTTTACTATCATTACTATCAGTATTATATATATCATTATTATTAAAATAATTATGACTACTAAAATAAAAGTTCTAATGACGTTATTAAGGTCATAAGTGTAAAAATAAAGATTTTAAATATAAGTATACTTAGTACACAACTTAACTATATTAACAAATATATATATATATATATATATATATATATATATATATATATATATATATATATATATATATATATAAAATGAAAATATATAAATAAATAATGGAACTTATGAATTATTAAGAATATAAATTACATCACTAATAATAAAATATATATATTTATCCGATTACAAGTATATATTTTAATATATATATATATATATATATATATATATATATATATATATATATATATATATATATATATATATATATATGAATGATATAGGTTCGTAAATCCGAGTCCAACCCTACGTTGTCCAATGCCGTCATATGTATTTTTACTACAAAATACAATATGTGAGTTCATTTGATTCCCTTTTACTCTTTACATTTTTGGGACTGAGAATACATGCGCTACTTTTACAAATGCTTTATTAAATGCTTTTGAAATACATTTTGAACTGCGAATACATGAAATGCTCTTATAAATGTTTGACGAGATAGACACAAGCAAAACATTCCTCGAATGAATTATGTGGACGTGATAATTGCCACCATTGAATTATGTGGACGTGATAATTGCCACAATTGATATGAATATTTTTTCCTGATTATTATTGCTTGGTAACCTAAGAATTAGGGAACATCACTAATTTTGAGAATTAGTGCACGCCTAATTGACGCGAATCCTAAAGGTAGCTACCGGGTTTAACACCCTCACCCAGAATGTTCACTAGACGGAAGGGCTAGTGTGCATGGTGTTTAATACTTCAAAGTTTATATGATTATTATACAGACGAGGTGTTCTGTTTTAGGGATATTATTATGCGCATTATATGTTATGGTCGGTTACCAAGCCAGGCTATGAAAGCAATGAAAAGTGAATGTTATGTATCGAGAGAATGATTTTATACACAGGTTATGTGTATGTTATTTTTGTGCACAAGATATGTGTACGGTTACTAAGATTTATGAAAGATGATTTCGTACACGAGAATGGTGTACTGTATTTAAAAGATTTTGCATGTACATTACAGGTGGGTATAGGATTCGGGCCCATTTGTACCATGCAGGATTTAAATCTTGTGGTCTATCAAAATGATGAACTTTATTATTTTATGATAAACCTATGAACTCACCAACCTTTTGGTTGACACTTGAAAGCATGTTTATTCTCAGGTATGAAAGAAATCTTCCGCTGTGCATTTGCTCATATTAGAGATATTACTTGGAGTCATTCATGACATATTTCAAAAGACGTTGCATTCGAGTCGTCGAGTTCATCAAGATTATTATTATGTCAATTATAGTTAGAGGTGTTATGAAATAGTATGCTTGCCGAAAACTTTCGATGTAAAGAAAGTTTGTCTTTTAAAAATGAATGCAATGTTTGTAAAATGTATCATATAGAGGTTAATTACCTCACGATGTAATCAACTATTATGAATCATTTATATTATATATGAACGGGGCATTCCCTCTTCAACGAATGATAGCTACCGCCGTAGATGCGGCCATGGCCGGTCACCCATCCAACAACAATAACAACAACCCCAACAACAACCACAATAATGGAGCCGGTAATTCAAACGAGGGATGCTCCTACAAAGATTTCATGGGGTGAAAACCTCACACTTTCCATGGGACTGGAGGACCGGTTGCTCTTACTCGATGGTTTGAGCAAACGGAAGCCGTTTTTAGCATAAGCGGTTGTCGGGACCAAGACAAGGTCAAATATTCCACCCACACTTTTGTCGGTATCGCTCTCACATGGTGGAATACGTATGTACAATTGGTGGGTACCGATGAAGCCCACACTCTCTCTGGGTCCGATTTAAAAGAAAAGATGATCACCGAATACTTTCCGTGCGATGAGACCCTAAGGCTCGAAAGCGAGCTAAGAAGTTTGAAAGCGGTCGGAAACGACCTCAAAGCTTATAATCAACGGTTTGCTGAGCTAGCTCTAATGTGTCCAAACCTTCTAAATCCCAACCCTCTACGAGTTGAACTTTACATGGATGGCCTTCCTAAGAGCATCAATCACGGGGTAATGTCATCCAAACCCGCCAACCTACAAGAAGCTTTAAAGATGGCCCATCAATTTATAGAAATGGTGGACGAAATTGAAGTGCCGGCACCTAAAGCTGAGGATAAGTCGGGTGGAAACAAAAGAAAATGGGAAGCCACTCAATCAAGCAACTACAACAACAAAAACTTCACCAAAAAGCCTTTCACCTCCGATGGCAAGAAAGGTTATGCCGGAGCCAAACCTTTTTGCAACAAATGCCACAAGCATCACTTTGGTGAATGTGGCAAGCTAATTTGCCACCGATGCCAAGGAAGTGGTCATATAGCCAACGATGGTAGAAGTGCCGCCTCCGTCGCTCGAAAGGGGCCCGATGCACCAAAGACGGTCACTTGTTACGGATGTGGCCAACAAGTTCATTTTAGAAATGCATGCCCAAAGAAGAAAGGTAACCCCAATGCACGCGGCCGAGCTTTCAACATTAACACCAAGTAAGCCCGAGATGACAATGAATTAGTCACGGGTACGTTTCTTCTCAACAACTCATATGTCTCTTGCTTATTCGATTCGGGTGCCGATAAGAGTTTTGTATCCAAGACCTTGACTCATTCTTTTTGTACTCCACTAATTCCACTAGATACTACTTAGACCATTGAAGTGGCCAATGGGAAACTATTGAGTGCCGACAAATTTTATCGGGGGTGTATGTTAAACTTAATGGGTAAAGAGTTTGAAATTGACTTGATACCTATAGAACTAGGTAGCTTCGATGTAATAATTAGTATAGATTGGTTAGCCAAAACAAAATCTCACATCCTTTGTGATCTCAAAGCAATTCAAATTCCTATCAAGAATGGTGAACCCTTGATTGTCTATGGCGATAAGAGTTGCACCGGACTCAACCTCGTCTCGTGCCTTAAAGTTGAAGAATATCTTCGTAAAAAGGTTGTTTCGCGATTCTAGCCCACGTTAAGAAAGTCGAGACTGATGAGAAGCATATCGATGACGTGCCAATTGTTAGTGACTTTTTCGATGTTTTTACCGATGAATTGCCGGGTCTTCCACCTCATCGACCGATTGAATTCCAAATTGATCTTATTTCGGGAGCCGCACCCGTAGCACGTGCACTGTATAGACTTGCTCTATCTGAAATGCAAGAATTGCAAAATCAAATCCAAGAACTACTTGACCGTGGTTTTATCCAACCTAGCCATTCACCATGGGGCGCTCCGATTTTATTCGTTAAGAAGAAAGATGGATCCCTACGAATGTGCATTGATTATCGTGAGTTAAACAAATTGACGGTTAAGAACCGATATCCTCTTCCACGCATCGACGACCTCTTCGATCAACTACAAGGATCTTGTGTATATTCAAAAATCGATCTCCGCTCTGGTTATCATCAACTAGGGGTTAAGGGGGAAGATGTCTCCAAAACCGCTTTTTGGACTCGCTATGGTAGTTACGAATTCCTTGTCATGCCATTTGGTCTATCTAATGCACCAGCGGTGTTCATGGATCTTATGAACCGCGTGTGCAAACCTTACCTCGACAAATTCGTTATTGTTTTCATCGACGATATTTTGGTCTATTCAAAAAGCGAAGAACGGCACGAACAACACCTCCGACTCGTGCTTGAACTCTTGAGACAAGAACGACTCTATGCCAAATTCTCCAAGTGTGAATTTTGGTTGAAGGAAGTTCAATTTCTCGGTCATGTCGTAAGCGATCAAGGTATTAAGGTCGATCCCGCAAAAATTGAATCCATTAACAAATGGGAAACCCCTACTACTCCTACTCACATTCGACAATTCTTAGGCCTCGTTGGGTATTATCGTAGATTCATCGAAAATTTCTCTTTGGTTGCACGTTGATGTTGTTCGAGGTGTATACGAAATACTATTATATTTACTACGAAATACGGTACAATTTACACAAGTTTTATTTATTTATATAGATGAGATATACTTAAACCTTGCTACAACACTTATAGGTAGTGTACCTAATCGTAGAGTAGTATAGTTTTTAGTAAGTTCGGTTCATTCCACAGGGAGCTAGCTGAGTTTAACGCTATATTTTTAACAATTATATTTATACAAAATATATATAATTATATACAGTAATATTATTATAAAAGGGGGTTTTTACCGTTTAATGACCGGTTTGTCGATTTTATATTTTAAGCATAAAGATAAATGACGATAATATAAATGACAGAATTTAAATTGCGATAAAGTAAATTGCAGTAATTAAAATGACAATAAATAAAGGTACGGTGAAATATGAAATAAAAGTATTATGCTTATTTAAACTTCCGTAATCATGATGTTTGACGTTTTGATTAATTGTTACCCGGGTTAATTGTCCTTTGTCCTGGATTATTTGATACCTATTTAGTTTTTGTCCATAATAGTCCATCGGTCATAATTATAAAATGCTCGTCAAATTAACCTTATTCCCGAAGTCAAATATTCCAACTAATTAGGGATTCGAACTGTAACAAGGTTTTAATACTTTGTTTAATGATTACACCAGGTTATCGACTGCGTGTAATCTAAGGTTTTATTACTTTGTTAACAATTACACCAATTTTCCTTGTATGTAATCCACCCCTGTTTTAATGAGATATGAATATTAATTTACCCACTTGATCAGAATGAATAATCAATTACCCAACCCGAATAATTAATTAAATGATCATAAAAGATGTCGTATAAACGTCACTAAATAAAACATACATAATCATTTTAATAATTATTAGATTAACTAATTTGAAGATAGGTTCAACAGATTCTAATGAGTTGTCATTCGATTAGACAATACCCCCTATCTATTAATAGTCAATAGTCCAATGTCCACAAGTGTCGGTCTTTTGTCCAAACCTTAATTATGGTACAAAATCTACTAGCCCCGTCTTAATATTTAGTCTAACATCATGATTACATTGGCTCAAATAAGCATAATAATAACTTAGTTACGAGACATTAATTTAAAAAGGAAGAACAAAGCTTACAGTAGTGATTAATCGCGTAGCGTTACACGGACAGAGTTTCGACTTACAAAATCTTAAAACATTCCTTACAATAACCCAATTATTATTAAACTTAATTTAATATTAAAATTATAAATATAAATATAAATATATATATATATATATATATATATATATATATATATATATATATATATATATATATATTGAGATAGAGAGTAGATAGAAAAAGATGTGTGTTTAATTTCGGCCAGAAAATGTGAGTTTTATAGAATGTGGCCTGCTACAGTAACTCATGCGAGTGCATGAGTTTTGTGCCTTCTGGCCATGCGATCGCATGGTCGTCATTTCCTGGTCACATACTTTTTGGCTCCTAGCTTGTCGACATATTTATTTAATATATATAATATATACATAATTTTATATAATTTTATATATATTATATTATATTCATGTGCATAGTTAATTTGTAATTTTAGCTCCGATGCGTCGCGCGTTGATAGTTGGCTCAAGTCCCGATTCTGGATTTTTTAACGTCCTTTCGTACGATTTAATATCTTGTACTTTGCGTTTTACGACTTGTATTTTTGTAATTTTGAGACGTTTCTCATCAATAAATTGAACCACTTGGATTGTACTTTGTACTTTTTAGCTTTTTGGTCGTTTGCATCTTCAAATCGTCGAATCTGTCTTTTGTCTTCATACTTATTTATTTAAACGAATATTACATAAAAATAAAGCAATTGCAACTAAAAGCTTTACATATTGGAAGGATATTGTGCCTAAATATATGTTCATTTGGAGCACTATCACACGTCCTCTAACCGTGTTAACTCACAAGGGAAGGAAATTTATTTGGTCGACCGAACAAGAATCCGCGTTTCAAAACTTGAAGAAAAAGTTAACCACCGCCCCTATCTTGTCAGTTCCCGAAAGCAATGATGATTTTGTTGTATATTGCGATGCCTCGAAACATGGTTTTGGGTGCGTATTGATGCAACGAAGGAAGGTTATTGCTTATGCCTCCCGACAATTGAAAATCCATGAACGGAAGTACACGACACATGATCTTGAACTCGGAGTCGGTGTCTTTGCACTCAAAATGTGGGTTTTCAGAAAACAAATCGGTTTTAATTTGATCAAAATATTTTCTCGTTCAAGCTCGAGTTTAGATATCATTAAATTCCATGAGTTTGTAATTCTCAATCTTTAAAGTCAATCTCAAGGATTGAGTAATATCAGGCTTAAAAGCTGATTTTTAATCTTTAAGGAGATTATCCTTTCTGGGGGGGTCTGATTCATTAGTCTTATCAAGCTAATTTGCACGGTGCCCTCCCTATTTTACGAGACAGATCCTCTCATGGTTAGGATAAGTCTGGCCACTTGGCGACCATGTTTGATGCTGAGGTCCGTGGATTTCCTGCTGATTTTAGAGATGACTTTTCTAGATTTTTCGTCAACCTACAGCTGGTCTGGATGACAACTTCCTGGCCTAAATCAAGAAGCGCGTGTCTTTTTCAGAAGACTTTACTTCCTTTTAATAATGGAATTGATTCATCGTGCAGATCCATCTTTCTTTCAAATATATTATAGTAAATCGGGTAAAACTGATTAAAATCGTCCAAAACAAAAGTACCTGTAATAATCTTGTACCAAATATGTGATATGTGTTTTAAAGAACTTGGTAAATTCTTCCCACACTTAGCTTTTATTTATTCTTTTCTTTGCCTTTTTATTCTCTTCTATTCCATTTTAAATGAATTCAAGCGTTTTGGGTTGTTTCTCCATTTATGTTCTCTCCGAGGTAACAATAATTTTGGCATTAACACCTAGTTTTATCGTTCATAAATATGTGTAAACATGATTTTGAATTCATTTAGTTGAAAATTTTTCAAATTTTAACAAAATTTGACAATTAAACTAAGTGTAAACCCGAGAGAATTTATAACCCTTCCCCCCACTTGAGATCATGCAATGCCCTCATTTGCATGAAATCAGACTATAATTATAAATTCATGAGGGTGATTAGTGTAGAAAAGTGATTAAAAATACCCAATTTGTAATTACTAAGGTCGTTGAATGATAGATGGCGCGTCTCATCGTTCATTTCTTTTGTTGTAATTTCACATATGTTTTGCGTCTTATCGTCAAAATTAGTAGCTTTTGCTGAACTTAATGTCCGTCTTTGAAAGTGCGTTGTTTTACCCTGTTTTGTACATAAGATAAACTACAAACATATATAAAATATATATATATATATATATATATATATATATATATATATATATATATATATATATATATATATATATATATATATATATATATATATATATATATATATTTTAAACCTTTATTTATTAAAACAATTTAAATGGATAATTTTTTAAAATTTTGTTTCCTTTTACTTTAGGTAGTTTCGTTATGTTTACCTAGTCCGTCCCTCGACAAAATTTAAAATTTGTCATTTTTAAAGCGATTGTTTTAAAAGGAAAGATTTTTGAGTTTTTTTATTTAATTTTTTTTTTTGTATACTTTAGATCAATAAAATTAAAAATAATGATAACAAAATTTTTCGTCCCGCCCTCAGGTAAAGCAATTTCGGTTCCATGACCTAGTCTTCAACTTACGACGAATTTTTAGAAATCATTTTTTTAAACTTAATGAAATAAAGTAAATTTTGTTTTTAAATTCACACAAAACTTAAATTTAAAAAACGTATTAATTTCATACAAACCTACAAAACAAAATAAAATTTAGAATGGAGGGAAGAAAACTAGTTCTTTAGTGTCTGCTAGTGGAAAAGACCAATCGGATTCCATTCTCGGAACTACACGAGAATAGAACAACTAACTCTAGACAGCATTTTCTTTTTAGAACATTTGAATCTCCCCACACTTAGGTAACTGTGATGTCGAAATTGTGGTTAACTTCATTGTCAATTTCTCTTGGACAATAATTAACTTGCATATCTGTGACTTTTGCTTTAAGCCATTGGTCAGATTCTTGTGTAATATCCACAAATTCAACTAGTTTTGCCTTTTCTTTAGGTGATAGATTGGATACTAACCGGTTGCATAACTTAAAGTTCCCCTTGGTTCTAGCATCGCGAATCCGTTTAATAAGTTTCTTCATTGAACTATTAATAACGGGGTCATTTAATTTCGTATCAACAACGGGGTTCTTTGTTATCAGGTCATTATTAGGTGTTACTTCATCTTCCCCATACTTAGGTGTTTTATTATTGCTAAGCACTACCGTTGGAGTTGGTAAAATAACATGGTTCTTACCAATCGTTTTTGTTGGTTCAATGGTTTTGGTTGGTGGAGATTTAGACTTTCGACTCACAAAGGTGATCGATTTTTCATCATTACTAAGTGTCATTCTACCCTCTCTTACATCAAATAACGCCCCGGTGGATGCTAAGAATGGTCCACCTAAAATTAGAGGAATGTTTGGGTCATCTTCAATGTCAATGACAATGAATTCGACTAGAAAGGTTAAATTACCCACTTGAACGGGTAGGTTGTCAGCAATTCCAACTGGGTGTCTAATGGTTTGATCAAAGAGTCGAACACTCATTTCCGTTGGACTTAACTCACCTACTCCTAATCTCTTATATAATGAAAGAGGCATAACACTCACACTCGCACCTAAATCGGCTAGTGAATCATACATGACACAATCACTAAGTAGACAAGGAACAATAAATTCACTCGGATCACCCAATCTGGGTAGAGGTTTTGGTGGAACTGTCTTCATCGGGTTTACTTTTACGGTTTTTGTTTCTTGCACTTTCTTATTCTTCTTCTTCTTTCCAGAGGTATCACAAACTTTATTACCTATTACTTGCTCATACTCAACTCCTTTTCTTGGAAACGGGATGGGTGGTCTGTATGGTGCCACCACTGGCTTTACATACTCGGGTGGTGGTGGTGTTGTAACCTCTTCATTGTTACTCACATCTAAAACCTTCCCATCTTCTGATGATGGTTTTTCAGAATTTGTTGACACCATATTAACATTCTCATTTCGAGGATTTACTTCAGTATTACTCGGTAGCTTTCCTTCTTCCCTCTCACTCATCATGCTAGCAAGAGTACCTACGTGTTTTTCTAGATTCAAAATGGAAGCTTGTTGAGTTCTTAATGACTAATCAAACCTCTCATTTGTTTGGGTTTGAGATGTAATAAATTGTGTTTGAGATTCCATTAGCTTTGCCATCATTTCTTCCAGATTTGGCTTTTTCTCTTCGGTTTGTTGTGGTGGTTTATATAAGTCAGGTTTTTGTTGATTGAAAGTGTTGTTTTGAGTTGGTTGATTATTCAGACCTTGTTGGTTGTACGAGTTATTGTTTGGCAAATTTGGATTGTAAAGAATGTTTTGATTTCGATTGAAGTTTGGCCTTGGCGGTTGATAATTATTCTGATAATTATTTCCCAGCCTTTGGTTCATGTAGGAAACATTCTCTCGTTGTTCCATCGTTTGCTCAATGTGACAATCTTTCGTTAAGTGTGGTCCACCACATTGCTCACAACTGATTCGTATTGCGTGAATATCTTTATTCATCTTTTCCATTCGTCTCTCGAAAGCATCTATTTTTATGGAAACGAAATCAAAGTCATGGCTAGAATCGGCTCTAGCTGCTTTAGATGAACGAAAAATATCTTTTTCTTGATGCCACTCATGCTATTGGGAAGCTGTGTTATCAATAATTTTGTGAGCTTCAGTTGCGGTTTTCTTCATAATGGAACCACCAGCTGCTATGTCGATGTCTTTTCGTGTAGCAATGTCGATACCTTGGTAGAATATTTGTACTATTTGATAAGTGTCTAAACCGTGCTGAGGACATCCTCTCAAAAACTTTCCAAATCTTGTCCACGCCTCATATAAAGTTTCATTTGGTTTTTGTGTGAACGTAACAATTTCTCCTTGAAGTCTCACGGCTTTAGATGCCGGAAAGAATTGTTTAAGAAATTTTTCAACTAAAACATCCCATGTATCAATCGCCCCTTCAGGTAATGATTCTAACCAATCTTTGGCTTCTCCCTTTAAAGTCCAGGGAAATAACATGAGATAGATCTGTTCATCCTCCACTTCTCGGATTTTAAATAGAGTACAAATCCTATTAAAGGTACGAAGATGTTCGTTTGGATCTTCCTTCGGTGCACCACTATATTGGCATTGATTAGTTACCATGTGTAGGATTTGTCCTTTGATTTCATAATCTGGTGCATTAATATCTGGCTTAATAATGGCGTGACCTTGGCCCGAGCGTTTAGCTCTCATTCGGTCTTCCATACTTAGAGGTTCCAGATTTTCCATGATTGAATTTGTTGAATCTGAATCACTAGAGAATTCTGATTTAATGGTTTCTTCCTCGACAATCTCTGGATGAGTGATTTGTGGTTCCGGAGGAATGATTATTGGTTCAGGATCTCTGAATTGTCCTTGAATATCCTCCGAGTTTTCAATTGTGAGGTCGGGTTCAAAAAATGGATTATCGTAAATTTGAATTGGAGTACTTGGTCGACTAGATGACGATTCTAAAGAAAAATCAATGGCGACAATATTGGCTAAATGTCTTGATCGAGTTACAGGTGGTGAACGTATGAAAGGTGGTGAACGTTTTGCTCGGTGCATTCACTGAATATCCTATTTCCTATTAGTTATAAAAATAAAAATTATATAAGTTATCAAATTAATAGACTTTTCTGATTTTGCCCACGTTTCGAATAGTCAATAGATGCAGCAGGTAGCCATGACCCTTTAAATCAGAAGCCCACAACTCGCCACTAACAAATCCAACTATTACTACCAACCAGAAAATTTTAGATGTCTATCAATTTAACCGCTTAAAATAATTTTTCGTTTGAAATTTTAGAGAAGAAATAGAAAATTTTATGTCCTAAAAACCAGAGCGTCGAGAAATAAGAAAGAAAAAGAGTGCGTCAAAACACGTCGAAAAATAAAAAGTCGAAAAACAATAATAAGAAAGTAGAGCGTCGGAACTTAAAAGTCTAAAAACTAAATATAAAAAGTTGCGCCTAAAGGTATTAAAGCTTAAAAGGAAATCTATATCCAAAACGGCAATAACTTAAAAGTCACTAAAATCTATTAAATATTAAAGAGATGAGCGACGTCGTAAAATTCTAAAGCACCTAAATCTTAATCTAAAGAAAAAGCACTTAAGGGATTTTACGGCAAAGCCTAAAAATCTAGAAATAAAAATAACTACGGCTAAAACTAATCTTAAAATTAATTACGAACGATAAATATACAATTTAGGAATTAAACGATTAAAATATACAATTTATAAAAAAGAAACAAAAAGTAATAAAATTACAATTTTATAAAAATATTTTTTATATTATTATTTTATAAAAGTATTAATTTTATAAATAATAAAACTAATTGAAACTTAAAAATACAAATTTAATTAAACAAACTAAATAAAACTAATTAATAATGATAATAATTAAATCTAACCATAAATGATTTAATTTATAATAATAATAAACCTAATTTCGTAATAAATGCTAGGGTTTCAGTTGTCAGACAGCCTCATGCGATCGCATGAGGTTTACTTGTCTGGGCCATGCGATTGCATGGCTTCGGATACCAGGCCAGGTCTTGGGCTGCTACAGTACCAGGCCTGAATTCTTATATATATTTTTTTTCTTATTTTAATTTTATAGAAAATATTTATAGAATATTTATATAAAATATAATAAACTTATATTTTAAAATCTTAAAAATAAAAGTACTTTTTAATTTTATATATAAAGTCATAAAAATATATTTTTTTTCTTTTTATTATATATATATATTTTTATATATAACAATATTTATAAATACAAAATATTTTTACGAAATATGAAATTTTTACAAAGATATAGTTTACAAAAATATAGCATTCTGCTTCGGTGTCCACGGCAGCAGCGCCAAAAACTTGATGTTGTTCGAGGTGTATACGAAATACTATTATTTTCACTACGAAATACGATACAATTTACACAAGTTTTATTTATTTATATAGATTGGATATACTTAAACCTTGCTACAACACTTATAGGCAGTGTACTTAATCGTAGAGTAGTATAGTTTTTAGTAAGTCCGGTTCGTTCCACAGGGAGCTAGCTGAGTTTAACGCTATATTTTTAACAATTATATTTATACAAAATATATATAATTATATATAGTAATATTATTATAAAAGGGGGTTTTTACCGTTTAATGACCGGTTTGTCGATTTTATATTTTAAGCGTAAAGATAAATGACGATAATATAAATGACAGAATTTAAATTGCAATAAAGTAAATTGCAGTAATTAAAATGACAATAAATAAAGGTACGATGAAATATGAAATAAAAGTATTATGTTTATTTAAACTTCTGTAATCATGATGTTTGACGTTTTGATTAATTGTTACCCGGGTTAATTGTCCTTTGTCCTGGATTATTTGATACCTATTTAGTTTTTGTCCATAATAGTCCATCGGTCATAATTATAAAATGCTAGTCAAATTAACCTTATTTCCGAAGTCAAATATTCCAACTAATTAGGGATTCGAACTGTAACAAGGTTTTAATACTTTGTTTAATGATTACACCAGGTTATCGACTTCGTGTAATCCAAGGTTTTATTACTTTGTTAACAATTACACCAATTATCCTTGTATGTAATCCACCCTTGTTTTAATGAGATATGAATATTAATTTACCCACTTGATCAGAATGAATAATCAATTACCCAACCCGAATAATTAATTAAATTATCGTAAAAGATGTCGTATAAACGTCACTAAATAAAACATACATAATCATTTTAATAATTATTAGATTAACTAATTTGAAGATAGGTTCGACAGATTCTAATGAGTTGTCATTCGATTAGGCAATACCCCCTATCTATTAATAGTCAATAGTCCAATGTCCACAAGTGTCGGTCTTTTGTCCAAACCTTAATTATGGTACAAAATCTAATAACCCCATCTTAATATTTAGTCTAACATCACGATTACTTTGGCTCAAATAAGCATAATAATAACTTAGTTACGAGATATTAATTTAAAAAGGAAGAACATAGCTTACAGTGGTGATTAATCACGTAGCGTTACACGGACAGAGTTTCGACTTACAAAATCTTAAAACATTCCTTACAATAACGCAATTATTATTAAACTTAATTTAAAATTAAAATTATAAATATAATATATATATATATATATATATATATATATATATATATATATATATATATATATATATATATATATATATATATATATATATATATATATATATATATATATATATATTGAGATAGCGAGTAGATAGAAAAAGATGTGTGTCTAATTTCGGCCAGAAAACGTGAGTTTTATAGAATGTGGCCTGCTACAGTAACTCATGCGAGTGCATGAGTTTTGTGCCTTCTGGCCATGCGATCGCATAGCCGTTATTTCCTGGTCACATACTTTTTGGTTCCTAGCTTGTCGACATATTTATTTAATATATATAATATATATAATTTTATATAATTATATATATATATATATATATTATATTATATTCATGTGCATAGTTAATTTGTAATTTTAGCTCCGTTGCGTTGCGCGTTGATAGTTGGCTCAGGTCCCGGTTCCGGATTTTCGAACGTCCTTTCGTACGATTTAATATCTTGTACTTTGCGTTTTGCGACTTGTACTTTTGTAATTTTGAGACGTTTCTCATCAATAAATTGAACCACTTGGATTGTACTTTGTACTTTTTAGCTTTTTGGTCGTTTGCGTCTTCAAATCGTCGAATATGTCTTTTGTCTTCACACTTATTTATTTAAACGAATATTACATAAAAATAGAACAATTGCAACTAAAAGCTTTACATATTGAAAGGATATTGTGCTTAATTATATGTTCATTTGGAGCACTATCACACGTCCTCTAACCGTGTTAACTCACAATGGAAGGAAATTCATTTGGTCGACCGAACAAGAATCCGCGTTTCAAATCTTGAAGAAAAAGTTAACCACCGCCCCTATCTTGTCGGTTTCGGAAGGCAATGATGATTTTGTTGTATATTGCAATGCCTTGAAAATGATTTTGGGTGCGTATTGATGCAACGAAGGAAGGTTATTGCTTATGCCACCCGACAATTGAAAATCCACGAACGGAAGTACACGACACATGATCTTGAACTCGGAGCCGGTGTCTTTGCACTCAAAATGTGGAGACACTATCTTTATGGGACCAAAAGTACTATTTTCACCGATCACAAAAGCCTCCAACACATCTTCGATCAAAAGCAACTAAACATGAGACAACGATGGTGGATTGAAACTTTAAACGATTACGATTGTGAGCTTCGTTACCATCCGGGAAAGGCAAATGTAGTAGCTGATGCCTTAAGTCGAAAAGAAAGACGGTGCCTCTTCGTGTTCGAGATTTAAAAATCACCATCCACACCAATCTCAATAACCAAATTTGGGTAGCCCAAGATGAAGCTCTTAAGGATGAAAACATATCGCTCGAACGCTTGAACGTCCTCGCCTCACGATTCGAAGTTAAGGAGACCGAACTCCGATATTTCGCCGGGAGAATTTGGGTGCCTAGTTATGGGGACTTGCGAAGCCTTATTCTAGACGAAGCGCATAAGTCAAGGTATTCTATTCAACTCGGTGCCAATAAGATGTACCACGACTTCAAGGAACAATATTGGTGGCCGAACATTAAAAGGGACGTTGCTACTTATGTTAGAAAGTGCCTAACTTGCTCCAAAGTCAAAGTCGAACACCAAAGACCATTCGGGCTACTTCAACAACCCAAAATCCCATAATGGAAGTGGGAGAGAATAACAATGGATTTTATCATAAAACTACCAAGAACGGTGAGCGGTTATGATACTATTTGGTTATTGTAGACCGTCTCACCAAATCCGCCCACTTCCTTGCCATGAAGGAAACCGACAAAATGGAGAAACTTGCACAACTTTACATTAAAGAGATCGTAGCCCGTCACGGTGTACCATTATCGATTATTTCCGACCGAGATGGCCGTTTTGTTTCTAGATTTTGGTGTACTTTACAAGAAGCGTTGGGAACACGATTAGACATGAGCATCGCATACCATCCGCAAATCAACGGACAAAGCTAACGCACAATTCAAACCTTGGAAGACATGCTACAAGCTTGCGTTATCGATTTCGAAAAAGCTTGGGACAAGCACTTGCCTCTCGCCGAATTCTCCTATAACAATAGTTATCACGCGAGTATTAACGCCGCACCATTTGAAATGTTATATGGTCGCAAATGCCGTTCACCTCTTTGTTAGGCCGAAGTAGGCGACAAGAAAATCACCGGACCCGAACTCATTCATGAAACAGCTAAGAAGACCATTCAAATCCGAGATAGGCTCCGGACGGCCCGTATTCGTCAAAAGAGCTATACCGACATTAGACGTAAGGATCTCGAGTTCCAAGTGGGTGATCGTGTAATGTTAAAAGTCACACCTTGGAAAGGTGTAATCCGTTTTGGAAAACGTAGGAAACTAAATCCGCGATACATTGGTCCTTTTGAAATCTTGGAGTGTGTTGGAACCGTTGCTTACCGTCTAGATCTTCTGCCTCAATTGAGCTCCGTTCATCCTACTTTCCATGTATCAAACTTGAAGAAATGTTTTACCGAACCCGAACTCGTTATCCCTCTCGAAGAGCTTACTATTGATGACAAACTTCATTTTGTGAAAGAACCGATTGAAATTGTGGATCATTCCTTTAAAACGCTAAAACAAAGAAAAATTCCGATTGTCAAAGTCCGTTGGAACGCCAAAAGAGGACCCGAGTTTACTTGAGAAAGACAAGATCAAATGCAAAGGAAATACCCTCATTTATTCATGGATTCGGAAAGGCAAGATCTCGAGGAGGAAACTACGACTACTACGCCTACTTAAATTTCGTGACGCAATTTCTTTTAAGGAGTAGGTAATGTAACATCCCGTCTTTTTCGTTTACTTTCCGTTTAATTATTTTAAAAGTCCGTTATATAATTATAACATCTTTCGTTAATACGCGTTTTTAAAATATTTCGTTTAGGTAATTCACGCACCCGCTTTTAAACTCGAGGGACTAATGTTGTCAAGTGGGCAAAGATGTTTCTAGGTCAAATGGTCAAACCACCATCTCTTCCACTCATTCACCTCCTCACTCCTTACTACTTCCACTTTATTCTCTCAAACACAAAATCAAAGAATCATCATCCATTTTGAATCTAGCAAGCGTTCTTCAAAACAAATCACATATTTGGAATCCTTCCATCTTCCTCTTCGAATCCATACCAACTTCATCTCATTTGGGTAACTTTCTAAAAACACTAGATTTTATGTTCTTGATGTTTTTGACTTATAAAAGTGTTAGTTAGTGTCTATGGCTCAAGTCTAACATGAATATATGATTTGCATGCTCGATCTTGTTGTTTTAGTATAACTAGCTTGAACTTGAAAGGTGTGTGTTTAATCTTGAGTTTTGGATGATTAAATGTTGTTGTTATGTTAAAGTTCATGTATTAAATGTGTTACTAGCATCATTAGCTTCAATTTAATGTGTAGGTTGATTAAGAAAACTTCACTAACATGATTATTGATTTTGTGATTTTGGTTAGGGTTTGATAGACTTAAATATGAACTTTTGATGCATTGAATGCTATGAAATGTTGTTGATAAGTGTTTAGTTGTATTGTATGCGTAAATACCTACGAAATGGCCTATTATATGTAGGTAGTAAGTTCCCAAATTATCAATTTGCATTTATGATCTTGAGTGTAATAAATGATGAATATTTAATGCTGGTTTGGTTGTTGTAAATGTCAGATTGATTGATGAAATGTGCTTAGTTGTTTTCCTCGTCGAAATACCTTTTCAACGGTGTAAGATACATGATTTAAGTGTTTACGATTCACAATTTGTGTTTGTTTGAGTTTTGGTTCGAGACTTGTGAAATTTCAGCAAACTGCAACTGCCCAGGTGTTTGGAAGCCGTCCCAACCTTTGGACGCCGTCCAGGCCTTCATTGTTGGATGCCGTCCAGCCAATCTGGACGCCGTCCAAATGAACTGCAGAATTCTGTTTAGATTGGTCGTTTACCGTTTAATTCTAACTATGCTACGCACCTCCGATTAACATGTAACTTATTCTAACATGCTCATATATGATTATATAACTCAGAAAAATTGTCCGAGACCCGACCCGAACGTGTTGACTTTTTCGTTGACTTTGACTTGACCAAAGTTGACTTTTATTCAAACGTAAACGAATACTTATGCAATCATTCTAGCGTGCTTTTATACTTGTATCTTGCATAAAACTTGATAATGTGACTCACATGCTATATTAATCGAGTCGTAACGAGCCATAGGACTAATTGAACAACTTTGACCGACTTCATGCTTACTGATATTGATACAACCTATTGTTTAAGTCGAGACTAGCATTCTTTCTTGCACACGTTTACTTTGTGAAGTACATTTACATTCGTGCACTCAAGGTGAGATCATAGTCCCACTTTTACTCTTTTATACTTATATTTGGGATGAGAAAACATAAACGTTTCGTTTTACAAAGTGAACACAAGTTCGAAAACAAACATTCTACGTACGAGTTAGAACAGAAATGCCTCAATTCGATTATCATTAGTTACACTTGTCGGGTGTAAGTGAGAACTTATGTTGTATGGCCATATGGGTTTGACAAACCCTCATTCGAACGGTTCGCTACCGTTATTCGGATGAAATATATTTTCGAGAATAAGTGTAGGTTCTAACACTTTGTGATGGGGTAACGTTAGTTAAGCCTTGATAATTGGGTGCTCGTGATAACAAATTTTAGAATGGTTTACTATTATTTCAATGTTTTAAATCTTGTGGTTCAACTTACATACTCACTTACTAAACCTATGATTTCACCAACGTTTTCGTTGACAGTTTTCTATATGTTTTCTCAGGACCTTGAACGCTAAGTGATACATGCTTCCGCACTCTATTTTGATACTTGCTTGGATGTCGAGTATACATGCATATTTGGAGCGTCTTTTGACTTACTTTTAAATCGTGTCGCATAGGTTTCATTTGTACTTTAAACGTTGTAATGTAACTAGTCGTCGAACTACTTTTGTAAACCTTGAAACATCTTTACATTTGAAATGAATGCGATATATTTTTGGTCAAACGTTGTTTTAAAGACTTATGACCACGCAACGGGACCTAAGTAGACGGCGCCGTCAATGACGATTTTGTCGGGTCGCTACAAAAACTCTAAAACTGTTCTTAATCAGGCTAATAGTAAAGGTGCAGGAACTTCTATTGTGACCTTGACTAATGATCAATTAGGAAGGCTGTTAATGTTGTTAGATGAAAAGAAATGTAGTACTTCTGGACACTCAAATATGTCAGGTAACTTTGTTAATATAAGTGTCAAATTTAACATGAATATAATAAATTTTTTGTTGTTAACCAGTCACTTAGTCATTCAAATCCTAATTATGGTTGGATTATAGACTCATGTGCTAATAAACATATGACTAATAGTGATAAAGATTTTACAAAAGTTGTTGGTGTCATGGATTTAAATCTTACTGTCAGACACCCTAATGGGACAAAAGCCAAAGTTGTTAAGATTGGTGACATGAGGGTGTCAGATAGCCTGGTCCTATATGATGTTTTAGTTGTTCCTGAGTATTCTGTCAGCTTATTATCTGTTTATTGCATGCTTAGAGATTGTAAGTTATTTGTCAGTTTTGATGAAGCTACATGCTATATTCAGGATTTGAAATGCATGAAAACTCTTGTGACTGGTAGACAGATTGATAGGTTGCATATTCTTAACTTCTATGCTAAAGGTATAAATAGTTATTTGAATAGCATGAAAACTTGTTATTTTTCTAAAACTATTTCGCATGACAGGTTGGGTCATCCTTCAGACCATGTCTTAAATGTTTTAAGATATAGACTTAAGATTGAAAATTTTGAAAGTCATGGGCCTTGTGATGTATGCCACAAAGCAAAACAAATAAGGAACCCTTTCCATTAAGTAATCATGTGTCTACCCTTTTGGAGAGTTAATACATATGAATGTATGGAGTCCATATAAAGTGGTCAGCAAAGGTGGTTTTAAGTATTTCCTTACGGTTGTTGATGATTATACAAGAGCCGTATGGACTTTTTTGTTAAAAACAAAAGTAGAGGTTTTTGAAAACTTTGAAAATATTTTTGTCTTGTTAAAAACTCAGTTTAATGCATGTGTTAAAACCATAAGAAGTGACAATGGAACTAAGTTTGTTAATTCTAAAATGAATGATTTTGTTAAAAAAAAAAATAAGGCTTGATTCATCAAACCTATTGTGTTTACACACCTCAACAAAATGGGATAGTTGAAAGGAAATATAGGCACTTACTCAATGTAGCAAGAGCCCTTATGTTTCAAGGGGGATTCCTTTTTACATGTGGGGTGAGTGTGTGCTTACTGCAACCTATTTGATTAATAGATTACCTTCTTCTGTCTTAAATAGAAAGTGCCCCCATGAATTGGTGTAATAAACAGCCTAACCTTTCTCACATCAAGGTGTTTAGGTTTCTTGGTTTTGTCATTATTTTAAACAGTCATGATAAATTTACAAGTAGTACTGAAAAGTGTGCTTTGTTGGGATATTCTAGTGTCAAAAAAAGGTTATAAAACGTATTGTTTTGAAAAAAAGGATTTCATTTTCAAGGGTCGTAAAATTTTATGAACATATCTTCCCTTCTATAAAAAAGGGATGAAAGTGTTAGTGATTCTGCTAATACTTATGAAAATGATTTTATAAATTTCTTTAACTATGACACTTAACACTTTGAAAGACCCAATGATAAAGGGGAAGGTGACACTAAAGGTGATGGCAAAAGCAGTAATGGTTCAACATCTGAATCAGCTGGAACCACTACTTCACCTGCAACACCTGATGGTGAAAATGCTAACCCTAAGGGCAAATTTAATACAAATGTAAATGAGCCAACTCTAGGTGATACTTCTGAACTTAGAAGAACAACTAGAAAATCAACTTTTCATGCCAAGTTTGATGATTATATCATTAATAGTAAAATAAAATATGGTTTAGACAAGGTAGTTGTTTACTCTAAGTTGACTGTTGAGAATAGACGCTTTGTTACTGCCTTAGATAAGGTTAGTGAACCCAGTATAACATATTGGGAGGCTTGTAAAAATCCAGATTGAGTTGAAACAATGAACTCTAAGATGGTTTCTTTACATAGAAATGAGACTTGGATCATGACTGGCCTCCCTTATGATAGAAAACCCATTGGTTGTAAATGGGGATACAAAATTAAGTACAAATCTAATGGTGAGATAGATAGATACAAGGTAAGGTTAGTTGCTAAAGGATATAACCAAAGGGGGGTATTAACTTTGATGAAACATTCTCACCAGTTGTCAAAATGGTCACAGTGTGATGCATGATTAGTCTAGCTGTACAAAAAGGGTGGAAATTATTTCAAATGCATATTAATAATGCTTTTTTATGGGAACTTAGTTGAGGATGTTTATATGACCCCACCTCTTGGTTATTACGAAACTGGTAGTAACAAAGTGTGCAAGTTAGTTAAGTCTCTTTATAGACTTAAGCAAGCACCAAGAAAATGGAATGAAAAACTTACCTATGCTCTAATTGAGTATGGTTTTAATCAAAGTAAGAATGACTACTCATTGTTTATAAAAGTAAGAATGACTACTCATTGTTTATAAAAGATAATGGGGGTGTTTTTGTTAGTTTGTTAGTCTATGTTGATGACAGTACTAACTGGAAGTAATGTTATGGAATTAGAAAATGTAAAAAGGTTTTTAAGTTCCAAATTTAAAATTAAAGACCTACGAGAATTGAAATACTTCTTGGGTATAGAATTTCTTACTGTTGGTGAGCGCTTGCGTCTTTCACAAAGAAAATATTGTCTTGAGTTGTTATATGAATTTGTCTCAACAGGTTGTAAGCCAGTGGTAACCCCTATTGAGTCAAATGTGGTTTTAAACAAAAATGAAACACCTGTTAAAAATGTCAATAACTTTTAGAAGCTTGTGGGAAAACTTATTTACCCAACCCTAACTAGGCCAGACATTGCATATGTTGTACATGTTTTGAGTCAGTTTATGCACTCTCCTTTAGAGTGTCATTTGTGTATAGCTATGAGACTTTTGAGGTATCTCAAGAAGTCTCCTGGTAAAGGTTTGCTTTTAAGTAAAAATGACTCTTTTAATCTTGAAGCATATGTGGATTCTGACCTGGGTAAAGGTTTAATGTTAAGAAAGTCTATTACATGGTTATGTTGTCTATTTTTGTGATAATGTTGCTTCATGGAAGAGCAAGAAACAATTAACAGTTTCTAGAAGTTTAGCAGAATCAGAATACAAAGCCTTTGCTACTGTATCATGTGAAATCATATGGATTCTGAAACTGTTGGATGATTTTAAAAAAAAAGTGAACTTACCTATCAATGTTAACATTGATAATAAGGCAGCTATACAAATTTCCTTAAACCCCGTTTTTCATGAGAAAACAAAACATTTTGAGATTGATCTTTATTTTGTAAGAGAGAAAAATAGTAAAGGTGTTATAAAACTTGTAAAAGTTCAGCCTGATGAAAATGTAGATGATGTCTTTACCAAAGGGTTGGGTGTAAATCAACTTGAGTGTTTTGAAAGAAAGTTAAAGTTGCTTGATGTTTATAGATAATTAGATTGAGGGAGGGTATATATATATATATATATATATATATATATATATATATATATATATATATATATATATATATATATATATATATATATATATATATATATATATATATATATATATATATATATATATATATATATATATATATACACGTCCAATCTAATTATCTATATTGCTTTATCTATTGTTCTTACTTGAATTGTTTAAGTGCAGGATGTTGATTGTGAGCAGTTTACTAGTAGTAGTAGAGTATTTGATGCATTAAGCATTTTCTATTGGTGTCTATTGAAGGGGTTGAGCACGTCAAATCACGTGCAATGCTTAGATTGAATAAGGTATCTGATATCGGGTTTGATCTAAGTAACACAATAGTGGGATGCACTTTGGCTCAACTTTATTTTTTAGAGGGACCGGAATTGATAAGATAGAATAAAAGGAAGTTGTTTTGTGTTTATTCAAAAGCTATATAAGCTGATGGTTTTAGGGTTAAGTAATGATCTCAATTTCTGTATTCGATCATTAAAACTCCTTCCAGTCTTTCTTTGTGTTGAAATATAAACATCAATCTAAATATCTATTTTTATTCCTTTCTAAATTGATGTTTGGTTTTATAGTATAAAGTTGAAGAATTAGCTCATTTGAGTTATTGTGATGATGATGCTTAGTAGAGTTGATCATGTCCAGATATGATGGTGATATGTTGCTATTGAAGGGAGTTAACTCGTGCAAATCAGGTGCATTGCTTAGATATGATAACATATCTGACATGGGGTCCAGTCTAAGTATTCACAATTGTGGGATGCACCAAGAGTCACTTTAATACTAGAGGGACTAACCTTGAAATTATCACAAAGTTAAAGGGCTGGATTTTAAGTCAGCTATCACCACACATATGATATATCTATGGTTTCATTCTCATTTGCAGTCATTCAGTTTTCATAATCAAAGGTTTAGTGTAGGGATGGCAATGGGCGAGAAAAAACCTGTGACCCGCGGGTACCGGATCCGTGATGGGCGGGTAAAATCATAAAATGTTACACGCGGGTACGGGTATGGGTAAAAAATTATACCCGCCAACAGGTCGCGGGCGGGTCGCGGGCGGGTCGCGGGCGGGTCGCGGGTACATAATACCCGTCGCCGGTAAAACCCGATACGCTAATTCATGAGACTTTTTTTCAATTTATTCGCGACTTTATACACACAATTATCAATTTAGAAGAGATTTTATTTGTAATGCAATAATGATTAAAAATATAATATTAAATATAAGTATAAACCTTGATTTTCACATCATTTTACACATGTTAATTGTACATAGTGTTTATAATTAATAAAATTTTTGAACTTTTCAAAAAAAAAAAAATTTAACAAAGTTGTATATAATTATTACCCACGGGTCACGGGTATCCGCGGGAAACGGGCATGGGCAAAATATTTTTACCCGCGGGCGGGTAACGGGTGTCAACGAGCACAAAAAAAACTCGACGGGCGGGTCATGGGTATATAGAACCCGTGCGTGTTACCCGCAGACGCCATCCCTAGTTTAGTCTCTCTCAATCTTGTTATTGTGCTGTACGATTTAGTGAACAAAGTGTGTAGTAGATTCATGCAATTGATGAATCTTTAGTTGTGGTTGTTGTATTTGAATTAGAGGTAAGTTGATACTTCTGATTTAGTCAGTTGTTTTGTGTTGATTAATAAAGTGGTAAAAGCTTTTGTGGTTCTGATGAATTGTGTTGATATCATAATTTCTTCATGGAATCAGAGCGGTTCGCTTGATATTGTTCATCAAGGTTGAAAAGATCGAGTGTGGTGATTTAGGGTTCATTCTTTAAAGGTTTCTCGAGATTAGGGTTTGTTAAAACTAAGGTTCTTTTCATTTTGAGAAGGATATTTCTTCTCTTTTGGTGATTTTATCAGGCTAGATCCGGTTGGTTTTGAATTGAAGGTTTCAAATTGAATCCCTAAAATTTGGGGGTTTTCAAGTTCGAGATCTTCTTTTGTTGCTCTTGGTTAATTCTAGAACAACTTCTTCCTTCCGCTGCTATGTGTGGTATTCGTTTTGCAATAAAAGAAAAGAAGAATAAAAGAGGAGTACTCTATAAGGAATTTTATTTCCTTCCTGTTTTGTGGCAAGTACCTAGTATTGGGAGTTCCTGTGCTTACAGGAATTAACTGCCCCCTTTGTGTACACTGGGACCATAGCCAGGGCTTCTTGTTACTTTTCCTTTTATTCTTCATTGTGTGTTGTGTTGATCTGGTTGAATAAAAGTGCCCAACTCTTGAATCTTGGCCCCTTAAGGCTTCAAGAAAACCTGATCAAGCACTTGTTATTCTTCTAGATTGTTTAACATTTCTGTCTACTTAATTCTGTTGATTGGTTGTTAATATGGCTGGGGATGATGATGTGTCCACTTCTGGGGTGATACTATGATAAGTAAATTGGATGTTGGTTTTCCACTTTACTTACATGCTAGTGACATTACTAATACACCTCTGATTAACTTCAAATTAAAAGGGACTAAAAATGATAAGTCATGGTCTTGTGCCATGGAGTTAGCTTTTCAAACAAAAAACAAACTAGGTTTTATAAAAGGTACTCTTGAAAGAAGTCAAACTGATCATTTTTTGGCTAACCAGTGGGATAGATTTAATGTTGTTGTACTTTCTTGGATTTTGAATACCATATCAGAGGAGTTTTACTATGGACAGGTTTACTCAAAAATTGCATCAGGTGTGTGAGAAGAACTAAAAGAAACCTGTGATAAGGTTTATGGCTCAATTATTTTTAATCTTCATCACAAAATAAATTCATTGAGTAAAAATGGAATGTCTCTATCTGATTATTATCACAAATAAAACTCATACTAGAAACAGTATGATGCTTTACTGAAACTTCCAAACTGTACTTGTGAAGCTGCAAAGGATATTCAAGATCATAACAATCTTTTAAAGTTGATGCAATTTTTGATGGTACTTGATGATGGGTACAAACAAATTAGAAGTAATATTTTGACCATAGACCCTTTACCTATTGTTAAGAATGCCTTCTCTATTTTATCAAGAGAAGAATCACATAGACATGTCAATGACAAAAAATCTTCTGATTCTTTTGTATTCTTTTCTAATATGGGAAGGGAAAAAGGGTTTACTTCTGGGTTTGAATTAAAATGTAAAAAGTGCTTAAGAACTGGACATACAATTGATAAGTGTTATGAAATAGTAGGATATCCACCAAGAGCGGATAATTTAAAGTGTACAAAATATGGTATGACTAATCATCATACTATTGACAAATTTTTTGAAGTGGTTGGATATCCTCTAAATTTTAAAGGGGAACCAATTTTAACAATGGAAATGTTAAAAGTGTTTCAAATCAGGCTTCTGAAAGTGTAGGGACATCTGCAGTTGCTTTGACTAATGATCAGTAGGGGAGATTGTTAATGTTGTTAGAAGATAAGAAGGGTAATATACATGGTCATTCTAATATGTAAGATAATTTTGTTAATATGAGGGTCAAATTTAATTTAAATTTTGAAAATACTTTGCTGCACATCAAACTTATAATATCAATAACACTCGTCAATGGCGGATTATAGATTCAGGAGCTAATCAACATATGACAATAGTGACAAAAGTTTTGAAAGAATTGCTGATGTTTGTGATCTCAACTTAACTGTTAGTCACCCAAATGGGACTAAAGCTAAAGTGATTAAGATTGGAGATATGAAAATATTTGATTGTTTAGTTTTGTATGATGTTCTTGTTGTACCAGAGTATACTGTGAGCTTGTTATCTGTTTATTGCATGCTCAGAGATAGTAAATTATTTGTTAGTTTTAATGAGTCTACATGTTACATTCATGATTTGAAATGCGTGAGAACTCTTGTGACTGGTAGTCAAGTAGATGGTTTATATATCTTGAATAGCAATATTGAAGGTAATAATAGTTGTGTAACAAATGTCAACTCAAGTTGTGTTTCTAAATCTATTTGGCATGACAGATTGGGTCATCCATCAGATCATGTGCTTAACATTTTAAAAGGTGATCTTAAAATCAGTAAAATTGGTAGTCATGATCATTGTGAAGTATGCCATAAGGCTAAACAAACAAAGGATCCTTTTCTATTAAGTGATCATGTCTCTTACAAGTTAGGTCAACTTGTTCATATGCATGTTTGGGGTCCATATAAAATTGTAAGCAAAGGTGGTTTCAAATATTTTTTGACTTTATTGGATGATTATACTAGAGTTGTGTGGACTTTTTTAATGAAGTCAAAAGAAGAAGTGTTTAAAAATTTTGAAAACTTCTTTTATTTGCTGAAAAATTAGGTTAATACAACTGTTAAAATAATAAGAAGTGACAATGGTACTGAGTTTATAAACCAAAAAATGGATTTTTTTTTTTTTTTTTTTTTTGGGTTAAAAAAACATGGTGTACAACATCAAACCACAATTACTTATACACCCCTGCAAAATGGGATAGCTGAAAGGAAACAAAGACATTTGCTATATGTAGCAAGAGCCATTATGTTTCAAGGGGGGATTACTCTTAGTTTGTGGGGTGAATGTATTCTGACTGCAACTTAATTACTTGATTAATAGGTTGCCTTCTTCTGTGCTATATGGCAAGTGTTCCTATGAGTTTGTGTTTAATAAAAAACCTAATCTTTCTCATATCAAGGTGTTTGGTAGTCTTGTTTTTGCAACTGTGTTATTTAATTCTGATAAATTTGCTTGTAGGTCAGAAAATGTGCTTTTGGTTGATTATTCTAATGATAAAAAGGTTATAAATTGTATAGTTTTAATTAAAAAAAAGTTAGTTTTTTCAAGAGATGTTAAGGTTTATGTGCATATATTCCCTTTTAGAACAAGGGAAGAAGGTATGCATGAGTCTAAGTAGTGGTGAAAAATTTATTCTTAAATTTCTTTGATGAAATTGTTTTAAATGATCAACACCTTGAAAGACCCAATGATGAAGGAAAAAATAATACTAAAGATGATGGCAAAAGCAGTGGTGAACACTCTACTCCTAGTGAGACAGTGGAAACCAATACTGCGCCTGCAACTTCTTGTGAAGAAAGTTTTTTCCCCGAGGGCAATCAAAATACTGTTTTAAATCCACCAACTTTAGGTGAAACTGCAGATGTTAAAAGGTCATCTAGGAAGTCTACTTTACCTCCTATATTTGGAGATTATGTGATTGATAATAAAGTCAGATATGATTTGAATAAAGTAGTTGATTATTCCAAGTTGACTGTTGATAACATGTGTTTTGTCAATTCCCAAGATAAAATAAGTGAACCTAATACATATTGGGAGGCTTGTAAAGATCCAAAAGATCCAAATTGGATAGAGGCCATGAATTTAGAGATAGAAGCACTTCATAAAAATGGTTCATGGATTATGAGTGCTCATAGAAAGGTTATTGGTTCCAAATGGGTATATAAAATTAAGTACACGTCTAGTGGTGAGATAGATAGATACAAAGCTAGGTTGTTAGCCAAGGGATTTAATCAAAGCGAGGGTATTGATTTTAATGAAAAATTTTCTCCTGTGGTGAAAATGGTACATGTAAGGTGCTTAATTTCTCTACTTGCTGTACAAAATGAGTGGCCTTTATTTCAGCTTAGACATTAACAATGCTTTTTTATATGGTGACTTAAAAGAGGATGCATGTATGACACCACCTCTAGATTACTATAATTTGAAAGAAAACAAAGTTTGTAAATTGGTAAAATCACTTTATGGGGTTAAACAAGCACCAAAGAAGTGGAATGAGAAACTTATATATGCTCTTGTTGAGTTTAGTTTGAACAGAGTAAGAATGATTATTCTCTATTTGTTAAGAGTAGAGAAAATCTGTTTGTTGGTTTATGTTGATGACATTGTTCTCACTAGGAACAATGTTGATGAGTTAAAGAATTTTAAAACCTTCTTAAGCTCTAAGTTTAAAATTAAGGATCTTGGTGCATTGAAATACTTATTGGGTATAGAAGTGTTAAAAGTTGAAAAAGGTCTGTGTCTTTCACAGAGAAAGTATTATTTGGAGTTATTGTATGAGTTTGGTTTAACTGGCAGTAAACTAGTTCAGACTCCAATTGAGTCAAATATTATCATAAGTAAATCTGATATTCCTGTTAAAAAAATTAATAATTTTCATAAATTAGTAGGTAAACTAATTTACCTGACTTTGACCAGACCAGACATAGCTTTTGTTGTGCATATTTTTAACCTATTTATGCATGCACCATTAGATTGTCATATGAAATTTACTCTTAGACTTTTGAGATATTTAAAGAAGTCTCCAGGTAATGGCATTCTTGTTGATAAAACAAATGAGTCTAGGCTAAAAGCTTTTGTAGATTCAGATTGGGGTAAAGGTATGATGCTCAGAAAGTCTATTACAGGTTTTTGTGTGTATTTTTATGGAAATTTAGTTTCTTGGAAAAGCAAGAAACAAACTACTATCTCCGGGAGTTTAGCAGAAGCAGAATACAGAGCTTTTGCTTCTGTATCTTGTGAAATTATTTGGATATTGAAGCTTTTGACATATTTTAATATAGAACCACAGTTACCTATAAATGTGTTTATAGATAATAGATCAGCCATTCAAATTTCTTTAAATCCAATCTTCCATAAGACGACAAAATATTTTGAAATAGATTTGTATTTTGTAAGGAAAAAGATATGTATATAGGTGTTAAAGCAGTCAAATGATAATGTGGCTAACATTCATACAAAGGGGTTAAGTACAAGTCAGCATGATTTTTTGACTGCTAAATTTGGTATGTTTGATGTATATAGATAATTAAATTGAGGGAGGGTGTTGAAATATAAACATCAGTCTAATTATCTATTGTTATTCCTTGCGAACTTGATGTTTGGTTTTATAGTTTAAAGTTGAAGAATGAGCTCAGATGAGTTGTTGTGGTGATGATGCTTAGCACAATTGATCATGTCCGAATATGATGGTGATATGTTGTTGTTGAAGGGAGTTGACTTCGTGAAAATCACGTGCACTGCTTAGATAGGATAACATATCTGATATGGGGTCCAGTCTAAGTATTCACAATTGTGGGATGCACCAAGACTCACTCTAATACTAAAGGGACTAACCTTGCAATTATCACAAAGTTAAAGGGCTGGTGTTTAAGTCAGCTATCACCACACATATGATATATCTAGGGTTTCATTCTCATTCGTATTCATTCAGTTTTCATAATCAAAAGTTTAGTCTCTCTCAATCTTGTTATTGTGCTGTACGATTTAGTGAACAAAGTGTTTAGTAGATTCATTCAATTGATGAATTTGTAATTGTGGTTGTTGTCTTTGAATTAGAAGTAAGTTGATACTTCTGATTTGGTCTGCTGTTTTGTGTTGATTAATAAAGTGGTAAAAGATGTTGTGGTTTTGATTAATTGTGTTGATATCATAATTTCTTCACTCTGCTATTCGATTGCGTATTTCTTCATATTCTTTATCAGATTCATTGTAACATCCCAAATTTTATGTACCAGTATCGAGCTGCGCCGCGGGCTTTCTAGCCATGCCGCGGGCTATAACGTGGTCTGATGGTGATTTATTTGAAAAGGCTCGACTTGGTTTTCAGGCTTTAAGTCGCGCCGCGGGCTTCTGAGCCGGGTCGTGGCCTATAACGGGAGAAAGTGCTAAACAGCATTTTTAAAAAGGAATAAATGAGGGCATTTTGGTCATTTCGTGTGTGTTCCAGATTTGGGATCTTAAATCCCATCCACTCATCTCATTTTCTTTATTTCTTTTTCCTTTTCTTCTTCATTTTCTCTCAAAACGCAAATACTTCAAATCTTTCAAAGGGATTTTTGGAAAGGAAGAAGCGGCTTTCGATCGAAAGTGTAAGAGGCAACCTTGTTCTCCTTGTTCTTAGCTACAAGGTGATATTAGTGGTAAGCTCTAACTTCGAATTTCGTTTACGTGTTCTTCATCTAAATTTAAGGCTTTTGATTGTAAGTTCATACAAGGAACCCCACTAGTTGTTAATGGAAGATAATAACTAGGATTCAGGTCTATTAGTGATGAAGGCGAGTTTTGGGTTGGTTGATGAATTAGCCTCGATTAGAGCTTTAAATTGAGTGTAATCACTATAATTAGTGATTATGGAAGTGTTGAAACTCATTTGGGCGTGTTTGGTTGACTAATGTTGAAATGGGTCAAAATTAGGGTTTTGGTGTCAAATTGGGTAAGACAAGTGTCTAACACTTATGATTGGGTTGAATTGGCGTATTAGGACCATTCTCACTTGTGTTAGTGATTATTGGTTAGTTTGGGCGCGGTTAGTGCTTGGAATTGCAATTGGGTCGAAATTGCACTAGTTGTCAATTTGGGTTGATTTGTAAATCCACCCTAATTGTGTTACTTGTTTATGTGATAAATGGAATAGGTACATTCCATCGGCGAGTTGCGAATTGTTCGGTGGAATTCATCAAGGCGATAAGGTGAGTGTTAATATCCTATGTCCATATGTATGTGTAGGATGGGTGCGGGTCGGGTGAAGTGATTCTCGGCTATAGAGCTCACTTCACATATAGGTGGATTTGATGGACTTGTGTATGGGTCCAATTGGCACGGTTGCGCATTTTGGTTGACCACCTTTGGCGAGATGCACATTTTATATGTACGATATCACATGGTCTTGTGACGTGGATAATCCCTATGGCATGGGATTTGGTATTTGAAATGCGGTTGAGTAACCCCGATGATGTGGATTTGCATAATCCCGATGACGTGGGTTAGTTGTGAGAAGTGAGTCACATGTGGATGCGGATTCATGATGACGCGTGTAGTTCGGCCATCTTATTGAGGTAGTGATCTCGTGTGGTTGCGGATTCACTAAGGCTCGTGTAGTTCGGCCAACCTCGATGTTGTTGTGTTATTAAGGATAGTAGTCTCGTGTGTATCGGACATACTAAGGCTCGTGTAGTTCGACCAATCTTCATTTTGGTATTTGGTTTTCGGTATTGGCTTAAGGGGTTAACCTTGGGCGGTTTACGCTTTATTATATATAAATATATTAATGTATCGTTGTGATGTAGCTAACCCTCCGGGTGTAGCTTGATGGCATTGTTCACATCGTCGTTGGTGAACTTACTTTATTGTTGATGTTATTAGCTTGTTGCTTAGTGATCGTACGGTATGCTTAGATTTAGCTTGCCTTTATGCTTGGATGCTCCGGTATGTGTTATTTGATTAATCGTGTGGCGTGTCCATTTTATGCATATATATGTATGTAGTATATTCTCACTCACTAAGCGATAGCTTACCCTCTCGTTGTTGATATTTTTATAGGTTCGCGTAATGGCGGCTCGGGTAAGCGTGGGGATTAGAGATCTTGGCTAGGTTGCTTTAGAAGATCTTGCTTTTGTACTCGATTTAGGATTGGGTAGCGTAGTCCCAATCACCATGCTCGGTTTATGATTTAACTAACGTATTATTGTATTAAGAAGTTTAAATTATTGTTGTACGCTTTTAAGTTCGTTGAACTTACTTTGAAGAAAAATACGTTTTGGAAATTGTGTAATGGGACCTAAAGTGTTATTTAACGTATATTAAAAGGAAAAAATTTTATGGGCCGGTATTCGACGTGTTGGGTCGTTACAAGTGGTATCAGAGCATGGTCTAAGGGATTTAGGTGACTTGAGATAGGTGTCTAGACTTAGACTTTTGTGTGTGCTTATTTGTTGCGGGACTTGTAGGTGTACGGGTCAAAATGGGAACTTGGTTAGTGCCTTAGCGTGTAGGTGAACTAACTAGGGTATTGTCTTGTATTGTGACATTATTCTTACGTGTGTTTATGTCGCATAGAATTTTTGGTTGTGTTGTTTATATCATCAAGCAAGATAGTCGTTGTACTAACAAGTTGATACGACGTGTTTGCGTAATAAGGACTTGCAAACCTTATTTAGGGTGCAAATCGTGCCTAACAAGTGATGTACAACGAGTATTGAGCAAGATGGGTGGTGTTATGCGTGTGGTTTTATATGTTCATAGACTAATCGTTTGGCATTCTTTAGAATGACGACGCGAAACGAGATCGAGACGAATGACGAGGAGTTTAACGCTAGAGTTGCGGCCGCCGTTACGGAGCAAATGGTGCGTTTCGAGAAGAAATGGATAGGAAGTATTCCGAATCTCGGAGTAGTAGTGAAATAGAGCGTTGTCATAAGAGCTTCATGAGGACTAAACCTCCGATGTATGACGGGAAACCGGATCCTTTGCTTAGCACAACATGGATCTCGGATGTCGAAGGGTGTTTTCGCATTATTGAATGCCCTCCCGAGAAAAAGACGAGACTCGCTACTAGTTTGTTGCGGGGTAGGGCGAAGGATTGGTTGGATGGTAAGATTGATCTTGTCGGTGGTGAACCGTCTATGGCGTTATCGTGGGACGATTTTAAGAAGGAATTCTTCGAGGAGTTCCGGACATCAGCCGATTTATCTGAATTGCGTAATGAGTTGCAAAATTTGCAACAGGGTTTTATGGATTTAAATACTCTCAAGACGACCTTTATGGCGAAGGCTCGTTTTTTCCCGGAGTATTTGGGGAATGATCGTTTGTTGATGGAGGATTTCTATCGAACTTTGAATGATGACTTGAAGAACAAAATTAGCAGAGGTTACGCGAAATCGTTTGCGGAATTATTCGCCGTGGCTAGAGGTTCAAGTCGTATTCGCGATCAAAGATTGGTGAACCATCAGGTGAGAGAAGGGTTGTTTCATATGGTGCTCCAAGTAAGAGGACTAAGGGTTCGAGTGTGAGCACGGGTGGTACACGGACGGGTATATCAGATTCTAGTGCGTCTAGGTGTTACAATTGTGGCGTGAGGGGCCACAAGTCTTGGGAATGTTCGGTGCCAAAGGGTGATGGCACTGTGTGCTTCAATTGCCAAGAGGAAGGACATCGTAAGTCGGAGTGTCCAGAGTTAGCGGAGACAGGTGCGGCAAGGAGGCGTTAAGGTACGTTTCGTTTTAATAAATATGTCCTTTGATTATTTATTATGTGCCGATTGAGTTCAGGTTTGTTAAATGCCTTGTGTTGTGCATATTATTGTTATGGGTGACGTTCCTAATGAAATTACTCTACGGTGACGTTTTGATTGATGGACGAAGGGCGTAAGACTTGGTGCAACCAAGCATTCCTTAGTGTTGGAAAATGTTTCTACCAAGCCATGGGTATGGGCTTTGGTGTTCGGTTGTTAAGCGTGTATTTGCTTCGTGTTGAAGTTGATGAACCATGAGGTTCGACGGGTGGTTTAAACCCTAAAGATCGAGTGTTTGATCTCGATGTATGTTGGTAATGAAGTCTACGTGACGCGATGTTAGGTGCCTCTTTCATGCCTACTAGCGTGGTATTCGACTCCGATGGTGTTGCGGTTACATTGTACTTAGGGTACCGGAGAGAAACCCTTAGGTACATGAGTGACTAAGTGGAAATTTGACAAGCCTGAGCAATCGGAGGATTGCAAGCTTAAAGTTTGTGTAATTGTGGTAAACTTTTTGTTCGAAGTGTTTAAGGATAGGTTAAAATCCTTTGTAGGCTCATGGATAGGGCAAGGTATTGTGAAGTGTATATCATGATATACCTTTATCTCAATGATGTGGTTATGGAATGGAGTTCCAAGTGGGGGAGTTGTACTCTCGCACGAAGGTGTTCTAGTGTATTGATATTGGACGATGCTCGTATGGATTCGAAGCTAGTGTTGAGACCTACGTTGGTCGATTGTGGTAAAAGTACGATTTGGAATAAGTTGTACTTATGGTTTTGGATTTAAATTATCACCAAGGTGGTAATGTGGTGAATCTCATTTAGAGATAAGGGACGTGTTTGACGAGCAAGTGAGATCCCTCGGTTAAGGGATGTGCGTGTCGGATTCTCTTCTAGGGAATTATTGTTTTGTGCCTATGTGCGGTATGGGCGGTTCTTGCTCGATTGTGTTGGCGTTGTGTATGCATACGTATGATGCGCGTATGTGTATGATGGATTTTACTTGGGTGGGTTAGTCACGGTGTTAAGACACCACCTGGTGGTTAGTGTTACGCGGTGTTAAGTACACTAATGGATATTTGTTTGGGGTGGATGGTTAGGGTAATCTGTTAGGATTCACTATGGTGTAGCAGTGCGCGATGTTACACTACTCGTTGTGATCGAGGCCAAAAGAGCGTGTGTTGATGGTTAGTGTATTCCGTTAGGGTTCACTATTGTGTAGCAGTGCGCGATGTTACACTACTCGTCGTATGAGGCCAAAAGAGCGTGGGTGATTGGTGGGTTATGGCTGTGATTCGGTCCGCTAACTTCATCATGGGAGTAGTGTTATATCGGTATGGTATAACGTTATCGGGAAATGCGAGTACCGATGGGGAATGGGAGTACCATTCCTGTGTTAAGATTTGGGAGGTGGATCACGTGTGGATGCGGATTCACGATGACGCGTGTAGTTCGGTCATCTTATTGTGGAAGTGAGTCTCGTGTAGTTCGGATTCACAATGACACGTGTGGATGCAGTCATTCTTTTGGGATAGTGATTCTCGTGTAGTTCAGATTCACTAGGGCGCGTGTAGTTCGGCCAATCCCGATTGTTGTGCGGTGGAGGTAGTTGAGCCGCGTGTGGTGCGAATTCATTAAGGCGTGTGTAGTTTTCGGCCAGCCTTCATGTTGTTGGATGTGTGAACTATTGGTTGTTTTATACGCCAATGGTGGGGTCGTAAGGACCATGTTGTGTGAACTGTTAGTTGTTTTATACGCCGATGGCGGGGCGGTGAGGACAATGTTGTGTGTTTAGTGATGCGATAGCCGTGTTTCGCTCACATGTCGTTACGGGTGTGACAATAGTCGATTTTGTGCACCTTAGGGTTTGCATTGCCATAGTCATTTGGTGCGCTAGGAGTTGATATCTAGGTACGAGATTGGTTGATTTTTCCCGATGCGAGGGATTGAGCAAGTTCTTGTGCTCGGATTTGTGGATTTGATAAATCGCGGATGACGATTTAGTGTTAAAGGCGATTCATTGAGAAGGATTGCCTAGAGAAGTTGGAAGGAAACACGATGTTTTCGCGTATTCTAAGTGATTGGTATAGACTTCGGATATTGTGTGTATTGCACGGCTGGGAATGCGTGCAAGTGTGTATTTAGTTAATGGATTAATCTTCGGGTTAATGAGTAACGTGGTAGAAGTCGGATTTAAACGTTTGTTTGAGAACGATAGAGTGCGGGTCCGAACGGTTAAGTGATTAAGATCACGAGGACGTGATCGAATTTAAGTAGAGGAGAGTTGTAACATCCCAAATTTTATGTACCAGTATCGAGCCGCGCCACGGGCTTTCTAGCCGCAAGCGGGCTATAACGTGGTCTGATGGAGATTTATTTGAAAAGGCTCGACTTGGTTTTCAGGCTTTAAGCCGCGCTGCGGGCTTCTAAGCCGCGCCGCGGCCTATAACGGGAGAAAGTGCTGAACAGCATTTTTTAAAAAGGAATAAATTAGGGCATTTTGGTCATTTCGCGTGTGTGCCAAATTTGGGATCTTAAATCCCATCCACTCATCTCATTTTCTTTATTTCTTTTTCCTTTTCTTCTTCATTTTCTCTCAAAACTTAAATACTTCAAATCTTTCAAAGGGATTTTTGGAAAGGAAGAAGCGGGTTTCTATCGAAAGTGTAAGAGGCAACCTTGTTCTCCTCGTTCTTAGCTACAAGGTGATATTAGTGGTAAGTTCTAACTCCGAATTTTGTTTTCGTGTTCTTCATCTAAATTTAGGGCTTTTGATTGTATGTTCATACAAGGAACCCCACTAGTTGTTAATGGAAGATAATAACTAGGATTCGGGTCTATTAGTGATGAAGGCTGGTTTTGGGTTGGTTGATGATTTAGCCTCGATTAGTGCTTTAAATTGAGTGTAATCACTATGATTAGTGATTATGGAAGTGTTGAAACTCATTTAGGCGTGTTTGGTTGACTAATGTTGAAATGGGTCAAAATTAGGGTTTTAGTGTCAAATTCGGTAAGACAAGTGTTTAACACTTATTATTGGGTTGAATTGGCGTATTAGGACCATTCTCACTTATGTTAGTGATTATTGGTTAGTTTGGGCGCGGTTAGTGCTTGGAAGTGCAATTGGGTCGAAATTGCACTAGGTGTCAATTTGGGTTGATTTGTAAATCCACCCTAATTGTGTTACTTGTTTATGTGATAAATGGAATAGGTACATTCCATCGGCGAGTTGCAGATTGTTCGGTGGAATTCATCAAGGCGACAAGGTGAGTGTTAATATCCTATGTGCATATGTATGTGTAGGATGGGTGAGGGTCGGTGAAGTGATTCTCGGCTATAGAGCTCACTTCACATATAGGTGGATTTGATGGACTTGTGTATGGGTCCAATTGGCACGGTTGTGCGTTTTGGTTGACCACCTTTGGCGAGGTGCACATTTTATGTGTACGATATCACCTGGTCTTGTGACGTGGATAATCCCTATGGCATGGGATTTGGTATTTGAAATGCGGTTGAGTAACCCCGATGATGTGGATTTGCATAATCCCGATTACGTGAGTTAGTTGTGAGAAGTGAGTCACGCGTGGATGCGGATTCACGATGACGCATGTAGTTCGGTCATCTTATTGAGGTAGTGATCTCGTGTGGTTGCGGATTCACTAAGGCTCGTGTAGTTCGGCCAACCTCGATGTTGTTGTGTTATTGAAGATAGTAGTCTCGTGTGTATGCCGACATACTAAGGCTCGTGTAGTTCGGTCAATCTTCATTTTGGTATTTGGTTTTCGGTACTGGGTTAAGGGGTTAACCTTGGGCGGTTTACGCTTTGTTATATATAAATATATTAATGTATCGTTGTGATGTAGCTAACCCTCCGGGTGTAGCTTGATGGCGTTGTTCACATCGTCGTTGGTGAACTTACTTTATTGTTGATGTTATTAGCTTGTTGCTTGGTGATCGTACGGTATGCTTAGATTTAGCTTGCCTTTATGATTGGATGCTCCGGTATGTGTTATTTGATTAATTGTGTGGCGTGTCCATTTTATGCATATATATATATATATATATATATATATATATATATATATATATATATATATATATATATATATATATATATATATATTCTCACTCACTAAGCGTTAGCTTACCCTCTCGTTGTTGATATTTTTAGAGGTTCGCGTGATGGCGGCTCGGGTAAGCGTGGGGATTAGAGATCTTGGCTATGTTGCTTTAGAATATCTTGCTTTTGTACTCGATTTAGGATTGGGTAGCGTAGTCCCAATCACCATACTCGGTTTATAATTTAACTAACGTATTATTGTATTAAGAAGTTTAAATTATTGTTGTACGCTTTTAAGTTCGTTGAACTTATTTTGATGAAAAATACGTTTTGGAAATTGTGTAATGGGACCAAGTGTTATATAACGTATATTAAAAGGAAAAAATTTTATAGGCCGGTATTCGACGGGTTGGGTCGTTACATTCATCTAGTTGATGAACTGAGAAGTTAGTGGTCTTGTATAATTTGTAACAAGTTGATGTTACTGTCTGCTCTTTCATTAAAGGCTAATAAACAATGGTGGGTGGTTAATTCATTTAATCTGTGTTCTTGTATTCATATTCATAAAATTCTACACACACACACACACACACATATATATATATAATAATACTAAGTTCCATGAGCATTTACTGTTCACAGGGATACAACAGTCTTTTCATTTCTTCTAATTATGACATGCCCACCGAGAGTTATCAAGAATATATATATATATATATATATATATATATATATATATATATATATATGTGTATATATATATATATATATGTGTATATATATATATATATATGTGTATATATATATATATGTGTGTATATATATATATATATGTGTATATATATATATATATATGTATATATATATATATATGTGTATATATATATATATATGTGTATATATATATATGTGTATATATATATATATATATATATATGTGTATATATATATATATGTGTATATATATATGTGTATATATATATATGTGTGTGTATATATATATATATATGTGTGTATATATATATATATGTGTGTGTATATATATATATGTGTGTGTATATATATATATATATATGTGTGTATATATATATATATATGTATATATATATATATATATATATATATATATATTAATATTTTCTTGATAACTCTCGATGGGCATGTCATAATTAAAAGAAATGAAAAGACTGTTGTATCCCTGTGAACAGTGAATGCTCATGGAACATATATATCAATAATACTAAGTTCCATGAGCATTCACTGTTCACAGGGATACAACAGTCTTTTCATTTCTTCTAATTATGACATGCCCATCGAGAGTTATCAAGAAAATATTAATATTAATATATATATATATATATATATATATATATATATATATATATATATATATATATTAATATTTTCTTGATAACTCTCGATGGGCATGTCATAATTAGAAGAAATGAAAAGACTGTTGTATCCCTGTGAACAGTGAATGCTCATGGAACTTAGTATTATTGATAATGATAATGTTTGTTCAAAAATAGCTGGCCATCTATAAAACTGAGAAAGTGCTCAGAAAGTCAGAAAGATGCTCCAATATCCTCAACAACGGCTACCTAGAATAATTTAACTTATCATTCAATCTCAAAGTGCTTATGACCCTTGTCCCAATAGTATTATTATTATTATTATTTTAATTAATATTTTCTTACAGTTAACTATAAATTTTCTTTACTTGATTATGTGATAAAAATAATGTTTCGTTAGTTCACGCTAAAACCCAACTGGACTTGTGTTTCACTCTATTATTAATTGTATTAGTAACATATCATAAGGATGAATAAGAATTTACGAATTTGATTATTTTTCTAAAATACTATGTATAGTTCAGAGGTAAATCGTAGCATCCTAATTAAATCATAAGTTGTCTTTGCAATGGCGACTCTAAGCTTTGTGGTGTGGGGTCCTATGACCCCACTACTTCGGAGATTTTTTATACAATGTACTCTTTAAATTGTACAGGACACCACTAAATTTAACTCCAGGACCCCATATATTTTGAAAGTATATGGTTTTTTGGAGGTAAACAACCACTAAATTATCCTTCAAATATAATTAGCTTAAAATAATTTTTTTGGGAACCCATTAGGTTTCCATCCTAGAATCGCCACTGTGTCTTTGTTTCGTACTAGACTATGTTCCTTATTTCATCTCTCTCTCTATATATATATATATATATATATATATATATATATATATATATATATATATATATATACCCTATATAGTGGACCAATCCATGGATAAGCACTAAATGGGGCACAAACTGGATAAGTAAAATTTCAAAAAAAAAATTTTAAAAAAAAATATCCTTTAATATGCAAATAGAAGAAAACGAAAAAATTTAAAAAAGTTTTTGAACAAAATCGTTCGAAAATCGATGATGAATGGTAAACATCGATGATGAATGGTAAAAATTGATGATGAATGGTAAAATTAACCATTCATCTGGTTAATTTATCATTCATTTTTGTTCGCGATGAATGATAAAATTAATCAATGCTAAAAAAAGCAGATGAATGGTTAATTTAACCATTCATCTGTTTATGATGAATGATAAAAAACAGATGAATGGTTAATTTAACCATTCATCTGGTTTTTTTTAGCATTGATTAATTTTATCATTAATCTTAAACAAGATGAATGATAAATTAACCCGATGTATTATTAATTATATACATGTAGTAATACTAATAAAATTTATGATAATAATATTTATTTTTTTTTTATTTTTTTAATATATACTTTATATATATAGCTATGTTTTAAATAATAATTGTTATAATATCATATTTTTATTTTATGTTACATAATTAATTTTAATAACAACAACAACATATAATATTTTAAATTTATATTTCCAATTACCATTTATATATATACACACATATCTATTTATAATTGATTGTTCGTGAATCGTCGAAACTGACCGAAGTCAAATGAATGTACTAAAATAGTTCAAAATTTTTGAGACGCAACATTACAGACTTTGCTCATCGTGTCGAAATCATAATAAGATTAAGTTTAAATTTGTTCAGAAATTTCCGGGTCGTCACAGTACCTACCCGTTAAAGAAATTTCGTCCCGAAATTTGAGTGAGGTGGTCATGGCTAACAATAAAAATGTTTTCATGACGAATATGAGTTGATAAATAGAGTTTTATCATCATTGATTAATATGGATAAAACAATTCGATTATTCAAAGAGTACGAATGAAGCTATTACTAAATAGTGAAATAAGAAAGACAAGTTTCATCATAACTTGTTGACTAGTCATGGTTGAATTTCAGAATTCCAGGGATTTAAACAAAATCTTCGTAATAAGATTTGATTCTTCAAATTAAAGAAATTAGGATCCTTTTTGGTTAAATGCGATAATCTGTTTTGATTGCCCTGTCGGATATTTCACTATAAATCCACCCCCTTCGTTTCCTTATTATTTTGGAGTTCTATCCTCTTGTTTTCTCTTTCCGGCTTTAAATCAAGCGAATAATGGTCCTGAATTCGTAGGTATGGAGTTTCGAATAATCCTAATGTTTTAAGTAGGAAGAAACGTAATAGCATGATCTTGATTGGTTAAATTACTAGAATTCAAGAGAAAAGATAGGACTATCAAGAAATTATGTTCTTGATATGTTTAGAGATTAGATAGAATGTAAGAGTTGTGTAACATGGCACATGATGATGTTATGATCTGTGAATCATCACGTTCCATTTAGAAACTCAGCATGACTTATTGTAATATAATCAAGTTGATCAAGTGTCATTATATTATACTAACTCATGCATCAATTCCCAACTCTACTTCAAAAACATTCATAATTTAAACTCGAATTTTAAAGAATTTTAGAAACTAAAGTAGTTTCCTTTATGATGTAATATAGATAGCACGAAGAGATAAATAATTTCGGACGAGAATATTTATGAAAATATCTTCAGAAATATCAAAGATATTTATGATGATATTTTGGAATTTCTAAGTTCGATGGTTGATGAAGAAAGATTTTCCGCAAGATTTTAACATGAGTACGGAGCAAGATATTCGTTGAAGGTTTCATCGGATCCAGAATTACCTGGATTCTTTGAATATATGGTATGGTCCTTGTATTTTTCCTTAGTCTCCTTCGTGGTTAGCTCAATCCGTTTTCCAGTTCCAGCTTTTCTGAGCTTTTCCAACATACTATTCTTTATCATCAAACTTCCGATGATTAAGGTCGTTTACGGTGGTCTACGGTTTCTGCTGCTTCATTCATTTTTTTTTTCAACTCAACATTCGGAGTATTGATTTGTGACTGGGTGCTTTTTGATGTTATGAGAGGTGTTTATAAAATAGCTTTAAATTTCAGCAGGAAATACTATTAAATATGATACAATTTTACACAAGATATTTATTTATTTAGAGAATGGATATACTTAAACCTTGCTACAACACTTATAGGCAGTGTACCTAATCGTACAGTAGTGTAGTTTTTAGTAAGTCCGGTTCGTTCCACAGGGAAAATCTTTAAACAAAGCTTAACGCTATATTAGTTTACTTTTATAAAAATACAAATATATATATATATAAGTAATATTATTATTATAAAGGGGGGTTTTTTTACCGTTTAATGACCGGTTTGTCAATTTTAAAACTTTAGTTGCAGTTAAAACCAAATGTAAAATAATAAATAAATACAAGACTTAATTTTAGAGCGTAAAGTAAATAACGATAATGAAATTGCGAATAATAAAAGTGCGATAAAATAAACTTGCGATAATTAAAAAAATACGATAATTAAAAGTGCAATTAAATACAATAACAATAAAAATGCGATAATTAGAAGTGCAATTAAATATAAAATAAAGGAAATTAAATATGAAATAAAAGAATTATGCTTATTTAAACTTCCGTAATCATGATGTTTGACGTGTTGATTTTAGTTTTATGCCCATGGGTTAATTGTCCTTTGTCCTGGATTATTTAATATGTCCGTCTGGTTTTTGTCCATAACAGTCCATCAGTCATAAATATAAAGTGCGAGTGTCCTCGTCAAATTATCCTTATACCCGAAGTTAAATATTCCAACTAATTGGGGATTCGAATGGTAACAAGGTTTTAATACTTTGTTTAATGAATACATCAGGTTATCGACTGCGTGTAAACCAAGGTTTTACTACTTTGTTAACAATTACACCAATTACCCTTGAATGTAATTCACCCCTGTTTCAACAATTCTAGTGGCTATTAATCCATTCCCGTGTCCGGTTAAATGAACGATTATTCGTACATATAAATACCCAGCCCATCGTGTCCGATCGAGTGTATATGGTAATTTATAGGGACGCCCAATTGTAAATCTTTATATTAACATTAACAAACTATCATTTAGTTAAACAAATATAAAGCCTATTAATAGCCCATAGTCTAATTTCCACAAGTGTCGTTCTTTTATCCAAACCCCAATTATGGTACAAAGCCCAATTACCCAATTTTAGTAATTAGCCCAACATCATGATTACTTCGGATTAAATAAGCATAATAATAACTTAGCTACGAGACAATAAATTAAAAAGGTTGAACATAACTTACAATGATTAAAAATAGCGTAGCGTTACACGGACAGAATTTCGACTTACACCTTTACAATATTCGCTAACATACCCTTATTATTAGGATTAAAATTAAAATTAAAATTAAAATTAAAATATAAATATAAATATAAATATTTACGTATAGATATAGAGAGGATGGATATATGATATTGAAAATGATCAGAATTCGGTTGGCTTTATAGGGAATTGAGTTCAGGGGTACTCCGCGACTCGCGGCAACTTTTGCCTTCAAACTCCGCGAGTTGCGGAGTTTGAAATTACAGCTCACCAACTTTGGAGTCTTTCTTGCCGACGGATTTTTTTATTTATATAATATATAAATAATTATAAGAATTATTTAAATATTATATTATATTTATGCGCATAGTTGACTTGTAATTTTTAGTCCGTTGCGTCGAGCGTTGAGAGTTGACTCTGGTCCCGGTTCTGAATTTTCGAACGTCGTTGCGTACTATTTTATATCTTGTACTTTGCGTTTTGAATCTTGTACTCTTGTAATTTCGAGACGTTTCTTATCAATAATTGGAACCTCTTTGATTGTCTTTTGTACTTTTGAGCTTTTTGGTCGTTTGCGTCTTCAACTCGTCGAATCTGTCTTTTGTCTTCACCTTTTATTATTTAAACGAATATCATTTGTAAATAGAACAATTGCAACTAAAAGCTTGTCTTTCTTGAGGAATAATGCTATGAAATATATGTTCGTTTTTAGCATTATCAAATATTCCCACACTTGAGCGTTGCTTGTCCTCAAGCAATATCGTCTTGAAATACTAGAATCACTTCTTTATTCTTCACACTTTGTACATCAAAACAATGGTAGTAACGATATGGTTTATAGTCCCACATGACTATAAAATTTAGATCCATTAAGGAAATTGGATCTTTATGAAAACATTTGATCTTTTGAAAATTAAATCTAGCTTTTACCATAGATAAGTTTTCCGGAATAACCCTTCACCGGTGTTTGCAAAATATTTTTGTGAGTTTGGTGGGTTTCAGATTTGAAAATTTTAGCTCAAAACTTGCGGTTTTGTGTCACCCACTTGCTAACCTTGTATTAGGAAAGCAACACGTCCAGTTTACTTGTTCCGTATATTACCTTTCGGTAAACTACCGTCCGGTTGTAAAGGAAAGCGTTGAACAAGCAACTGTTAAGGCAATGTCCCCTGACATGCTTTTAATTATGGTCTATAACGTGTCGGACGCAATTACTATCCTTGGTAGGAGCAATAGTAAAGCTCACCCTTATAATTTTTCGGTCTGGCACAAGGTCCTGTCTTTGACCACTATGCAAGCACCGTTCTTACGGTTGACACCCGATTTGGTTCAGGTGACCTAATGAATTCCAGATTTTACGTTCAATGGTAATGAACGCATTGAAAATGGGTTTTTAGAAAACAAATCGGTTTGTAATTTTGATCAAAATATTTTCTCGTTCAGGCTCGAGTTTAGATATCATTGAATTCCATGAGTTTGTAATTCTCAATATTTAAGGTCAATCTCAAGGATTGAGTAATATCAGGCTTAAAAGCTGATTTTTGATCTTTTAAGGAGATTATCCTTTCTGGGGATCTGATTCATTAGTCTTATCTAGCTAATTTGCATGGTGCCCCCCCATTGTACGAGATAAATCCTTCTCATGGTTAGGATAAATCTGACCACTTGGCGACCCTGTTTAATGCTGAGGTCCGTGGATTTCCTGCTGATTTTAGTGATGACTTTTCTAGGTTTTTCGTCAACCTACAGCTGGTCTGGACGACAACTTCCTGACCTAAATCAAGAAGCGCGTTTCTTTTTCGGAAGACTTTACTTCCTTTTAATGATGGAATTGATTCATCGTGTAGATCCATCTTTCTTACAGTAAATCAGGTAAAAAAAAATTAGTTTAGTCCAAAGCAAAAGTATTTTTAGTTATTTGTACAAAAATATGTGACATATGTTTTGAATAACTTGGAGAATTTTCTCACACTTGGCTTTTATTTTCCTTTTTATTGTCCTCTATTCCATTTTAAATGAATTTTAACATTTTGGTTTGTTTATCAATTTATGTCCTTTCCGAGGTAACAATAATTTCGGTGTTAAAACCTAGTTTTATCGTTCATAAATATGTATAAACATGATTTTGAGTTCATTTAATTAAAAATTTTGAAAAATTTTACTAGAATTGGGTAGTCAGTATATAAGACTAGGGCTGTTCTTTATTATCAGAGAGCACTAGATTCTAATACAACTACTACTTTACTAGTATTTTTAATGGTAACCAAGTGTATAAAGTAAAAATTTTAAAATCCGAAAGAATTTAACCCCTTCCCACACTTAAGATCTTGCAATGCCCTCATTTGCAAGAAATCAGTAACAATTTAAATTATTGAGGGTGATTTGTGTGAAAATGATTAAATTTTACCAAAGTTTCCAAATATATTGGCGTTTGTTTGCTGAATGATAAATGGTGCATATCATTTGTTCATTCCGTCTTGTTGTTATTTCACATATATTTTGCATCTTGTCGTCAAAATTAGTTGCTTTTGCTGAACTTAATGGCAGTCTTTGAAAATGCGTTGTTTTACCCTGTTGTGTGCATAAGATAAACTGCAAACATATATACATATTTTTGAAGTTTGGTATATTACCCCACATTCAAAAATTATTAAAATCTAAGGATAAAAGTTAGAAAATTATAACAACTATTACAATATTAACATAAGTATTAAACGTATCAACATTACAAATTACAAAATAAATAAAACTAAGTAGACTAGGGATGATACTGATACCAATAGGGGTTCCATGCATAACCATAGGTGCTATAAAATGCTTCGGCAGGGTTATACGTAGGATACGGTAGTTGCATCTCTATAGACCAGGGAGGGAATATGGGCTTTGGAGTAGGAATATAGTTTCTACCTATATGTTGGCAATAAGCTATGATTTCGTTTTGATGAACTTGCCAATCTTCAAATGCTCTATGTCTAGCATTTTCGTACTCCTGTGAAGCTATAAACCTTTGCATTTCTTGCATTTCATTTCCCCCTCCTACATTACCTTGCTGTTGGTTTCTCTCAACCTGTGGATGTCTACCATGGTATTGTACTGCGGCGTTATTTCGCCTATTCAAAACTTTCGCACCATGGTATACATTTAAACCTATTGTATCGCGGGGTTCTGGTTCTTCGACTAATAATCCCCCCCGACTTATATCCACACCGAGATATTCAGCAATTAAAGTAATAAATATACCACCTCCTATTATGCTATGCGGTCTCATCCCCCTAACCATAGCTGATAAATAATAACCCACACAATAAGGTATACTTACAGCGCTTTGTGGGTCTCGAATACACATATGGTAAAACAAATCCTGTTCATTTACCTTTTCCTTGTTCTTACCTCTTTGTGTAATCGAATTAGCTAAAACCCTATGAATTACTCTTAATTCAGCTCTATCTATATCCAAATAACAGTAATTTCCCCCTTTGAATCGGTGATGGCTTGTCATTTGACTCCATACACCATGTGTATCAAAATTTTCATCTATCTTTCTACCATTTAGTATCAACCCTCTACAATAGGCAGATGCTAACTCCTCATGCGTATATATACGTAAAGCCTGAGCCATGTCTAGTAAAGACATGTGGCGCATCGAACCTCCTAACTAAAATCTAATAAAAGATCGATCGGTTAAACTAGCTACCCGATCGTTTAATTCTATACTACACAACAATTCTTCACACCATACTTTATATACAGGTCTACGCATGGTGAATAAACGTACCCAGTCGTTAAAAGTAGAATTACCATACCTCTGTGCAAGTAATTCCCTAATTGGCCCGGCCAATTCTACAGCTTCTAATGGTCCCCATTCTATGACCCTAGGTACCTCAACAACTTTAGAATGAAGAGTATGCAAACCCCTTTGGTATTTTGGATAATCTATCCAAAGTCTGTCAAATCTCAGGTTCGGGTGCAAATCTTCCAAGTGCATATCAGAAAATGTCATGACTGGATGAGGTATATCTTGTTTGTAGTAGTTATCCACCTCCTGTTGTTCCGCATTCTCAGCAGGAGCATTGCGAGCTTGGGATGAAGATTCACCCCTTTCAGTCTGCAAAACACATCAAACACAATTTTTGTGCATCCAAATATGCATTAGTGTCAGCAAAATCATCAATCAAAATAATTACAATGACATGATCAATTTATATCAAACTTAATCTCATTTTCATATTTTCATCAAATCTACACTTTTTCAAATAAGCATATACGAAAATGTTTGCCAAGTTCATAAGCATTCAACTCAAATAACATGTCAAAATAATCATTACTAGCAATTAAACAAGTTTCAAATGGCATTATCTTTCAAAAATCAAGTTCATGAATTTTAGACTTGAAAAAGTCCACTTTAATTCTCAAAATCATGTTTAGGCTCAAAGTTTGGATCATTTAACTACCTAAACATGTTACACTACTTAATTTAGCAACAATTCATGACAAAAATCGGCCATAACCTGTTTATATCAAAAAGCCCCAAATTGCTCAAGAACACAAACCCTAGATTACTCAAAATTTGAAGTTTAAGGCTTCTAATCATGTTAAATAGCATCAGTCTAGGTTATACAAGCATAATACATAAACAATTTAAGCATAATTACACTAAAAAGCATCAAAATTAAATTGGTTATAAAATTACTCAAGAACACTAATTTTCGGATTAAATGGTGTTTAGGTGTAGAAATTTACCGTTTTTCTTGAGTAATTCCTTGATAGCATCCTTCTTAACATGATTTTAGTAAAAGATTTGATGATTAACGGTAAAAAAATGTGATTTTGGGGGGTTTTTTTCGGGTTTTTTCGGAGTATTTTCGCTGTATGTTTGAGTTGTGGTGTGGACTGATCAGTTCAGCTCGATTTTATTTTTTTCTGTATTTTGGTCCTCCCGCGAGTCGCGGGGTTTAAACCTTCAAACTCCGCGAGTCGCGGAGTTTGTATTTTTTTTTTTTTTTAATAACATCTTATACTAATTAAAACAATTAAGTAATTAATTTTAAAATTTTGTTTCCCTTGTTATTTAGGACGAGGTCGTTTCGGATCGATGTCCTAGTCCGTCCTTCGACAAAATTTTAAAATTTGTCTTTTTGTAGCGATTGTTTTAAAAGCTAAGATTTTTAGGTTTTTTAATGTTTTTGGCATACTTTAATTCAATAAGATTAAAAATAATGATAATAAAAGTTCTCGTCCCTCCCTCGGGTAAAGCAATTTCGGTTCAAAGACCTAGTCTTCAACTTACGACGAAGTTTAAAAATCATATTTTTAACTTAATGAGATAAAGTAAATTTTTGTTTTTAAATTCACACCAAACTTAAAATAAAAATACATAAAATTTAAAATTAATATTAAAAATTCACACCAAACTTAAAATTTAAAATGCATAAAAATAAAATTCATATTTTAAAAATTAAAAATTCACACCAAACTTAATTTAAAAATTCATATTATAAATTCACACCAAACTTATATTAATTTTTCAAATATTTACAATTTTAAATATATTGTTTTTACAAAGTTTACAATATTAATTTAAGATTTATATATTAATTTTAAAAACATGGTAAAAATAAAATTAAAAATCTTTTTAGCTTTTTATCCCACTTTAATCAATCAAATATTATCAAAAATATGCGCCCCTCTTTTCGGTAAAGTAATTTCGGTTCCAAGACCTAATTTAACTCATGACGAATTTTTGAAATATTTTGGGTTGATTGATTAAAGATATTTATACCTTAAGAATAAACGTTAAATTTCGCAGTGATGTAATAAATTTTTGTATGATATCAATAATTTCGGTCGCCAAACCTAATTTTATTCAATACCAATTTAATACTTTATAGCGAACAAATTAGCGTTTATTATCAAAAGGTTAAAAATAAAAATAAAAAATAAAAACTGTACAAACATACCTGTGAAATAGATTTCTTAGTTATATGATCTATCCCATTCATAAGATAGTCGGTTTAATTGGTTTTCCATGGCAACATAGGCGTAACCTCGAGCATTCAGTGTTTTTTCTTCTAAACATACGAACGGTCCGTCTCTGCATAAAGTAACAAATTTGGTGTTTGAATAGGTTTGATTATTTGAACATTTACCTCCATGTGACCATTTTCCGCATTTGTGACATCTTTCTAGGTGTCGTGCTCTTCTTTTCGCTGCGGATTTTGATTTTCTTTTACCAAATTGTAACTTATTATCTTCGCATCTGGATTCTTTTCTAACTCCGTCCAATCTTTCTCTGATTACTGATACTATTTCACTCGGAAGTGTGTCATTATTATGTTTAGTGATCAAAGCGTGTAGCATTAGACCATGGTTTAGTTCACAGGCAGTCTTCATTTCCTAAAAAAAAATAAAAATTCAGAATGGGGGGAGAAGACTAGTTCTTTAGGGTCTGCTAGGGAAAGACCATTCGGGTTCCATTTTCGAGAACTACACGAAAACAGATAATCTAACTCTACCAGAAATACATAAACCCCCTATACTTAGTTGAAATTGTGATTAACTTCATTGTCTTCTTCCATCGGACCATGTATGTAATGTTTAACTCTGTGACCATTAACTTTAAATTCAATCCCATTTGAATTTATTAATTCTATCGTTCCGTATGGGAAAACTCTTTTGACTATGAATGGTCCAGACCATCTTGATTTCAATTTTCCAGGAAATAGCTTGAATCGTGAATTGAAAAGAAGAACTCTATCTCCTTCTTTAAATTCTTTTGAACTTCGGATTCTTTTATCATGCCATTTCTTCGTTCTTTCTTTATAGATTAACGAATTATCGTATGCTTCATGTCTTAATTCTTCTAATTCGTTTAGTTGACTTAATCGTAGACGTCCGGCTTCATGTAAATCAAGATTACATGTCTTCAAAGCCCAAAATGCTTTGTGTTCAATTTCTACTGGAAGATGACATGCTTTTCCATAAACAAGTCTAAAAGGTGTGGTTCCAATTGGAGTTTTGTAGGCTGTTCTAAAAGCCCAGAGTGCATCCTCCAATTTAATGGACCATTCCTTCGAATTTGATCTTACGGTTTTCTCTAGAATACGTTTTAAAGCTCGGTTGGTATTTTCAACTTGTCCACTTGTTTGTGGATGATATGCGGTGGAGATTTTATGAGTTACTCCATATCTTTTAAGAACTTTCTCAAGTTGATTATTACAGAAATGAGTACCCCGATCACTTATTAAAGCTTTCGGTGTTCCAAACCTTGCAAAAAGACGTTTTAAAAAGTTGACTACAACTCGTGCATCGTTAGTTGGGAGAGCTTGTGCTTCTGCCCATTTAGATACATAATCAATGGCTACGAGTATATATAGATTATTATGAGATTTTGGAAATGGACCCATAAAGTCAATACCCCAAATGTCAAATACTTCACATACTTGAATGACATTTTGTGGCATTTCATCACGTTGACTTATTTTTCCGGCCCTTTGACAAGCATCACAGGATTTGCAAAGAAGGTGTGCATCTTTGTAAATTGTAGGCCAATAGAATCCAGCTTCATACACTTTTCTTGCTGTTAGTTGTGGCCCATAATGCCCTCCTGTTGGTCCTGTGTGACAATGGTTTAAAATTTTACTAGCTTCATCTCCAAATACACATCGGCGTATTATTCCATCGGGACAACTTTTAAACAGATGTGGATCTTCCCAAAAATAGTGTTTTATATCACTGAAGAATTTCTTTCGTTTTTGGTACGATAATCCTTTTTCAAGGAATCCACAAACTAAGTAGTTTGCATAGTCTGCAAACCATGGAATTTCTTTATAATCTATCTTCAATAGATATTCATCAGGAAAGTTGTCTTGTATGGCCGATTCATTTAGAACTTCTAATTCGGGATTTTCAAGACGAGAAAGATGATCAGCGGCGAGATTTTCTGCTCCTTTTTTATCTCGGATTTCAATATCAAACTCTTGTAAGAGTAAAATCCAACGGATTAATCTTGGTTTAGCATCTTGTTTCGAAAATAGGTATCTAAGAGCAGAATGGTCGGTATAGACCACCGTTTTAGCTAGAACGATATATGATCGAAATTTGTCAAAAGCAAAGACAATAGCAAGGAGTTCTTTTTCAGTAGTTGTGTAATTTGTTTGTGCTCCTTGTAACGTCTTACTAGCATAATATATAGATTGAAATCTTTTTTCAATCCTTTGTCCTAAAACGGCTCCCACTGCAAAATCACTTGCATCGCACATTAGTTCAAATGGTAGATTCCAATTTGGTGTTATCATGATCGGCGCATTAGTAAGTTTTTCTTTAAGAATATTAAAAGATTTGATACATTCATCTGAAAAGATGAATGGAGCATCCTTTTCTAGGAGTTTATTCATAGGAGTGGCAATTTTAGAAAAATCTTTTATGAAACGTCGGTAAAAACCGGCATGCCCTAGAAAACTCCTAACTCCTCTAACATTGGTGGGATGTGGAAGTTTAGCAATTACATCTACTTTAGCTCTATCCACTTCAATTCCTTCTTTTGAAATTTTATGTCCAAGAACGATGCCCTCTTTAACCATGAAATGGCATTTCTCCCAATTAAGTACTAGATTTGATTGTTCGCATCTAATCAGCATTCGTTCAAGATTAGCTAGACATGTTTCAAATGTATCACCGAAGACTGAAAAGTCATCCATGAAAACTTCCATGCATTCTTCTATCACGTCGTGAAAAATCGCCATCATACACCTTTGAAAGGTTGCAGGGGCATTACAAAGTCCAAATGGCATGCGTTTGTAAGCAAAAGTACCATAAGGGCACGTGAATGTGGTTTTCTCTTGATCTTCGGGTGCTATTGGAATTTGAAAATATCCGGAAAATCCATCTAGAAAACAATAGTAACTATTTCCGGCTAATCTTTCCAACATTTGATCAATGAAAGGTAAGGGAAAGTGATCTTTTCTGGTGGCATCATTTAATTTTCTATAATCAATACACACACGCCATCCTGTTACAGTCCTAGTAGGAATAAGCTCATTTTTCTCATTTGTAATGACAGTCATGCCACCCTTCTTAGGCACGCATTGAACTGGGCTTACCCATGGACTATCAGAAATTGGATAAATTAAACCTGCATCTAGCAGTTTAATAATCTCTTTCTTAACTACATCTTGCATATTAGGATTTAGTCTTCATTGGCGTTGCACATACGTTTTATGACCTTCTTCCATAAGGATTTTATGTGTACAATACGAAGGACTTATTCCTTTAATATCATGAATCTTCCATGCAATGGCTGGTTTATGAGCTTTCAACACAGAAATGAGTTGTGATTTCTCATTTTCAGTAAGAGAAGACGATATTATTACAGGTAATTCAGATTCACCATGTAAATAAGCGTATTCCAAATGGTTTGGAAGTGGCTTTAACTCTAATTTCGGAGGTTCTTCTATCGATGATTTGTATCGATATCTGTCTTCTTCTTTTAGCATTTGAATTTCTTCTGTTGTTGGTTCATATCCATTAGCTATAAGTGTAGCTAACATTTCAGCTTCATCAATTGGTTCATTACCTTCTCCTAAAGAACATTCTCCTGTTCCATGTAATTCTGGAAATTCTTCTAATAATTCTGCATGTGCATCTATAGTTTGAATATAATAACATGTATCATCTGCAGATTGTGGTTGTTGCATTGCTCTATCAACTGAAAAGGTAACACTCTCATCCTCTATACTTAGGGTCAATTTCTTACCGAACACGTCTATCATTGCTTTAGCCGTGTTTAAGAATGGTCTTCCTAATATGAGAGGAACTTGAGAATCTTCTTCCATGTCCAGAACAACAAAATCTACTGGAAATACTAAAGTACCAACTTTAACTAGCATGTTCTCCATTATCCCTCTAGGATATTTTATTGATCGATCGGCTAGTTGTATGCTTATTCTTGTTGGTTTCAATTCTCCAAGGTCTAGTTTAGCGTATAGTGAATACGGCATTAGATTTATACTAGTACCTAAGTCTGCCAATGCTTCTATTGAACTAAGACTTCCCAGAAAACATGGAATTTTGAAACTTCCTGGATCAGATAGTTTTTCTGGTATCTTATTCAACAGCACTGCTGAACAATTAGCATTCATAGTAACAGCCGAGAGTTCTTCCATTTTCTTTCTATTTGAGATTAGATCTTTCAAGAAGTTAGCATATCTAGGCATTCCTGAAATCACATCAATGAACGGAAGATTTACATTTATCTGTTTAAACATATCCAAGAATTTGGATTGCTCGGCTTCAAGTTTCTCTTTCTTCATTTTACTCGGGTAAGGAAGTGGTGGTTGGTATGGTTTAACATAAGGTTTAGCCTTAACTGTGTTATCTTCATTAACCTTTTCAACTACCGGTTCTTTTTCCTTATCTTGATCAGGTTGTGGTTCTTGTGGAGTAGGAATAGCTTCATCAGAAGTTACAGGTATTTCACTTGTGGAGTAGGAATAGCTTCATTAGAAGTTACAGGTATTTCAGGTGGTTTAAGTGTTGTACCACTTCTTGTGGTAATGGCTTTAGCTGTTTCATTCCGGGGGTTAGCATTTGTATCACTAGGTAGACTTCCCGGTTTTCTTTCACCTATTAATCTTGCTAGGTTACTTACTTCTTGTTCCAAGTTTTGAATAGAAGCTTGTTGATTTCTAAATGCTTGAGCATTTTGTTCATTAGTTTGTTTCTGAGATGTGAAAAACTGCGTTTGAGTTTCAACTAGCTTCGTCATCATATCTTCGAAATTCGGCTTTTTATCATCGGTTTGTTGTGGTGGTTTGTTTTGAAAATTATGTCTTTGTTGGTTGTAAGTATTATTGGATACTTGTTGATTGCTAGGACCTTGTTGGTTGTTGTATGGAATATTTTGGTTATAATTCTGGTTTTGATTGTAAATCGGTCTTGGCGGTTGATAATTATTCTGATAATTATTTCCAGGCCTTTGGTTTATGTATGAAATATTCTCTCTTTGTTCCATTGTTAATTCAATACTGAGACAATCTTTTGTCAAATGTGGTCCTCCACACTGCTCACAACTAATTCGTATTGAGTGAATATCTTTAGTCATCTTTTCCATTCGTCTCTCCACAGCATCTATCTTTGCGGAAATAGAATCTAAGTCATGGCTAGAATCGGCTCTAGCTGCTTTAGATGATCTAACGATATCTTTTTCTTGGTGCCACTCATGTGAGTGGGAAGCAGTGTTATCAATAATTTTGTAAGCATCAGTTTTGGTTTTCTTCATAATAGAACCACCAGCTGCTATATCTATGTCTTTCCTTGTAGTGATGTCGCATCCTTGGTAGAATATTTGTACTATTTGACAGGTATCTAAACCATGTTGCGGACATCCTCTCAATAACTTTCTAAATCTTGTCCAAGCCTCATATAGAGTTTCATTTGGCTTCTGTGTGAACGTAACAATTTCTGCTTGAAGTCTTACGGCTTTAGATGCCGGAAAGAATTGTTTAAGAAATTTTTCAACTAATACTTCCCATGTATCAATCGCCCCTTCAGGTAACGATTCCAACCAATCTTTGGCTTCTCCCTTTAAAGTCCAGGGAAATAACATGAGATATATCTGTTCATCCTCCACTTCTCGGATTTTAAATAGTGTGCAGATCCTATTAAAGGTACGTAGATGTTCATTTGGATCTTCCTTCGGCGCACCACTAAATTGGCATTGATTAGTCACCATGTGTAGAATTTGTCCTTTGATTTCATAATCTGGCGCATTAATGTCTGGATGAGTAATTGTGTGACCTTGGCCAGTGCGTTTAGCTCTCATTCGGTCTTCCATACTTAAAGGTTCTGTTACTTCCATAATTGAATTTGTTGAATCGGAATCACTAGAGGATTCTGATTTAATGGTTCGTTCCTCAACAATCTCTGTTTGAATGATTGGTGGTTCCGGAGGAAAATTTAGTGGTTCAGGATCTATGAATCGTCCCTGAATATTCTCCGGATTCTCAATTGTGAGGTCGGGTTCAAAAAATGGATTATCGGAAATATGAACTGGAGTACTTGGTCGACTGGATGACGATTCTAAAGAAAAATCAACGGCGGTAATATTTGCTAAATGTCCTGATCTAGTTACAGGTGGTGAATGTACAAAAGGTAGTGAACGTCTTGCTCGGTGCATTCACTGAATATCCTATTAGTTTTTAAAAGGAAAGAAAAATTATAATAAGTTATCCAATCAATAGACTTTTCTGATTTCGCCCACATTTCGAATTGCCAAAAGATGCAGCAGAGGGGCAGGATTCGTTTGGTGTCAATATAATTGAGGACTGTTTGGCTCCAATAACCCGGTCCACATACAAATCCAACTATTACTACGAACCAGAAAATTTTGATGTCTATCAATTTAACCACTTAAAATAAATTTTCGTAATTTTAAGAAATTTAGATAAGAAGTAGAATAAAAATCTATGTCCTAAAAACTAGAATAGCGAGAAATAAGAAAGAAAAAGAGTTCGTCGAAAAAGGTCGAAAAAGAAAAATGGTTGAAAAATAAAAGGTGACGGAAAAATAAAAGAAACTTATAAAACTTAAAAACACTTGACTAACCTAACCTTATTACTACAACTAACTTAAAATTATAATCGCAAATTGAGATTACTAATTGGAATGATAATTGATACATAGGTAAAAGTCGTCTAAAAATATTAAAGCTTACAGGAAAAACTATATCCCAAATGGAAATAACTTAAAAAGAAACTAAAACTTAAAAAGGCGTCGCAAAATTCTAAAGTACTTAAATCTTAGTCTAAAGAAAAAGCACTCAAGGAATTCTACGGCTAAGCCTAAAAATCTAGAAGTAAAAATAACTATGGCAAAAACTAAGTTTAAAACTAAATATGAGCTAAAAATACAAATATTACGCTAAAACAATTAAAAAGGGACAAAATATAAAAATATACAAAAAGTTGTAAAAAGTACAATTTTTATAAAAATATTATTTTTATATTATTTATTTATTAAAACTATTAATTTTACAATTTAATTAAACTAATTTAACTGAAATATAAATTAAATAAAAAGTAAAACTAATTATAATAATAATAATTAATTAGGGTTAATAATAATAATAATTAATAATTACCCGTAAGAAATGCTAAATTAGGGTTCTGTCGGTGTCAGAGTGTCTCCGCGAGTCGCGGTATTCCAAGCAGCAAACTCCGCGAGTCGCGGGGTTCCAAAATTCAACTCTGGTACAGTTTTGAAATTTGACGTTTTTTTTTTATATTTTATATTTTCTGTTTAAATAAAAATATTTATATAATAAAAACTTATATTTAAAAACTAAAATAAAAATAAAGAAACTTTATAAAACTTAAATATTTAATAAAATCTTAAAAATATATAAATTTTTCTTTTTCTTTTTATATTTTCGAATAATTAAAAACGTATTTTTACAAAAGTGAATTTTAATAAAAGTAAACTAAAAATAAAAATAAAAATTTAATTAATTAATTAGCGTTGCGCTTCCGGCTTTTAAGCTAAATTGTCCCCGGCAGCGGCGCCAAAAATACTTGATGTTATGCGAGGTGTATATAAAATAGCTTTAAATTTCAGCAGGAAATACTATTAAATATGATACAATTTTACACAAGATATTTATTTATTTAGAGAATGGATATACTTAAACCTTGCTACAACACTTATAGGCAGTGTACCTAATCGTACAGTAGTGTAGTTTTTAGTAAGTCCGGTTCGTTCCACAGGGAAAATCTTTAAACAAAGCTTAACGCTATATTAGTTTACTTTTATAAAAATACAAATATATATATATATAAGTAATATTATTATTATAAAGGGGGATTTTTTTACCGTTTAATGACCGGTTTGTCGATTTTAAAACTTTAGTCGCAGTTAAAACCAAATGTAAAATAATAAATAAATACAAGACTTAATTTAGAGCGTAAAGTAAATAACGATAATGAAATTGCGAATAATAAAAGTGCGATAAAATAAACTTGCAATAATTAAAAAAATACGATAATTAAAAGTGCAATTAAATACAATAACAATAAAAATGCGATAATTAGAAGTGCAATTAAATATAAAATAAAGGAAATTAAATATGAAATAAAAGAATTATGCTTATTTAAACTTCCGTAATCATGATGTTTGACGTGTTGATTTTAGTTTTATGCCCATGGGTTAATTGTCCTTTGTCCTGGATTATTTAATATGTCCGTCTAGTTTTTGTCCATAACAGTCCATCAGTCATAAATATAAAGTGCGAGTGTCCTCGTCAAATTATCCTTATACCCGAAGTTAAATATTCCAACTAATTGGGGATTCGAATGGTAACAAGGTTTTAATACTTTGTTTAATGAATACACCAGGTTATCGACTGCGTGTAAACCAAGGTTTTACTACTTTGTTAATAATTACACCAATTACCCTTGAATGTAATTCACCCCTGTTTCAATAATTCTAGTGGCTATTAATCCATTCCCGTGTCCGGTTAAATGAACGATTATTCGTACATATAAATACCCCACCCATCGTGTCCGATCGAGTGTATCTGGTAATTTATAGGGACGCCCAATTGTAAATCTTTATATTAACATTAACAAACTATCATTTAGTTAAACAAATATATAGCCCATTAATAGCCCATAGTCTAATTTCCACAAGTGTCGTTCTTTTATCCAAACCCCAATTATGGTACAAAGCCCAATTACCCAATTTTAGTAATTAGCCCAACATCATGATTACTTCGGATTAAATAAGCATAATAATAACTTAGCTATGAGACATTAAATTAAAAAGGTTGAACATAACTTACAATGATTAAAAATAGCGTAGCGTTACACGGACAGAATTTCGACTTACACCTTTACAATATTCGCTAACATACCCTTATTATTAGGATTAAAATTAAAATTAAAATTAAAATATAAATATAAATATTTACGTATAGATATAGAGAGGATGGATATATGATATTGAAAATGATCAGAATTCGGTTGGCTTTATAGGGAATTGAGTTCAGGGGTACTCCGCGACTCGCGGCAACTTTTACCTTCAAACTCCGCGAGTCGCGGAGTTTGAAATTACAGCTCACCAACTTTGGAGTCTTTCTTGCCGACGGATTTTTTTATTTATATAATATATAAATAATTATAAGAATTATTTAAATATTATATTATATTTATGTGCATAGTTGACTTGTAATTTTTAGTCCGTTGCGTCGAGCGTTGAGAGTTGACTCTGGTCCCGGTTCCGAATTTTCGAACGTCCTTGCGTACTATTTTATATCTTGTACTTTGCGTTTTGAATCTTGTACTCTTGTAATTTCGAGACGTTTCTTATCAATAATTGGAACCTCTTTGATTGTCTTTTGTACTTTTGAGCTTTTTGGTCGTTTGCGTCTTCAATTCGTCGAATCTGTCTTTTGTCTTCACCTTTTATTATTTAAACGAATATCATTTGTAAATAGAACAATTGCAACTAAAAGCTTGTCTTTCTTGAGGAATAATGCTATGAAATATATGTTCGTTTTTAGCATTATCACTTTTCAGAATTTCAGAATGAAAGATCATAATTCTAAGATATAAATGTCATACATATAACTGTTGATGTAGATATGCTGTGAGTTTTCAAAGTACTGATTGCTGATTCTCGGTAATTGGTATGGCAATTCTCCTTACAAGATGCGGATGAGTATATGATAGGGTTTTAATGAATATAATAACTTTTCAGAAAGTCAAAGATCAATGAAGTTGCTGGTAAGTTTAATGCTAATGCGGTGGAATATAAACGGTTATTCGGTAACGATGGCGGAAGGCAACTTATATATCGAGGTGATAATAAAGCAAGTTCGAATGAATGTCGAAGTTGATTTGCTGGAGCTGTGACAAAACTGGCTAATTTGGAAAGGAATTGTGAAGTTAATTTCGGTAATAACAACGCCAAAGGAATTAGCACAACTACGTGTTAAACGTTTACTCAGGTTCCGAGAGTTTTTCAGGTGCATAACTATATGCATAAATATTTTCTCCCGTAGATGAAGTGCGGTTGGTTCATCCTCTCGATTGAGGTGTTTTCAAGAATCATGAAAGGTTTGAACGCAGATTGTAATCGTCAGGATACAAATGAGGTTTGAGATGAAATCAAGTGGCAAACTTGAAGAATTGTTTAGTTTCATATGTTATAATCAATATTTTAATTCATTTTAATTGTCCAACGTCATTAGTCCACAGTCGATAGTCCACAGTTAACTGTCCAATAATTCATATATAGTTTAATATATAATATTCGAATTAAATACGTATCGTGACCCGTGTACATGTCTCAGACTCGATCACAACTCAAAGTATATATATTATTGTAGAATCAACCTCAACCCTGAATAGAGAACTCGATCATTACTGCATATAGAGTGTCTATGGTTATTCCAAATAATATATATATATATATATATATATATATATATATATATATATATATATATATGCGTCGATATGATATGTCAAAACCTTGTATAAGTGTCCCGATATTTAAAATGCGTAAATAACAGTATTTAAATGACGATAAATAAAGTGCGTAAAATAAATAACAGAAATTAAATGACGATAAATAAAATTACGAGAATTAAAATTGCGATATTTAAATTGCGATAAATAAATGTAATACGGAATTAACAGTTAGCTAGGATTTTATTAGCGTGAATTCTTAACAAAATTCCTCATAGTTAATTTGTCTGTTTCTAACAAATTTTATTTTGTCAAATGTTTTCTTCATTATGCCACTTGTTGGATTCTGATAGGTCAAAATCCAAATATGAAATTAAATGAAAATGGTTATTCTGCGGTGAATGGATACGTATATCTGTGGATGTAAGTAGGATAGTAAATGACTGTTGAATCAGATTCGAAGAACGTACAATGTAACTTATTATTGTGAAATCTAAATATTCCTCGGGTATTACCTACCCGTTAAAATATTTTCACCATTAACAGTTTGTACAAAAGAATTTTTAATTACAATCTTTACGAAAATATACTTACATATATATTTTCTTAAGATGTAATATAGATTTAATGAGTTAATATGATATTAATCTCATTTGATTTATTGTTAAAGTTAGAATACATAATCTCTAAAACATTAGAGATTACATAATTGCCATGAAGAACGAAGATAATTGATGTAGAACGATACGTTGAGCGATGATTATACTCGAGGTATAGAATGTGATATTGAGGCATGTGATGTTGAAACTTGGGTTGTTGGTGGTACTGTTGATGCTGGTGATTTTGCTGGAGCTGGTACGTTTTGCACCATATTCTCCAAATTGATTATTCGAGCGCGAAGTTCGTTGACTTCTTGTATTACTCCGGGATGATTGTCGGTCGGAACTAGCAGATGAATAAGGTTTAGAATTTTAGATAGAATATAATCGTGGTGAGGTATTTAGGAAATGAGGGTGAAAATGATGTTTCGGACTGGTTCGCTGATAAGTGCTTCAGATTCATCGCTAAGAGGTAAATTCGGTTGGTGAAAAGGATCGCCTTCTTCGCGTCTCCATTGATTAAGTCGACTACGAACTCATCAGATGAATTGGGGATGGATGATTGGTTGATTCATTCTGGTGACACTGCTTTCAGAGCTTAGGTGAAACTCCATATCGGAATAGTTGTCGGAATCCGAGAAATTCGAACTGGTTGAGGGATTCATCTCGTACGATCAGATGAAGGATTTTTGATAAGAAATAGATTATATGATGTAGAGTAGTACCCTGCAATACATAATTTACATATGCATATATAATACTAAAATCCCATAAGTTACGAAGGAATCTACGGAAGCTGTCAGGTAAAGTCTACAGTAGCAGATAAGCTAAGATATTAATTTTGTCTATACATTATTCATGCAGTCAATGCAGTAAAATATGTCTAGACTAAGAATGATAAGCAGGTAATTTCTGACAAGAAATGATAAGCAAAACTTTTGACATGCAGACACGGTCGAAGTCCAGACTCACTAATGCATCTAAACAACTATCAGCTAGACACACTAATACAAGACCTGGTTCGCTAAGACCACCGCTCTGATATCAACTGAAAGGAGCCGTCCTAATCCATCTGGACGAATACATTACATTTAGTTACATCGCGAGGTACTTGACCTCTATATGATACATTTTACAAACATTGCATTCGTTTTTAAAAGACAAACTTTAATTATATCGAAAGTTGACGGCATGCATACCACTTCATAATATATCCAACTATAATTGACTTAATATTAATCTTGATGAACTCAACGACTCGAATGCAACGTCTTTTGAAATATGTCATGAATGAATCCAAGTAATATCTTTAAAATGAGCAAATGCACAGCGGAAGATTTCTTTCATACCTGAGAATAAACATGCTTTAAAGTGTCAACCAAAAGGTTGGTGAGTTCATAAGTTTATCGTAAACAATAAAATTCATCATTTTGATAGACCACAAGATTTAAATCCTGCATGGTACAAATGGGCCCGAATCCTATACTCACCTGTAATGTACATGCGATATCTTTTAAATACAGTACACTTTTCTCGTGTACGAAATCATCTTTCATAAATCTTAGTAACCGTACACATATCTCGTGCACAAAAATAACATACACATAACCTGTGTATAAAATCATTCTCTCGATACATAACATTCACTTTTCATTGCTTTCATAGCTTGACTTGGTAACCGACCTTAACATATAATGCGCATAATAATATCCCCAAAACAGAACATCTCGTCTGTATAATAATCATATAAACTTCGAAGTACTAAACACCACGCCCACTAGCCCTTTCGTCTAGTGAACATTCTGGGTGGGGGTGTTAAACCCGATAGCTACCTTTAGGATTCACGTGAATTAGGACCATACCCGATTCTAATTCTTAGGTTACCAAGCAATAATAATCAGGAGAAAAATATTCACATCAATTGGTGGCAATTATCATGTCCACATAATTCAATAATAATCCACAGAACTTCTGTCTGCATAATAATTCATTCGAGGAATATTTTTCTTGTGTCTATCTCGTCAAACATTTATAAAAGCATTTCATGTATTCTCAGTTCAAAATATATTTCAAAAGCATTTAATAAAGCAGTTGTAAAAACAGCGCATGTATTCTCAGTCCCAAAAATGTAAAGAGTAAAAGGAAATCAAATGAACTCACATAATGTACTTTGTAGTAAAAATACATATGACGTCATTTAACAAGTGTAGGGTTGACCTCGGATTCACGAACCTATATTAGGTATATATATATATATATATATATATATATATATATATATATATATATATATATATATATATATATATATATATATATATATATATATATATATTAATACATATAATCGTAGTCGAATAAATTTTTATATTGTTAGTGCTATGATCGTTATTTTAATTATGTGCTTTATTAATAACCTAATTAATTACATTTATCTTGTATACTTTAAATAGTTATAATATAGTTTTGTTATGTATGTTTTTATATGATTAATTGTTATTGTAATAACAATAATGTTAATAATAAGATATTAAAAAATATGATACTTATAATAATGATAATAAAAATAATGATAATAATAATAAAAATAATAATATTAATTATAATAATAAAGTCGTGTTTAATGATAATAATATTAATAATGAAAAAAAAATAACGATAAGTAAATAAATTAAATAATTACCTCAAAGATGTAGTCCTAAAAAAATGCCCAAGTCTAGAATTGAACCCGCGACATCCCACTAACTCGATAACACCACAAACCAATGTTCTATCTATTTCTTTCAGAACTAATTGGTACTTAAATCTTTTTAACACTTGTAACCGTCTTCTCCTTTTTTAACATGCGATCCTAATCATCAACATACGCTTATCATTATCATGACCCATATTATTATTGTTATATTTATCATCATCTTAGTCATAATCATAATCATAATTAAAATCATAATAATCACTGCATCATCGTAATATCATCACCCATTTATAATCCCGTAATCATCCTATTATATCCATCACCATTATCATCCTATCATCATTATCAATTCGTACCATCTTCGTAATATCTCGCGTCAACTAATCCTACCAACATCTTCAAATTCACCATTATCATTATCATGTTCCATTATGATTCATCATGAACTAATAATTGGTTTTCGGCCCAACACGAAGGAACTAAAACCACCTGTAATCGATATCTATACTCAATCATTATACGGCCCACTGACCAACTTTTACGGCCTATATCAATACTAGCAAAGAATACACTACTTCGTTGTATATAATAGTTAAGTATGAACATATGTGCCCATTCTTATCTTTACAGCTCAACTAGAAAGAGACATAGTGGCTCAAAATACAATATTCCAAATCCAACCATTTTTTTTTTATACGGACAAGGTTTTAAAGGGAGTGGGGTTCATTTGTGTTTAAAAGGAACCGATGGCAGCAACATTTATAAAGCAGCAACAATAATAAACCTAATCAATCAAGTGGGGCTCTTTTAATCATATTATGTCGTCCAAAGGAGTCAATAAAAAAATATAAAGGGCACGCCAAAGTGGTATCATTCATCCACTTTAATACCTAACACATTATAATCGAACATATATTGTATGCTTGCAAGTGGTTGTTGGGCAAGAAAGTTGCAGCAAATAGAAGTGATTAATCGAGGAGCAGCTGCAGTTTATTACGAAAGTTTCCTGGTGGTGTTGAAGGTTGAAGAAGAAAGGTTGAAGGTGGCGATTACAGGCTGCAAAATGGTGGCGATGATGGTTTGTTTCAAGTTGTACATGAAGTAGAAGAACAGGTGGTTTGGGTTTCGGTTGCAAAGATAGGAAAACACTAGATGGTTTTAATGTTTACTTGCATTCGTTTTCAACAAGAAATAGAAGGTAATTGAAATTGAATAAAAGTATTTAATGATGTTGGGTATCATGGCTTAAAGAGTAGTAGTTCGATAAGATGATGGATTTGGTTTAACTTTGAATACAATAATCAGGCTGTGGTGGCATGGTGTTAAGAAGTGGTGGGTTTCTCGGCTGCACAACAAGATAAAGTGGTGGTGCGTTTGGGTCATCTTTCAAGGGAAAACAGTGAAGATTGTTACCGTTTAATGAGAAAGGTGGTGGTGGATTCAAGGGTGACCAAAGGTTTCAAGGTTGGTTGATAGTAGTTTATGACGGCAATAACAGATAGTATGTGATAGCATAAGTAATTTGAGCATGATATCATTAACATGGTGAAAAAGGGTGATGGTTTGGTTCTGCGTTTAATACATGAACTAAGGACAGGGTACACGAGCTGTGAGTGATGTTTTTGTTTAAATGTACACTCAGAATCTGCATATAATAATTGTATTTGATATTGAGAGAGGAAATTTGATTGAGTTGTTAAAAATGAAAGTAATCGTTTTGATTTGTATCAATGAAAAGGTCGACCAGTTTTGTTCATCCGGTACAGAGTTAAAATAAAAAAAATAAAAAGTTAAAAAGGATTGCAAACTGATTTTGGATGCTTCTGTATTTAACTTCGAATCTCATTACATAATTGAAGACAAGAATCAATTTAGAAAAAGTGTGATTAGGTATTGATTTGTACTGGATTGAGGTCATAAAGCAAAATTTCATTCAGCATGATTGGGATGCAAAACAGAATACGACATTATTTAGATAAATATGTATTATCTTGTATTGTATGTATATACAGTATTAATATCGTATTATGTATATATATACATATATATATATATATATATATATATATATATATATATAACTATATTTAGTATATGGATATGTATATGTATTTGATTATAATATGTATTATTAATTATATACATGTAGTAATACTAATAAAATTTATGATAATAATATTTATTTTTTTTATTTTTTTTATATACTTTATATATATAGCTATGTTTTAAATAATAATTTTTATAATATCATATTTTTATTTTATGTTACATAATTAATTTTAATAACAACAACAACATATAATATTTTAAATTTATATTTCCAATTACCATTTATATATATACACACATATCTATTTATAATTGATTGTTCGTGAATCGTCGAAACTGATCGAAGTCAAATGAATGTAATAAAATAGTTCAAAATTTTTGAGACGCAACATTACAGACTTTGCTCATCGTGTCGAAATCATAATAAGATTAAGTTTAAATTTGTTCAGAAATTTCCGGGTCGTCACAAAAACGTCGAATGCCCTTACAAGGAGAAACTTTAAGAAAAACGTGTTCATCGACTTTAAACTCGAGATCTCGTCGATGCTTATCAGCATAACTCTTCTGACGCGTGCGGGCCTCTTTCAACTTCTATTTCGCTAATTCAACTTTTTCATTAGTAACTCGGGCCAACTCGGGACCTTCAATAACCTTCTCACCGAGTTCATTCCAACAAATCGGAGCCCTACATTTCCTCCCATACAACATCTCGTAGGGTGCCATGTCGATACTAGCATGCCAACTGTTATTATAAGCAAATTTAACCAAGCAAAGATAATCGTCCCAACTCCCTGTCCACTCTAAGGCACAAGCCCTTAACATAACTTCTAAAGTCTGGATGGTCCTCTCTGACTGACCATCTGTTTGCGAGTGGAATGCAGTGCTATACTTCAACTTCGTAACAAAAGCCTTCTGAAACCCTTTCCAAAACTGTGAAGTAAAACGAGGATCTCTATCTGAAACAATTGACACCGGGTTACCATGAAGTCTGACAATCTCCTATTGAAAAATTTCGGCCAACTAACTAGGAGAATACGTCTCAGGAATAGGTAAAAAGTGTGCAGATTTTGTAAGACTATCCACTACAACCCAGATTGCATCATTCTTTCTTAGCGTTTTTGGCAAGCCTGTCACCAAATCCATCGTAATGTTATCCCACTTCCATACAGGAATATCTAGTGGTTGTAACAATCCACTAGCCCTCTGGTGCTCTATCTTCACCTGCTGACATGTAAGGCATTTAGCTACAAACTCTGTTATGTCTTTCTTCATCCCACTCCACCAAAAATGTTTCCTCAAATCTCGATACATTTTTGCAGAACCAGGATGAATAGAAAATGCAGAACTGTGAGCCTCCGTCAATAACGCTTCTCGAATATCTACATCACTGGGAACACATAATCTGTCACCTTGCCAAACAACTTCATGTTGATCAACTCAGAACTCGTGTTGTTTATCATTCTCTAAGTTTTGTACAATAACCTACAACTCCCCATCATCCTTTTGAGCTTCCTTAATTCGTGACACTAAGGTAGGCTCGACAGTCAAATGAGCGATGGTACCACCTACTTGCTTAATGCATACCTCTAATTCAAGACGTTCCATATCGGTGATGATTTCGGGCTGAGTAATAAAACATGACAAACTACCCGAACTTTTTCTGCTGAGGGCATCGACAACAACATTTGCTTTTTCGGGATGATACTGAATATTAGCGTCATAATCTTTCAGCAATTCCAACCACCTTCTCTATCTCATGTTCAATTCTTTCTGCGTGAAAATGTACTTAAGACTTTTGTGATCGGTGAAAATATCACAAGTCTCTCCATACAAATAGTGCCTCCAAATCTTAAGGGCGAACACGACAGCAGCAAGTTCCAAGTTTTGGGTAGGGTAGTTCTTCTCATATGGTTAAAGTTGTCTCGAAGCGTAGGCAATTACTTTCCCATGTTGCATCAAAACACACCCCAAACCCTTATTTGAAGCATCACTATAAATCTGAAATTCACCCGTTCCTTCTGACACAGCAAGGATCGGTGCAGTAACTAATCTCTTCTTTAATTCCTCAAAGCATTTCTCGTGTTCATTATTCCATTCAAACTTCACCCCCTTTTTGATCAACTGCGTTAATGGCAATGCTAAAGTTAAAAAACCTTCCACAAAACGACCATAGTAGCCTGCCAAACCCAAGAAACTTCGTACTTCTGTGACCGAGCTAGGTCTTGGCCAATTGGTAACAGCCTCCACCTTTGCAGGATCAACTTCAATTCCATCTCCAGATACCACATGACCGAGAAAAGAAACACCCTGCAACCAAAACTCACATTTTGAAAATTTAGCAAATAACTTCTTCTCTCGGAGGATACCCAACACGATACGTAGGTGCTCTTCGTGTTCCTCTTTTGACTTCGAGTACACCAAGATGTCATCAATGAAGACTACAACATGCTTATCCAGATAATCATGAAAGACACGATTCATTAAATCCATAAAGACAGCTGGAGCATTCGTCAAACCGAAAGGCATCACTAAGAATTCATAATGCTCGTAGCGAGTACGAAATGCCGTCTTAGGAATATCTTCCGCTCTCACCCGCAGTTGATGATAACCTGATCTCAAATCTATCTTAGAGAAATACTTGGCCCCTTGAAGCTGATCAAACAAGTCGTCTATACGAGGCAAAGGATATATGTTTCTGATAGTAACTCGATTTAGCTCTCTATAGTCGACACACAACCTCATAGAGCCATCATTTTTCTTCACAAACAAAACAGGAGCACCCCATGGAGATACACTCAGCCTTATAAATCCACGGTCTAACAACTCTTGCAACTGTTCTTTCAACAGGTCAAAGAACAGTCAACATGAGCATGATGTGGAGACAACCAATCCATTACCAAAATAATGTCGAAATCATGCATCTCCAAAGGAAGTAGTTGAGCGTGGAGAACATTATTATCAATCGAGACAGGACAATCAATATACACGCAAGTAATCGTCACGGAAATGCTACCGGGGATGAGTAATACGCAGCGTAACTTGGTTTTCTTGTGACCGTTTCTGAAACCTGACCATGTGAAAGATTTTTTCAATCCTCTACGATTCAAGCAACATTTTCTTTATTATGTGAGTTGTTATATGGACCCAGATTGCTATATCTCTACTTCTTTGTAAATCGAAATCTACTGCATTTATTTGCTCTTCCCACATTCAATTTCAACCTCTATTTTGCCTGCCTCATATCTTTATATATGGACAATTCACTTGCCTTTATTCATTTGTAGGAAATTACAGTTCGTTTGACTTTAAAGTTAGATTCAATAAGAAATTCGATCAATAGGTCGATTTGAGTCGCACACTATCAAATATATCTCTGAACTATATTTTGTTTTCATGTTGTCCATGGCTCTTAATTCAGGCACATATCATGCACATATCATGTGATCCTAGTAGTTAAATTTATCGGTGTCCCCTACAAGATGTTTAAACCTAAAAGCTTACTAAAAAGTCCTACAAGACGTACTTAGAATCTCTTCCTGCCATGGTTGTGCAAGTTAGCTACTTGTTTGGTATAGAAACTATATAATACAAGTACAAATCAATAGTACTTAATTGTCATCAACAACTTAAGTTCATATAGTTTCTACATCTATAGGATTTTATTGAAAATGGGATTATTTTCAGTTATGAAAGAATTGGACTAAGAAGTTGTTACTTGAGCACTTGCAATTTGGTCATGATTTCTGGTGTAAATATTTGGTAAATCATTGTGCACTTGATTAATATTCTAGCGAGAGTTCTTAAACAGGTCAAAGTAAAACGATAAGTTAAAAAAGGACCATTATAACTGGATCAAATACATTGTTAGTTGTGATATAGTTTATGTAGTCGTCATATTTAAATCATTCACTAGGTTTTTAAAAATCAAGCAAAAAGGTTGAATGAGTGTTTTGGCCTTCTGGGTCAACTGATCCAACCCGTTACCCATCCCGCCCAAATCGTGACCTCTAAGCCAACAGTGTTGCTTAATCAATTCCTTCAATGAAGGCGGGGACAAGGGGGGACGGAGGGGTGCTCAGCCTCCCTCAAGGCTCAAATAAAGCTCAAATCTTAATTGTATTTTATGCCTAAATGATTATAAGCCTCTCTCAATGACCAAGTCTCAAATGTATGATTATGTCCAAATAATTGTAAATTAGTTGGCCCATTTGTTCAAGACTCGTATAATTTGCAAGCAGTCCATTGTCACTTTAAAAATTAGTAAAAAATTATAAATATAATATGTGTTTATCGGGTAAGCCACCCTCATCTTTCAATCCTGGCTTCGCCTCTGGCCTTCATCCTATTAAAAACTGTCATTTGGCCCGAACAGGGAAAACCTTTTACCTTTTCTATTGGTTTTTTGGTTCTAGCTAGTTCTACTCGAACCCTGTGGATTTTGGTGACTCGGTGTTGTTATCACAAACCGTTACACTAACTTCCATTAAATAACAGGAAAGATAGAAATGTCTGGTTGTCTCTCTTGTTCTATTTGTACATGACTGAGACTTGTCAAGGGGCAACTCATCAACCTTATCGTTAATCAAGATCACTTTTTACCTATTTTGAAATAAGATCACTTCTTATAGTCAAGTATTGACTTTCTAAGTCAAGAACTAAATCGCCCTTTTGATATGGATTTTAATTTGAATGGAAATGGAGCTAATTGAACTTGGGCTAGGCAATTAAGTGGACCTGGCGAAAACAGGAAAAAAATAAATAAATAAATAAATAAATAAATAAATAAATAAAAAATAAATTCAAGAATGGAAGTATCAAGTGTTCTTTATTTCCCTTGCTTGGAATTATGGTTATAGACTTATCATGATGGCCCCCTTGAATAATGGATTGGATTTAGCCCATATTGCATTTTCTTTCATGGTAGTATACTGATTTCGCACCTTGGTTGCAATTCTAACATGTACGAATAAAAATTGAATATTTACGCTATATAAATAAATCATTTGGTCTAACTGGGTTATCTTTTTTAACCCTTTCTTTAGCTACTTCAAAATATACTGCTAGCGAGGTTTGAATATATGGCCATTTGTGATAACTTGATACCATAAATATCAAATGACACATGCAGGGGCGATTTTATGAAGGGACAAGCGGGGGCAGCCGCCCTCAGTGGATTTATAATTTTCAGTGTAAAAATTTTGAATTTTTTGAATTTGACCCAGGTGGATTTTTTTTTTTGCCTCAAAACTTAAATATTTTGCCCCAAAAATCTCCAAATTTTACCCCAAAACCTTCAAATTTTGCCCAGAAACCTTCAAATTTTGCCTCAAAATCTCCATAATTTGCCTAAAAACCTCCATTTTTTGCTAAAAAAAATTGCTACGGTTTTAAATATTTTTTTTTGCCCTCGGTGAAAAAATCCTGGTACCGCCACTAGACACATGCAAACCACACTTGCATAGACGTTTTAATCACCTCATCTAGGGACACACACACACACATAATTGAACCATAACCTTTTAAAGATTTTAAAAACTTAGCATACAAAACTTTCAAATAAACAAGTAGTTCTGTAGTTTCCTCGAATTTTTTCTGAATCACACACATGATCAAGATAATGGTTAACATTAGAATCAAAGATGAATATTTCAAGAAAGTAGAAAACCGCTAAATTTTGAATAGTTATAGCGGCCCATGTTCATTTGTCTTGGTCAATAATTGTTCCAAATTCGAAGAACTAGTTTACATATTCATGGTGTGATCGATCGTGACAACTATTATAATAGATACAACTTGCTCCCTCCGTTCCAATTTAATAGTCCACAGACAAAATGGCACACATTTTTAGGAAATCTCACTAACTTCATTTATCCACTAATGAAATATTTTCTCTCTCCAGATCCACCAATCAAATATCCTCTTTCCTTTCTATTTATGAAAGTGGACTATTAATTTGGGACATCCCAAAATGGAAAAACAGTACTATCTAATTGGGACGGAGGTACTATATAATTTCATGATATTCTTCATGGAAGTTACTAAGAAACTCTACTAGAAATTTCATTTCTTTAAAAAAGTTAGAAAACAGGACAAAAAGTCTATTTCCATCAATTTTCTTGGAATAATTATTTAAAAAAGTGAGGCGGGATGTATCTTCCTCCTGTATACATACATTGATCATTATACTATTTTTTTCATATTAAAACGTCTACAAATATCATCAGCAAGGAATTCACAAATACATCTTAAGAACTTTCTCTTGAAGGTTTCAACTTATGAAAGAAAAATTTGATCTAATATCAGCAACGGCGACAGGAGGTGTAATAATCATGGAACTCAGGGTTGCTTGTTTAACGTCGCTTAAATATTTAATAATTTTTTGTATGTTTGTAGAATGGGTAGTACTATTACATGATTTATATTCTCTTTGGGCACAACCCATGTGGCGGTTTATTTTTGCCACACAAGCCACTACCGCGTGTGGGCCCACTCCAACCGTTGACGATCAACACAACGATGCTATCAAGGTACGCCATGTTAAAAATGATGACAAGAAGTTGTTAGGAGTTGAGTTAAAGATAATTATGGAAAGATTTGGAATGTTGTGGGATCATGATGATACGAGACAAGTTATTGGGTCGGAGGAGATGTTAGGTTTGTTTGATGAGGACGAGCCAAGTTTAGATGAAGTGAAAGAAGCGTTTAGTGTGTTTGATAAAAATAACGACGGGTACATAGATGAAAAAGAGTTGCAAATCGCGTTTTCTAAAATGGGATATTTACAAATATCGGAAAGTGATTGTAGACGTATGATTGATAAATATGACAATGATAAAGATGCGAAGATTAGTTTCACCGAGTTTTTAAAGCTCACGGAAGATGCTTTGCTATGATCTTCTATGCTAAAAGGTCGAAAGTCGGTCAAATCAATCAAAATGAACGTAGTTTAGTGTTACTTTTTTGTATTATATTATCGGTAATAGTGATTATAGGTAAACTGAAAGATGTTTACCTTGAAATTATGTAACAACTTACCAATACTTTGTACATTTGATTGATTTGGAATCAAGTTTGACATTGAACAGTTTGTCTTGTCATTGTTATTACGATTAGCCAAAATATGTTGATTTTAACTGTTCTATTGTTTGTTAAGATATGTTAACGTGTATATATATATATATATATATATATATATATATATATATATATATAGTTATATATATATAGTTATGGTCAAGACTTGAAGTGGTGTCTACCATATATTTGAGGATCTTTTGTAGTTTTAGAATGTAATTGTTGCATGATCCTAGTTCCTGATTTTAGTTTGTATGTATCCTCTTACATTTTGTGTCTTGACATGATTTGGAAATATGTCCTCATCATTATAGATATCAAGTGCAAATGTAATGTAAAAGCCATATATGTCAAGATGTATTTTTTTGACGGTGGTTAGAAATCACTGACAGAGGTCCAAACGCGATGTCGGAATCCACCCACTGATCATTTCCCTGGACGAACTAATATAGTCCTACCGTGAAGGTTGAAAAAGGTCTGAGATGGGCTCGAGACGGTCGGGACCTTAAAAAGTCGAGACAGTGTTGAGACGGTGGAGACGGAGACGTTGAGTTTCAAATATATAAATATATATACACAAATTTTAAGCCCCTAGTTCCTAATTTATTGTGATCCACTCATATATTTCACATAGTTTATCATCACTCCGTCCCTAATAGATTGTCCAAGCATTCTATTTTAGAATGTTGCAAATTAATTGTCCACTTACATAAATAAAAAAATAAGAAGATTAAGTTCTATTACGCCCTGTATGTTGATAGAATTAAAAAAGAAAGAAAAAATAAGGGTAAAGTGAAAAATAAACAAATAGTATAATATTTTTATGATACTTTCATAAACTGTGTTTTTTTTTTTTTTAATCTAAAGACAATTAAATTGAGACAAGATGGAGTTCACTTCATATCATACATATGATTATTGGGCCTGAGTTAATTATCATTATTTATTTTAAACACCGCCAAATGATGTTTTTATTGGGCCTGTATTACATAATGGTCCGGTGTTGGTGCCCTAGCATAGCATATAGCATAAAAACCTAATTTAAGTGTGACATATTTAGATACAGCTTACATGCTTATATAGCCGTCCCCTTTCTACACATAAACCCTAATCTGCTACACCCGTCTTACATATTTCACTAAATTAACAGATCATTCAGCTTCTTATCTAATCAAAGTTTCAGTCTTTGTTGTTTTTATATATGTTTGATGTCGATTTATACCATGAAATCAACCTAATCCGAAGCACCCAAATTGTCTGAAGTTTTATATTCGTCTCAAATCTTTTTTCCTTTTTGAAAATTTTGTTAATTGCAAATGATGATAACAAGACAGGGACATCAGAACTTCAATTTTGAAGTAAAAAATGATTGACCAAGTCTATAATGGGAATCTCTTTGATGCAATTTTTGTAATTCTTTTTTTTTTTTTTTTTGTAATTATATATTTTTTAAACTTTTTGTATCTTATCAATTTCAGTTTGCTTTTTTATATAAATTTTACATGTTATTCATATATAGTTTCAATAATGTTGCCTATGATGGTTTATAAATATACTTTGAGTTTACACTATGAAAATAATATAATCTGAGGCAACCGTTTTTCGTCTTTTTAGTACTACTACCTAATTTCTCTCAAATAACAATAGTTATTGGATATTCAAATTTGTGTTTATGATTTGTTTTCTCTAAAATTTAATATATTTAGATTGTTTTTTTCAGTAGTAGTGTCTTAATCCTCTGCTGTGTTTGTTTCTTTTTAATGTTTGATGTATAAATTTTAATTTAAACTTTGTATTAAAATATGTAGTTTGCCAATGATGCATATAATTTGCACGTATTATCAGAAGATAAAAGTTGTTGATAAGCAAATGTATATTGTCACTACCTCTGAGGCAAACTTAAAAAGTTAGTTGCAATTTATTACAAATATTTTTCATGTTTACTTGTATATTTTTGTGATATTTACTTAGTGTATGCATAAAAGCCTCATGATTGAACAAAAAGAACGGAGATTTGAATGATAACTTTGTAGAAGCTAAACAAATACGGTATATTTGTTGGGCTCCAAAGTTGTAAATATGTAAAAGCTTATCTACCTTTGAGTATGAAGGCGTTTTACTACTTTTGAATTTATTTTTTTTGCATCGCTATATATGTAATTTAGATATTGGTTATGTTATTTATTTATTTATCTATTTATATATGTATTATGTCCAATGCCCTCTCTAATAAGTAGTGAATCTTTATAGGGTTTCATTGTGGTCAATTAGATTGTACTTGTATTGGTGTTGTAGCGTTTATTAGAACGTGGTGTTAGGTTCAAAACAGATTGCATAATTTGGCAACAAAACAATATGCAATTGATTAAAAAGATGCAAACCTGTAAAAAACTACATTGAGAACCAACCAGCTTGACTAAACACCCTATCTAATGAGGCAAACAAAGATGATATGAGAGGAAGAGCCATAACCGATCAAGATACTAACACATCCTACCAAAAGATGGTAGACAAAGATGATACGCATAGAAGTAACAAAACCGATCAAGACACCAATACAACCTACCAAAAGATGATTACCAGTCCAATCTACTTTGTAAATTTGCATTGTCTTGATATGCTTACAAACTATATGTGTAAAGTTGGACAGTCTTAATTTGCCTTCGGTCCTTCCTAAATTTTCTAACGAGAAAATTGAATGCTTTAGCGTTGAATATTCATATAAATTGTTTGATTCAAACGTTCTAATTGATTGATTCAGAGGTTCTAAAAGAAGTGGTTCTAAAAAAAGTTGCTTTTGTGAAAATATAATTGTTTGAGTTAATTACACTTTGTTCACGTGGTCTATGATAAATTACGTAGATAGTCTCCAACTTTTAAAAATTATATGTTTAATCTCTGCGGTTTTAAATTCGAATGGCAGTTGTCCAATTTGTAACATGTTTTCGTTACCTAGAAACATGTGCGCCTAACATGATGGCTAAAAAGGTAGTTCAAACTTGTTGATAACTGAAGATAATCCTATGGTAATCTAATAATATTTGACGATTCAGTTTCATTCTTTTCAATTAACATTCATCTGTATTTGCAAAACCTGTTAGTCCATTCAATTTCGTGACGATGAACGTGAAGATGATGAACATATTTTCATCATTTTGTTGTGATAGGTTCATCGTTAGTGTTGTTTTGGAATTGAATGGATGTAAGACCCGAATATTTTATTGTACAGCAGATAAATATGGTACATAAAGTGTGGGTATCATTGTGCAGTTAAACAGAAGTCAAAAACCGCCGAGACCATTGTGCGCGCCGCGCAGGGTTATGTGTGCGCGCCGCGCACTAGCCCTGTGCACAGTTTTCTGCTTTTTAATTAAAAGTTAAACGAAGGGTATTGTGGTCTTTTCACATGGGACAAGTTCAAGGCTGTAAATGGCCAGTTGTGTGGTGGATGGAACACTTTAAACATTTTCACCAACCACTTCATCTCTCCAATTAAAGGTTTTAGAGTGAGAAACCCATTTGAGTGAGAGAAAGCTCAAATCAAGGAGGAAGAAGTTGATTTCGGGCCAAACCGCGTGTGTTAAAGTTATTCATCTAATCACTAGCAACATTGTGATTGTGGTGGTAAGCTCTAACTTGATTTCCTTATTTTAATTTGTTTAAGGGTAGGGTTTGGGTTAGTGATGAACATAAAACCCATATTTGGTGATTTTGATTGTTCTTGGGTAAGATTGGGTCATGAGGACCCAAGGATGACTAACCTAGGGTTTTGGAAATGTTAAATGGACTTATGAGTCATAATTGGTTAGTTAATTACTAGTACACCTAGTCATTTAGCAAATGGGTGTTAATGGGGTTAGTGGATGACCAGAAATGGGTGTGTGACTTAAAATGGTTGAATGGGTAATAATTGACCTAGTGGGGAAAGATGGGTATGAAATACCCTAATTGTGTATTAGTTAGTGTTGTTGGACCTTAGTCACTAGCTTTTAGTGATATGTGATGGTCTTGACCTTAAATGGACGGTTTTGGTGAAAATGGGGTATTTAATGCATTTAAGTCATTAAATGCACATGAGTAAGTTGTTGGCGTGTAGTCCAACTAGTTTGTGTGTTGATCGAGTACTTATTATATTAGGTACTTTGCCTTGAAGCTCGCGGAAGCATAAAACCGTCACCGAATCGTTAAGGTGAGTGGAATAATTATATGCGTAGGTATATAATGCATTTATTTGTTGTAGCGTGGGATGTGTAGTGTCGATGTGCTAAGACACCACTTTTCACGTGATGAGTGAAGTGTCGATGTGCTAAGACACCACTCAAAGTAATATGACGGGTGAAGTGTCGACGTGTTAAGACACCACTCGGAGTGAAGCATCGATGTGCTAAGATGCCACTCCAAGAATGTAACGGATGAAGTGTCGACGTGTTAAGACGCCATCCGGGGTGAAGTATCGACGTGTTAAGATACCACTCCAAGTAAGTTGATGAGTGAAGTGTCGACGTGTTAAGACACCACTCGGGGTGAAGCATCGACGTGTTAAGATGCCACCCTTGGGATTAGTGTACGACGTGTTAAGTACTCTAATGGTTGTTATGAACACCGATGAGAAATTTAAGTATCATTCCTCGTACGATTGGTTAACCATGGTTATGTGTTGTAGAATAGCATATTATATCGTTCGTGTTATGTGCTATTGTTGGTGCTAGCTCTTGATATCGTGGATTTAGCATTTTACTTGAAATGATATGCTAATTTATAAATGCTAGCGGGTATGAGGTATTTGTTTAAGTGTTTGCAAGTAGGTGTATTATATATGTATGTGTATAATTATTGCATTCACTAAGCGTTTTGCTTATCCTCTCGTTGTTTACCTTTTTATAGGCTCTGGCGTGGACAAGGGTAAGGGCGTTCGTTTGGATTAGAGATCCCGCTTGTTTTGTTAGGGGACGCTTTTTGGATGTGTAGCTTTTGAAGTTTGACCGAGATTTGGGTAGTTTAACCCCCAAACATCATGCTCTATTGTCGTTTGGAATTTAAACTAGCGTGGTCGAAACTTATAGTTTGTATGAAACTCGTATTTCGGCCATATGTGGGCCCGGTTCGTAAAACTTGTTTTATTATTGAAATGTGTTAGTTTTACATATTAGAACATGTTGTGAAAAGCGTTTCGCCTAAATATGTCGGGAAGTGGAAGATCTTTATTTGAAAATTGACAAAACCGGACATAAGCTGATTTGGCTTGTGCGCGCCGCGCACTGTTCTGTATATAAAAAAAATAAAAAATTCGCGTATTCAGTTGGATAACGGGTTGGGTTGTTATAATGGACTAACATGTTTTGCAAATACTGTTGAATGTTGTTTGAAAAGAATGGAACTTAATCGTCAAATATTATGTAATTACCCGAGGATTATATTCAGTTATTAACGAGTTTAATTACCTTTTTTAGCCATCATGTGAGGAGCACGTGTTTCCATGTAACAGAGACGTCAAGCAGAAGTTACAAATTGGACCACCGCCGTTCGGATTTAAAACCACAGGGACGAAGCATATAATTCTTAAGAGTGAAGGACTAGCGACGTAATTTAACATAGACCACGGGGACCATTGGTGTAATTAACTCTAATTGTTTAATAATTATTTTGATATCATTTAAAAAAAATGTTACATAAAATTTAGGTGTTTAATGGTTAAGATAGAATTCCAGCTCTTTGTGATTCAGTAGTGAATATTGAACCATTAGCACTATCTTCAACATCAAACGTTAAACATTCAATTAAGAGATAAATAAACGCACTTTAAATGTCAACAAAAGCACTACAAAGATTTTAATTGCATGTTGTAAGAAAAAAGTATTTATATTTCATTTCCAACTTTTGACAGAATTTTTATTACATTATAGACTACAAGTAAAAAACACTCGGTGTCCACACCGTCGGTTCGGCATCGCCAACCGACAAACGGTCGGTTCCACACCTCACCAACGTCGATTCTGCGTTGGTTCACCGTTATTTCTGCGTCGGTTCACCGTCACCTTCTCGAAGTTAAGCCAAAAACGTCGACTGGTGAGTGAATGGTGGGGTTTAATTTCAAAAAAGTATCTGTTGGTTGACTGTTTCTTTTTCTTTATTTTTTATTTTTATTTTTTTAACCTTTATTTTGAAGGTCAAGGGTGAAGAATAAATATGAAATAAAAATGGAGCGTGAGTGTAAGGGGGAAAAAGGATGAAGCAAAATATAAAAGAAGGGTTTATGTCATTTTATTGTTATTGTTATTATTTAATATTTAATATTTATATTTATTAATGAAAAGTTTTTCTTCAAAATTAATAAAAATAACAATAATTAATAATAAGAAGGCATTAAAAATAAAAATAAAAATAAAATATGAAAATGTATATTGAAATAAACACTAAAATAGAAATCGTGGACACCTCCACCCCTGTCACTGTCAGTCAATATCGGCTTCTATTATAGACACTAAAAATGAATACCGAAATGGACTACGGATACCATGTATTCTAATAAGTAATACTTTTATTTATCTACCTTATTTTTCTTATTTATCTACCTTACATACTTCCTTAATCACAATTTTACAAAAGTTTGTTTTTCATTTTGTGATGTCTCATTCTAATAGTTATTTCCAACAATAGATAAGAATATTAATAGAATAACAAGGTAAAGTTCTTTTATATATTTGCTTTATCCATGTAAAACAAAAGATATGTAAAAAGTAACAGAAAAATGAATAAAAAAAGTAAAAGTGATGATGACATTTTTTAAACATAATTTTTTTTTGTCTGGAGACCATTAAATTGAGATGAAAGAAGTATTTGTTTATTTTAATTTTTAGATAAGCATTCCCTTCCCTTTATTTTAAGTGGACCAAAACTGATAAAATAATACGTAGCTTAAGAAAATTTTACTATTAGATCATTTGTTAGAGTTTGTTATTAGGTTGTGCGTTATTAGGTTGTGGGGTATCTGATCCATAACTTTCACAATGCCGCTCCTTATTGCTGGTGCAGGTTCTACTGCTGATGGTGCTGATGATTGTGTTGTTGCTGATGGTCTTGGTGTTGATGATGGTGCTGGTGTCGGTGATGATGACGATGGTGATGATGTTGCTGTTGTTGTCGATGCCGCCACCGTCGTCGTTGTCAATGCATTTTAGAAGATTTAATTGTATCTGCACTAACTGATAATAGTAAAATGAATAGTAGGTCCAAAAAATATAATCCTTAAGAAGTTTAGTTGTGGTGTTGGTCCGGCTTTCGGTCTTTAGATAATGTAGCGACCCCAACAAATCGTCAATTGACGGCGTCGACTACGAAGGTCCCGTTGCGTGGTCATAGGTCTTTAACGTGACGTTTGACCAAAGATATGTCGCATTCCTTTCAAAAATAAAGATTGTTTCAAAGTTATAGTTACATGTGAAACCTATGCGACACAGTTTTAAAGAAAGTCAAAAGACGCTCCATGAAATGCATGTATACTCGACATCCAATGCAAGTATCAAATAATGAGCGGAAGCATGTTTCACATATCGCTCAAAGACCTGAGAAAAACATAGAAATCTGTCAACGAAAACGTTGGTGAAATCATAGGTTTAAGTAAGTAAGTGAGTAAAAGTAAGTCGAACCACAAGATTTGCAACATTGATAAAATAATAGTACATTCTAAAAGTTAATATTCACGAGCACCCAATTATCAAGGCTTAACATTTCGTCCGTTGAACCCCATCATAATAGTGCTAGAACAATACTGTTTCTCGAAAATATATTTCATCTGTGGATTTCATTCTAAACTCGTATGTAGAATGTAAAAGTACACTTACACCATGCACTTACACCTACACTTACACCCTGCAAGTGTAACTAATGATAATCGAATTGAGGATTTCATTCTAAACTCGTATGTAGAATGTTTGTTTTCCGGTACTTGTGTTCACTTAGTTAAAAATAAACGTTTATGTTTTCTCATCCCAAATACAAGTTCAAAAAAAGTAAAAGTGGGACTATGATCTCACCTGGAGTGTGAGAGTAAAAAGGTACTTCAACAAGTAACGTGCAAAGTACGAACGCTATTCTTGACCTAAACAATTAGGGTTGTATCAATAACGGTAAACACGATCGGTCAAAGATGTTCAATAAGTCCTATGGCTCGTTACGACTCGATTATAAAGCATGTGAATCTAATTGTCAAGTTTCATGCAAGATACAAGTAAAGAATCATGTTAGAAAGATTGAATAATCATTTGTTTAAGTTTGACAAAAAGTCAAACTTTGGTCGGTCAAAGTCAACGAAAAAGTCAACACGTTCGGGTCGGGTCCCGAACTATTTTTCTGAGGTTTTTATTCATGTATAAGCATGTTAGAACAAGTCTCATGTGAATCGGAGGTGCGTAGCATAGCAAACATTTTCCAAAAATGGACAAAGTTGGACAGCCTACTTTGGCGCGCCGCGCGGGTATATGGCGCGCCGCGCCATTACCTGTGCAGAGAAATCTGGCAGTTTTTAAGTTTTATGCACGAACCTAACTTCAAACAATCACCATTTATGACCCGCAAACAACCAAAACATGTATCTTATATCATCAGAAAGGTATTTTGACAAGGAACACAACTAACTACTTTTCATCAAGCAAAAACATCATTTACAATAACCGATTTCTCGCCAAGTGGTCATTCAAGGTCCATTTTCAAAGTTTCAAGTTCTTGAAATGCATTACATGATTCGGGAATCTAATCCACACATATGATATGCCGTTTCGAAGGTAATTACTCATGCAATGCAACTAAACACTTACTAACAACATTTCATGGCATCCAAAGTATCAAAAGTTCATTTCAAGTTCATCAAACCCTAATCAAAATTCACAAAAATCACAAATCATGTATTTGAAGTTTTCTTAATCAACCTACGCATCAAAACGAAGCTAGTGATACTAGTAACACAATTAAAACATGAACTTTAACAATTTAACAACATTTAATCTTTCAAAATCAAAGATTAAGCAAACCCATTTTCAAGTGTTCAAACTAGTTACTCAAATCAATAAATCGAACAAACAAAACATATATTCATGTTATACACGAGCCATAGACACTAATTAACACTTTTATAATTCAAAAACATCAAGAACACAAAATCTAGTGATTTTAGAAAGTTACCCAAATGAGATGAAATTGGTATTAAGTCGAAGAGGATGAAGGGAGGATTCCAACTATGTAATTTGTTTTGTAAAACACTTGCTAGATCATGAATGGATGATGAATTCTTTGTTTGGAGAATTTAGAGAAAATGTGAAAGTATGAGAAGAAAATGAAAATGAAAATGAAAATAATGAATGGAGGAGGTGGTGTTTGACTCCTTTGACCTAGTTAAATCTTTGACACTTTGGCAAGTTTAGTCCCTCAAGTTTGTAATCGGGTGCGGGAATTAACCGAACGAATATTTTTAAATTACACGAGAGAACGAGAGATGTTATAATCCAATGACGAAAATATTTTAAGAATGTAAGCTAATGGAGGATACGAATCGAGATACTGAGGATATTATTAAAATAAAAAGACGGACGTTAAAATAATTTAACGAAAAAATGCGGGATGTTACATTACCCACACCTTAAAAGAAATTTCGTCCCGAAATTTAGTTGGAAGCAATAGTCATTGTTTCTTACTCGAGACCTAGTGTTGTCAATGCTATGAATAAGTGAAGATACGTCCTTGGGCATTCCCACAAATTTTGACAGTCGAGATCTCAGTTTGTATTAAGACTTGGTTTTACGATCCACAATTTCAACCAGTTTCCCATGAAGGGGAGTTTGCCATCAATAGTAAGTTTATCTAGGAGAGTAGCACGTTCCTGTTCCGTAGGACACGTCTCTAAGTTTGTTGCATGGAACGTAGGGTAAACGGAAACTTAATTGAGTCGGAAGTTCTAAACGGTAGGAGCGGTTCCAATACGCCCCAAGGTTTCAAAAGCTTTAATATATCGAAGTTTTTACTTTCCCTGATTCCCGAAACGGATTACACCTTCCCAAGGTGCGAGTTCTCAATATTACACGGTTACTGACTTGGGATTCGAGAGGTTTACGTCGAATATCGGTATAGACCTTTTGGCGACTACGGGTCGTCTTGAGTCCTTCTCGGACTTGTACGATCTCAACTGTTATTTCTTGAATGAGTTCGGATCCGGTGATTTGCTTGCCACATGCTTTGGTCCAACGAATAGGGGTATGACATTTGCGGTCATATAGGGTTTCGGAAGTGCGGCGTTAATATACGAATGGTAACTGCTGTGTGAGAGGAGACAACTAAAGGCAACAATACAAGTTTGTAACATGTCTTTTCAAGATGTGAAACGTACGTTTGTTTGGTCCGTTGGTTGTGGATGATACGTGGTACTCATGTTTAAACGTGTCTCTAAGGCTTCTTGTAACACTAGAAGTGAAACGAGTATTGTGATCCGAGATAATCGACAATGGTACACCGTGTTGGAATAGAATTAAGATATGTTTGAACAAGTTAGTTAGGGTTTGAAAACGTTCGTTGGAACAAGTTCCTTATCGACTACAGAGAACGTTTTCCAGGGCTATTCACCCTCGTGGTGAATACTAGTAATACATGATGAGTCTCTCTCTCCATTGAGAAAGTATATAAAAGGTTTTCTTATACAAAAGTACAAGCGAAAGGACAGGAGTGGAATGAGAACTTAGAATAGGATGAGCTCACATCCTGAGGTAGCCATATCGCGCATCTAGTGGTCAAATGTTGAGACCTGGTGGGAAAACGAGATAGAACACGTAGTTGTATAATTCGGGGTCGAGTAGTAGTTGTCCGTATCAGGAGCATGAGGACGATAAGTCAAAGAGAAAGGAAGTATCCTTGGATTGTGTGTTATCTTGGGTCCCAGTAATATCAGATGGTCATAGTGAAATAACAGTGTTATGTAACGTGGTACGTGGTGATGAGAAGATTGATCGGATCCATAATAAAGTATTCCAATCGTTCGTGCAAAAATAACGAATTTCAGTTTCCTTGATTTCGAGTCGAGAGAGCATGCCTTTCGGGCGTTCAAGTAGAAATATTTCCATATTTGAATTTCATTGTGTTACATGAATTTAGCTAGTAAGGTTGGTGTGAATAATCGCGTTAAAAGTTCGGACACGGAGAGGTTTAGTCCTTTCCTGGGGGAGTTAACGGGGTTAAAGAACGAGTAACACGAGAAAAAAGTCGAAAATGAATCTGCGGTAATAATCGGCGAGATCTAAGATTTTACGAGTACAAGTTAGAGTCGTGAGGGTTTCCCGATTACGTGTGGTTCCAATTGCGAGATGTGTTGTAATGCCTTGACCACTAACAACATGGTCTAGAAATTTGACTTCGTTTATCCAAAATTCTTACTTGGAGAATTCGGTATAGAGTTGCTCTTTTCTCAAGAGTTCGAGCGTAAGACAGGGACGTTGTTCATTTTATTCTTTACTTGAATAGGTTTAGAACATCAATTATAAGTATGGTAACGATTTTCGTCTAGATAAGTTTACAAACGCGGTTCAGGAGGCCTAGGAATACGGGCGGAGGCCTAAATAATCGAAAGGTACTAAAAGAAATTTACAACTATCGTAGCGAGTTTTAAAAGCGGGTTAGGAGACATCTTCTCCCTGATCCCTTAATTGATGATAATCGGAACAGAGGTTGGTTTGGAATATAGGCGAGATTCATGTAAATAATCATGAGGTCATGGATACGAGGAAGAGGGTATCGGTTTTCAACCGAAAATTACTTAGTTCCAATGATCTATACATAATTGTTGGGAAACATTTCTACTTAACGAATAGGTTTTGAGCTCCTTAGTTCTATAGGTGTCAAGTCACAATTCAAATTATCCACCCAATAAGTTTAACGTATATCCTCCGATAAAATTTATCGATACACAAAAAATTTTCATTGGTCACTTAAATGGCGTAAGTAGTACCTAGGGAAAATGGTGGAGTGCAAAGAGTAGGCTCCTAGCCTTGGATACAAAACATTTATCGACATCCGAATCGAATAAACATGAAACATGAGAATTTCGAGAAGAAACATACCCATGACTAGTTGTCATCTCGGGCTTCCTCGGTGTTAATGTTGAAGTCGCGTGCGTTGGGGTTGATTTTCTTCTTTAGGCATTCATTCCTAAAATGACCCGTTTGGCCACATGCGTAGCAAGTGACCGAATTTTGTGTGTTGGGTCCCTTTTGTGTGATGGGGGTGGCACTTCCACAATGTTTGGCCATATGACCCCTTCCTTGGCATCGGCAGCAAATTAGCTTGCCACATTCACCAAAGTGATGTTTGTAGCATCTATTGCAAAAAGGCTTGCTACATTCACCAAAATGATGTTTGTGGCACTTGTTACAATAAGGCAGGTACCCGGCGTAACCTTTCTTGCCGTTGGAGGTGAAAGACTTCTTGGTGAAGTTGTTGTTGTAGTTGCTCGATGGAGAGACTTCCCATTTTATTTTGTTGTTACTCGGTTGGTCCTCAGCCGTTGGTGTCGGCGCTTCAATTTCATTCACCGTTTTTATAGATTGGCGGGCCATCGTTAAAGCCTCTTGTAGGTTGGCGGGTTTGGATGATACTACCTCGTGGTGAATGCTCTTTGGGAGGCCTTCCATGTAAAGTTCAACTCTTAGGGATTCAGGAGTCATGATGTTCGGGCAACTTAAGGCTAGTTCGACAAACCGTTGATTATAAGCTTCAAGGTCATTCTCGACCGTTTTTAAATTCCTTAGCCCCTGTTCGAGCCTTTGAGTTTCGTCACGCGGGAAGTATTAGGTGATTTTTCTTTCTCTTAATTCGGTCCAAGAGAGTGTGTAGGCTTCATCGATACCCACCGATTGTACATGCGTGTTCCACCATGAGAGAGCAACACCGGTGAAAGTGAGGGTGGAGAATTTGACCTTATCTCGGTCTCGACAACCGCTTATGCTAAAAACGGATTCCGTTTGATCAAACCATCGGGTGAGAGCAACCGGTCCCCCGGTTCCATCGAAAGTGGGAGGATTGTACTTCATGAAGTTTTTGTAGGAGCAACCTTCATTTGAATTACCGGCCCCACGATTGTTGTTGTTGGAAAAGTGATCGGCCACGGCCGCACCCACGGCGGTGGTTATCATTCGTTGAAGAGCTTGTTCTAGAGTTTCGAGAGGAGTATTGTGTTGACCTTGGTGAGCCATTGTTCCTTCATGACACAAGAATATCGTTGATTAGTATTCTCAACAATACTCACCGTGATATGGAATAAGGATAGAGAGAAATTTTTTTTTTCCTTGACTCGCCTTAAATTCTTTATGTCATAATGTCGGAACGTCCATGTGAATCACCGTAATATAATCCCGGAAATTATATTACCCTGATTCACATGTGCATTTAACATTACTTCATAAGGTCAAGGTGGCGCGTCAACAAAATTTATCAACGTAAGATCAAGATCGAATATGAGTTAGATATGATAGAAGAGTTCGAGTATAAATGCACAAGTAGTCAGGTAATTCCTACTTCAAGTCTATATGCCGGTTGTAGTCTAGATTCACTAATGTACCCTATGACTCGGGGTTGACACCAATGAACTCTAAATCCCTACAACCAAAGCTCTAATACCACTTGTAGCGACCCCAACAAATCGTCAATTGACGGAGTCGACTACTTAGATCCCGTTGCATGGTCATAGGTCTTTAACGTGACGTTTGACCAAAGATATGTCGCATTCCTTTCAAAAATAAAGATTGTTTCAAAGTTATAGTTACATGTGAAACCTATGCGACACAGTTTTAAAGAAAGTCAAAAGACGCTCCATGAAATGCATGTATACTCGACATCCAATGCAAGTATCAAATAATGAGCGGAAGCATGTTTCACATATCGCTCAAAGACCTGAGAAAAACATAGAAATCTGTCAACGAAAACGTTGGTGAAATCATAGGTTTAAGTAAGTAAGTGAGTAAAAGTAAGTCGAACCACAAGATTTGCAACATTGATAAAATAATAGTACATTCTAAAAGTTAATATTCACGAGCACCCAATTATCAAGGCTTAACATTCCGTCCATTGAACCCCATCATAATAGTGCTAGAACAACACTGTTTCTCGAAAATATATTTCATCTGTGGAAGGTAGCGAACCGTCCGAGATGAGGGTTTGTCAAACCCATATGGCCATACAACATAAGTTCACGCCTACACTTACACCCTGCAAGTGTAACTAATGATAATCGAATTGAGGATTTCGTTCTAAACTCGTATGTAGAATGTTTGTTTTTCGGTACTTGTGTTCACTTAGTTAAAAAGAAACGTTTATGTTTTCTCATCCCAAATACAAGTTCAAAAAAAGTAAAAGTGGGACTATGATCTCACCTGGAGTGCGAGAGTAAAAAGGTACTTCAACAGGTAATGTGCAAAGTACGAACGCTAGTCTTGACCTAAACAATTAGGGTTGTATCAATAACGGTAAACACGATCGGTCAAAGATGTTCAATTAGTCCTATGGCTCGTTACGACTCGATTATAAAGCATGTGAATCAAATTGTCAAGTTTCATGCAAGATACAAGTAAAGAATCATGTTAGAAAGATTGCATAATCATTTGTTTAAGTTTGACAAAAAGTCAAACTTTGGTCGGTCAAAGTCAACAAAAAAGTCAACACGTTCGGGTCGGGTCCCGAACTATTTTTCTGAGGTTTTTATTCATGTATAAGCATGTTAGAACAAGTCTCATGTGAATCGGAGGTGCGTAGCATAGCAAACATTTTCCAAAAATGAACAAAGTTGGACAGCCTACTTTGGCGCGCCGCGCGGGTATATGGCGCGCCGCGCCATTACCTGTGTAGAGAAATCTTGCAGTTTTTAAGTTTTATGCACGAACCTAACTTCAAACAATCACCATTTGTGACCCGCAAACAACCAAAACATGTATCTTATATCATCGGAAAGGTATTTTGACAAGGAACACAACTAACTACTTTTCATCAAGCGAAAACATCATTTACAATAACCGATTTCTCGCCAAGTGGTCATTCAAGGTCCATTTTCAAAGTTTCAAGTTCTTGAAATGCATTACATGATTCGGGAATCCAATCCACACATATGAACTAAACACTTACTAACAACATTTCATGGCATCCAAAGTATCAAAAGTTCATTTCAAGTTCATCAAACCCTAATCAAAATTCACAAAAATCACAAATCATGTATTTGAAGTTTTCTTAATCAACCTACGCATCAAAACGAAGCTAGTGATACTAGTAACACAATTAAAACATGAACTTTAACAATTTAACAACATTTAATCTTCCAAAATCAAAGATTAAGCAAACCCATTTTCAAGTGTTCAAACTAGTTACTCAAATCAACAAATCGAACAAACAAAACATATATTCATGTTATACACACTAATTAACACTTTTATAATTCAAAAACATCAAGAACACAAAATCTAGTGATTTTATAAAGTTACCCAAATGAGATGAAATTGGTATCAAGTCGGAGAGGATGAAGGGAGGATTCCAAATATGTAATTTGTTTTATGAAACACTTGCTAGATCATGAATGGATGATGAATTCTTTGTTTGGAGAATTTAGAGAAAATGTGAAAGTATGAGAAGAAAATGAAAATGAAAATGAAAATAATGAATGGAGGAGGTGGTGTTTGAAATGTCCCGTTCTTATTGATTAAAAACGTTCCATATTAATTGATTTCGTTGCGAGGTTTTGACCTCTATATGAGACGTTTTTCAAAGACTGCATTCATTTTAAAACAAACCATAACCTTTATTTCATCAATAAAGGTTTAAAAAGCTTTACGTAGATTATCAAATAATGATAATCTAAAATATCCTGTTTACACACGACCATTACATAATGGTTTACAATACAAATATGTTACAACAAAATAAGTTTCTTGAATGCAGTTTTTACACAATATCATACAAGCATGGACTCCAAATCTCGTCCTTATTTAAGTATGCGACAGCGGAAGCTCTTAATAATCACCTGAGAATAAACATGCTTAAAACGTCAACAAAAATGTTGGTGAGTTATAGGTTTAACCTATATATATCAAATCATAATAATAGACCACAAGATTTCATATTTCAATACACATCCCATACATAGAGATAAAAATCATTCATATGGTGAACACCTGGTAACCGACATTAACAAGATGCATATATAAGAATATCCCCATCATTCCGGGACACCCTTCGGATATGATATAAATTTCGAAGTACTAAAGCATCCGGTACTTTGGATGGGGTTTGTTAGGCCCAATAGATCTATCTTTAGGATTCACATCAATTAGGGTGTCTGTTCCCTAATTCTTAGATTACCAGACTTAATAAAAAGGGGCATATTTGATTTCGATAATTCAACCATAGAATGTAGTTTCACGCACTTCTGTCTATTTTGTAAATCATTTATAAAACCTGCATGTATTCTCATCCCAAAAATATTAGATTTTAAAAGTGGGACTATAACTCACTTTCACAGATTTTTACTTCGTCGGGAAGTAAGACTTGGCCACTGGTTGATTCACGAACCTATAACAATATATACATATATATCAAAGTATGTTCAAAATATATTTACAACACTTTTAATATATTTTGATGTTTTAAGTTTATTAAGTCAGCTGTCCTCGTTAGTAACCTACAACTAGTTGTCCACAGTTAGATGTACAGAAATAAATCAATAAATATTATCTTGAATCAATCCACGACCCAATGTATACGTATCTCAGTATTGATCACAACTCAAACTATATATATTTTGGAATCAACCTCAACCCTGTATAGCTAACTCCAACATTCACATATAGAGTGTCTATGGTTGTTCCGAAATATATATAGATGTGTCGACATGATAGGTCGAAACATTGTATACGTGTCTATGGTATCTCAAGATTACATAATATACAATACAAGTTGATTAAGTTATGGTTGGAATAGATTTGTTACCAATTTTCACGTAGCTAAAATGAGAAAAAATTATCCAATCTTGTTTTACCCATAACTTCTTCATTTTAAATCCGTTTTGAGTGAATCAAATTGCTATGGTTTCATATTGAACTCTATTTTATGAATCTAAATAGAAAAAGTATAGGTTTATAGTCGGAAAAATAAGTTACAAGTCATTTTTGTAAAGGTAGTCATTTCAGTCGAAAGAACGACGTCTAGATGACCATTTTAGAAAACATACTTCCACTTTGAGTTTAACCATAATTTTTGGATATAGTTTCATGTTCATAATAAAAATTATTTTCTCAGAATAACAACTTTTAAATCAAATTTTATCATAGTTTTTAATTAACTAACCCAAAACAGCCCGCGGTGTTACTACGACGGCGTAAATCCGGTTTTACGGTGTTTTTCGTGTTTCCAGTTTTAAATCATTAAGTTAGCATATCATATAGATATAGAACATGTGTTTAGTTGATTTTAAAAGTCAAGTTAGAAGGATTAACTTTTGTTTGCGAACAAGTTTAGAATTAACTAAACTATGTTCTAGTGATTACAAGTTTAAACCTTCGAATAAGATAGCTTTATATGTATGAATCGAATGATGTTATGAACATCATTACTACCTTAAGTTCCTTGGATAAACCTACTGGAAAAGAGAAAAATGGATCTAGCTTCAACGGATCCTTGGATGGCTCGAAGTTCTTGATGCAGAATCATGACACGAAAACAAGTTCAAGTAAGATCATCACTTGAAATAAGATTGTTATAGTTATAGAAATTGAACCAAAGTTTGAATATGATTATTACCTTGTATTAGAATGATAACCTACTGTAAGAAATAAAGATTTCTTGAGGTTGGATGATCACCTTACAAGATTGGAAGTGAGCTAGCAAACTTGAAAGTATTCTTGATTTTATGTAACTAGAACTTGTAGAATTTATGAAGAACACTTAGAACTTGAAGATAGAACTTGAGAGAGATCAATTAGATGAAGAAAATTTAAGAATGAAAGTGTTTATAGGTGTTTTTGGTCGTTGGTGTATGGATTAGATATAAAAGATATGTAATTTTGTTTTCATGTAAATAAGTCATGAATGATTACTCATATTTTTGTAATTTTATGAGATATTTAATGCTAGTTGCCAAATGATGGTTCCCACATGTGTTAGGTGACTCACATGGGCTGCTAAGAGCTGATCATTGGAGTGTATATACCAATAGTACATACATCTAAAAGCTGTGTATTGTACGAGTACGAATACGGGTGCATACGAGTAGAATTGTTGATGAAACTGAACGAGGATGTAATTGTAAGCATTTTTGTTAAGTAGAAGTATTTTGATAAGTGTATTAAAGTCTTTCAAAAGTGTATAAATACATATTAAAACACTACATGTATATACATTTTAACTGAGTCGTTAAGTCATCGTTAGTCGTTACATGTAAGTGTTGTTTTGAAACCTTTAGGTTAACGATCTTGTTAAATGTTGTTAACCCAATGTTTATAATATCAAATGAGATTTTAAATTATTATATTATCATGATATTATCATGTATGAATATCTCTTAATATGATATATATACATTAAATGTCTTTACAACGATAATCGTTACATATATGTCTCGTTTAAAAATCATTAAGTTAGTAGTCTTGTTTTTACATATGTAGTTCATTGTTAATATACTTAATGATATGTTTACTTATCATAGTATCATGTTAACTATATATATATCCATATATATGTCATCATATAGTTTTTACAAGTTTTAACGTTCGTGAATCACCGGTCAACTTGGGTGGTCAATTGTCTTTATGAAACATATTTCAATTAATCAAGTCTTAACAAGTTTGATTGCTTAACATATTGGAAACATTTAATCATGTAAATATCAATCTCAATTAATATATATAAACATGGAAAAGTTCGGGTCACTACAGTACCTACCCGTTAAATAAATTTCGTCCCAAAATTTTAAGCTGTTGAAGGTGTTGACGAATCTTCTGGAAATAGATGCGGGTATTTCTTCTTCATCTGATCTTCACGCTCCCAGGTGAACTCAGGTCCTCTACGAGCATTCCATCGAACCTTAACAATTGGTATCTTGTTTTGCTTAAGTCTTTTAACCTCACGATCCATTATTTCGACGGGTTCTTCGATGAATTGGAGTTTTTCGTTGATTTGGATTTCATCTAACGGAATAGTGAGATCTTCTTTAGCAAAACATTTCTTCAAATTCGAGACGTGGAAAGTGTTATGTACAGCCGCGAGTTGTTGAGGTAACTCAAGTCGGTAAGCTATTGGTCCGACACGATCAATAATCTTGAATGGTCCAATATACCTTGGATTTAATTTCCCTCGTTTACCAAATCGAACAACGCCTTTCCAAGGTGCAACTTTAAGCATGACCATCTCTCCAATTTCAAATTCTATATCTTTTCTTTTAATGTCAGCGTAGCTCTTTTGTCGACTTTGGGCGGTTTTCAACCGTTGTTGAATTTGGATGATCTTCTCGGTAGTTTCTTGTATAATCTCCGGACCCGTAATCTGTCTATCCCCCACTTCACTCCAACAAATCGGAGACCTGCACTTTCTACCATAAAGTGCTTCAAACGGCGCCATCTCAATGCTTTAATGGTAGCTGTTGTTGTAGGAAAATTCTGCTAACGGTAGATGACGATCCCAACTGTTTCCGAAATCAATAACACATGCTCGTAGCATGTCTTCAAGCGTTTGTATCGTCCTTTCACTCTGCCCATCAGTTTGTGGATGATAGGTAGTACTCATGTCTAGACGAGTTCCTAATGCTTGCTGTAATGTCTGCCAGAATCTTGAAATAAATCTGCCATCCCTATCAGAGATAATAGAGATTGGTATTCCATGTCTGGAGACGACTTCCTTCAAATACAGTCGTGCTAACTTCTCCATCTTGTCATCTTCTCTTATTGGCAGGAAGTGTGCTGATTTGGTGACACGATCAACTATTACCCAAATAGTATCAAAACCACTTGCAGTCCTTGGCAATTTAGTGATGAAATCCATGGTAATGTTTTCCCATTTCCATTCCGGGATTTCAGGTTATTGAAGTAGACCTGATGGTTTCTGATGCTCAGCTTTGACCTTAGAACACGTCAAACATTCTCCTACGTATTTAGCAACATCAGCTTTCATACCCGGCCACCAAAAATGTTTCTTGAGATCCTTGTACATCTTCCCCGTTCCAGGATGTATTGAGTATCTGGTTTTATGAGCTTCTCTAAGTACCATTTCTCTCATATCTCCAAATTTTGGTACCCAAATCCTTTCAGCCCTATACCGGGTTCCGTCTTCCCGAATATTAAGATGCTTCTTCGATCCTTTGGGTATTTCATCCTTTAATTTTCCCTCTTTTAAAACTCCTTGTTGCGCCTCCTTTATTTGAGTAGTAAGGTTATTATGAATCATTATATTCATAGATTTTACTCGAATGGGTTCTCTGTCCTTCCTGCTCAAGGCATCGGCTACCACATTTGCCTTCCCCGGGTGGTAACGAATCTCAAAGTCGTAATCATTCAACTATTCAATCCACCTACGCTGCCTCATATTCAGTTGTTTCTGATTAAATATGTGTTGAAGACTTTTGTGGTCGGTATATATAATACTTTTGACCTCATATAATTAGTGCCTCCAAGTCTTTAATGCAAAAACAACCGCGCCTAATTCCAAATCATGCGTCGTATAATTTTGCTCGTGAATCTTCAATTGTCTAGACGCATAAGCAATCACCTTCGTTCGTTGCATTAATACACAACCGAGACCTTGCTTTGATGCGTCACAATAAATCACAAAATCATCATTCCCTTCAGGCAATGACAATATAGGTGCCGTAGTTAGCTTTTTCTTCAATAACTGAAACGCTTTCGCTTGTTCATCTTTCCATTCAAATTTCTTCCCTTTATGCGTTAATGCAGTCAAGGGTTTTGCTATTCTGGAAAAGTCTTGGATGAACTATCTGTAGTAACCAGCTAGTCCTAAAAACTGGCATACGTGTTTCGGAGTTTTTGGGGTTTCCCACTTTTCAACAGTTTCCATCTTTGCCGGATCCACCTTAATACCTTTTTTGTTCACTATGTGACCGAGGAATTGAACTTCTTCCAACCAAAATGCACACTTTGAAAATTTAGCGTACAATTCTTCCTTCCTCAATACTTCTAACACCTTTCTCAAATGTTCACCGTGTTCTTGGTCATTCTTTGAGTAAATAAGTATGTCATCAATGAAAACAATGACAAACTTGTCAAGGTATGGTCCACACACTCGGTTCATAAGGTCCATGAACACAGCTGGTGCATTAGTTAAACCAAACGGCATGACCATAAACTCGTAATGACCGTAACGTGTTCTGAAAGCAGTCTTTGGAATATCATCTTCTTTCACCCGCATTTGATGATACCCGGAACGTAAGTCAATCTTTGAATAAACAGACGAGCCTTGTAGTTGATCAAATAAGTCGTCGATTCTCGGTAGTGGGTAGCGGTTCTTGATGGTAAGTTTGTTCAACTCTCGGTAGTCGATACACAACCTGAATGTACCATCTTTCTTCTTGACAAACAAAACAGGAGCTCCCCACGGTGATGTGCTTGGTCGAATGAAACCACACTCTAAAAGTTCTTGTAATTGGCTTTGCAGTTCTTTCATCTCGCTGGGTGCGAGTCTGTAAGGAGCACGAGCTATTGGTGCAGCTCCTGGTACAAGATCTATTTGAAATTCAACGGATCGATGTGGGGGTAATCCCGGTAATTCTTTCGGAAATACATCGGGAAATTCTTTTGCAATGGGAACATCATTGATGCTCTTTTCTTCAGTTTGTACTTTCTCGACATGTGCTAGAACAGCATAGCAACCTTTTCTTATTAGTTTTTGTGCCTTCAAATTACTAATAAGATGTAGCTTCGTGTTGCCCTTTTCTCCGTACACCATTAAGGGTTTTCCTTTTTCTCGTATAATGCGAATTGCATTTTTGTTACAAACGATCTCTGCTTTCACTTCTTTCAACCAGTCCATACCGATTATCACATCAAAACTCCCTAACTCTACTGGTATCAAATCAATCTTAAATGTTTCGCTAACCAGTTTAATTTCTCGATTCCGACATATATTATCTGCTGAAATTAATTTACCATTTGCTAATTCGAGTAAAAATTTACTATCCAAAGGCGTCAATGGACAACTTAATTTAGCACAAAAATCTCTACTCATATAGCTTCTATCCGCACCCGAATCAAATAAAACGTAAACAGATTTATTGTCAATAAGAAAAGTACCCGTAACAAGCTCCGGGTCTTCCTGTGCCTCTGCCGCATAAATATTGAAAACTATTTCGCGGCCTTGTCCATTCGTGTTCTCCTGGTTCGGGCAATTTCTAATAATGTGGCTCGGTTTTCCACATTTATAACAAACTACATTGGCATAACTTGCTCCGACACTACTTGCTCCACCATTACTCGTTTTGACACCATTTGTTCCTTTCATTCTATTAACCCCTGGTCCGTAGACCTCACACTTCACCGCGCTATGACCATTTCTTTTACACTTGTTGCAAAATTTGGTGCAGAACCCCGAGTGATAGTTTTCACACCTTTGGCATAACTTCTTCTGATTGTTGTTGTTGTTGCGGTTATTATTATTGTTAGGATGATTGTTGTAGTTGCTGTTGTTGTTGTTGTTGTTGTTGTTGTTGTTGTTGTTGTTGTTGTTGTTGTTGGGCCGTTTGTTGTAGTTGCGATTGGTGTTGCGATTGTTGGGATAATTGTTGCGATTATTGTTGTAATTGCTGTTGTTGTTGTATTAGTGATTCTTATCACCGTTTTCCTCCCACTTTCTTTTGACTTACTTCACATTGGCCTCTTCAGCAGTCTGTTCTTTAATTCTTTCTTCAATCTGGTTCACTAGTTTGTGAGCCATTCTACATGCCTGTTGTATGGAGGCGGGCTCGTGTGAACTTATATCTTCTTGGATTCTTTCCGGTAATCCTTTCACAAACGCGTCGATCTTCTCTTCCTCATCTTCGAATGCTCCCGGACACAATAGGCACAATTCTGTGAATTGTCTTTCGTACGTGGTAATATCAAATCCTTGGGTTCGTAACCCTCTAAGTTCTGTCTTGAGCTTATTGACCTCGGTTCTGGGACGGTACTTCTCGTTCATCAAGTGCTTGAATGCTGACCACGGTAGTGCGTACGCATCGTCTTGTCCCACTTGCTCTAGATAGGTATTCCACCATGTTAACGCAGAACCTGTGAAGGTATGCGTAGCGTACTTCACTTTGTCCTCTTCAGTACACTTACTTATGGCAAATACCGATTCAACCTTCTCGGTCCACCGTTTCAATCCGATCGGTCCTTCGGTTCCATCAAATTCTAAAGGTTTGCAGGCAGTGAATTCTTTGTAGGTGCATCCTACACGATTTCCTGTACTGCTAGATCCAAGGTTATTGTTGGTATGTAGCGCAGCCTGTACTGCGGCTATGTTTGAAGCTAGAAAAGTACGGAATTCCTCTTCATTCATATTCACGGTGTGTCGAGTAGTCGGTGCCATTTCCTTCAAAATAGTCAAATGGAACAAGTTAATCATACAGAATATTAAAAGTAGTTAATAGTATTTCGTAGCATAATATGAACTCATTTATAAAAGCTTTTTCTTCATATTAGCGTTTTATAAGTTTAAATTCGGGTAGTACCTACCCGTTAAGTTCATACTTAGTAGCTAATATACAATTCAACTACTACAATTCTATATGAAAAACTGATTATAATAATATTTCGCGTTCAAACTTTTATACAATATTTTACAAACTTACAATACCGCTTATTTTACATATAGCATGAAATATAGCACACAATAAATTTGATACAAGATGGTTGTGAAGATAATTCTAGCTAGTACACAAGTCGTTCAGCAAAGGCAATAAAGACACGTAATTCATGCGTCCAAAAACAAGTCATGCATTATGGTTTTACTAGGATTACTTCCCATCCTTGGTCTTGTGGAACATAACCGTTATGGCCGTTGATAAGACAGCGTGTTGTAACGTCGTCAAAGGGACGAGGGTTACGTAATGTCCAACAGTCCCGTAACAATCTAAAAACCTCATTTCTTACCCCAATTACCGACTCCGTCACTTGTGGGAACGTTTTGTTTAATAGTTGTAGCCCGATGTTCTTGTTCTCACTTTGGTGAGAAGCGAACATTACTAATCCGTAAGCATAACATGCTTCTTTATGTTGCATGTTAGCCACTTTTTCTAAATCACGAAATCCAATATTCGGATATATTGAGTCAAAATAATTTCTTAACCCATTGCGTAAAATAGCATTTGGGTTCCCCACAATATATGCGTCAAAGTAAACACATCGTAACTTATGGATTTCCCAATGTGATATCCCCCATCTTTCGAACGAAAGCCTTTTATAAACCAAGGCATTCTTGGAACGTTCTTCGAATGTCTTACAAACTGATCTCGCCTTAAATAGTTGTGCCGAAGAATTCTGACCGACTCTAGACAAGATTTCATCAATCATGTCTCCGGGTAGGTCTCTTAAAATATTGGGTTGTCTATCCATTTTGTGTTTTTATACTGTAAAATAGACAAGAGTTTGATTCATAAAAAAAAATACTTATTAATACAAGCAATTTTTACATATATCATAAAGCATAAGCACACTATATTACGTATATTACACCACACGAATACAACTATCTTATTCCGACTCGCTTGTTTCTTCTTCTTCGGTTTTGGTTCGTTTTGCCAAGTTTCTAGGGATATATGATGTTCTCCTAATACGAGCCGTCACTTTCCACATTGGTTTAGAAAAACCTGGTGGTTTAGAGGTTCCCGGGTCATTGTTACAACTTAAGGACTTCGGAGGTTGACGATACATATAAAGTTCATCGGGGTTGGAATTAGATTTCTCTATTTTTATGCCCTTTCCCTTATTAGTTTCTTTTATCTTTTTAAATTCAGTTGGGATAATTTCTATAACATCATCGGAATTCTCGTCGGAATCCGATTCATCGGAGAATTGGTAATCCTCCCAATATTTTGCTTCCTTGGCTGAAACACCATTGACCATAATTAACCTTGGTCAGTTGGTTGAGGATTTTCTTTTACTTAACCGTTTTATTATTTCCTCCACCGGTTCTATTTCTTCATCCGGTTCCGATTCTTCTTCCGGTTCCGATTCTTCTTCCGGTTCCGACTCTTCTTCCGGTTCCTCTTCGGGAACTTGTGAATCAGTCCACGAATCATTCCAATTTACATTTGACTCTTCATTATTATTAGGTGAGTCAATGGGACTTGTTCTAGAGGTAGACATCTATCACATAATATCAAACGCGTTAAGAGATTAATATATCACATAATATTCACATGTTAAAAATATATAGTTTCCAACAAAATTTGTTAAGCAATCATTTTTCAAGTAAACACGGTCGAAGTCCAGACTCACTAATGCATCCTAACAAACTCGATAAGACACACTAATGCAAAATTCTGGTTCTCTAAGACCAACGCTCGGATACCAACTGAAATGTCCCGTTCTTATTGATTAAAAACGTTCCATATTAATTGATTTCGTTGCGAGGTTTTGACCTCTATATGAGACGTTTTTCAAAGACTGCATTCATTTTAAAACAAACCATGACCTTTATTTCATCAATAAAGGTTTAAAAAGCTTTACGTAGATTATCAAATAATGATAATCTAAAATATCCTGTTTACACACGACCATTACATAATGGTTTACAATACAAATATGTTACAACAAAATAAGTTTCTTGAATGCAGTTTTTACACAATATCATACAAGCATGGACTCCAAATCTCGTCCTTATTTAAGTATGCGACAGCGGAAGCTCTTAATAATCACCTGAAAATAAACATGCTTAAAACGTCAACAAAAATGTTGGTGAGTTATAGGTTTAACCTATATATATCAAATCATAATAATAGACCACAAGATTTCATATTTCAATACACATCCCATACATAGAGATAAAAATCATTCATATGGTGAACACCTGGTAACCAACATTAACAAGATGCATATATAAGAATATCCCCATCATTCCGGGACACCCTTCGGATATGATATAAATTTCGAAGTACTAAAGCATCCGGTACTTTGGATGGGGTTTGTTAGGCCCAATAGATCTATCTTTAGGATTCGCGTCAATTAGGGTGTCTGTTCCCTAATTCTTTGATTACCAGACTTAATAAAAAGGGGCATATTCGATTTCGATAATTCAACCATAGAATGTAGTTTCACGTACTTGTGTCTATTTTGTAAATCATTTATAAAACCTGCATGTATTCTCATCCCAAAAATATTAGATTTTAAAAGTGGGACTATAACTCACTTTCACAGATTTTTACTTCGTCGGGAAGTAAGACTTGGCCACTGGTTGATTCACGAACCTATAACAATATATACATATATATCAAAGTATGTTCAAAATATATTTACAACACTTTTAATATATTTTGATGTTTTAAGTTTATTAAGTCAGCTGTCCTCGTTAGTAACCTACAACTAGTTGTCCACAGTTAGATGTACAGAAATAAATCGATAAATATTATCTTGAATCAATCCACTACCCAGTGTATACGTATCTCAGTATTGATCACAACTCAAACTATATATATTTTGGAATCAACCTCAACCCTGTATAGCTAACTCCAACATTCACATATAGAGTGTCTATGGTTGTTCCGAAATATATATAGATGTGTCGACATGATAGGTCGAAACATTGTATACGTGTCTATGGTATCTCAAGATTACATAATATACAATACAAGTTGATTAAGTTATGGTTGGAATAGATTTGTTACCAATTTTCACGTAGCTAAAATGAGAAAAATTATCCAATCTTGTTTTACCCATAACTTCTTCATTTTAAATCCGTTTTGAGTGAATCACATTGCTATGGTTTCATATTGAACTCTATTTTATGAATCTAAATAGAAAACGTATAGGTTTATAGTCGGAAAAATAAGTTACAAGTCGTTTTTGTAAAGGTAGTCATTTCAGTCGAAAGAACGACGTCTTGATGACCATTTTAGAAAACATACTTCCACTTTGAGTTTAACCATAATTTTTGGATATAGTTTCATGTTCATAATAAAAATCATTTTCTCAGAATAACAACTTTTAAATCAAAGTTTATCATAGTTTTTAATTAGCTAACCCAAAACAGCCCGCGGTGTTACTACGACGGCGTAAATTCGGTTTTACGGTGTTTTTCGTGTTTCCAGGTTTTAAATCATTAAGTTAGTATATCATATAGATATAGAACATGTGTTTAGTTGATTTTAAAATTCAAGTTAGAAGGATTAACTTTTGTTTGCGAACAAGTTTAGAATGAACTAAACTATGTTCTAGTGATTACAAGTTTAAACCTTCGAATAAGATAGCTTTATATGTATGAATCGAATGATGTTATGAACATCATTACTACCTTAAGTTCCTTGGATAAACCTACTGGAAAAGAGAAAAATGGATCTAGCTTCAATGGATCCTTGGATGGCTCGAAGTTCTTGAAGCAGAATCATGACACGAAAACAAGTTCAAGTAAGATCATCACTTGAAATAAGATTGTTATAGTTATAGAAATTGAACCAAAGTTTGAATATGATTATTACCTTGTATTAGAATGATAAACTACTGTAAGAAACAAAGATTTCTTGAGGTTGGATGATCACCTTACAAGATTGGAAGTGAGCTAGCAAACTTGAAAGTATTCTTGATTTTATGTAACTAGAACTTGTAGAATTTATGAAGAACACTTAGAACTTGAAGATAGAACTTGAGAGAGATCAATTAGATGAATAAAATTGAAGAATGAAAGTGTTTGTAGGTGTTTTTGGTCGTTGGTGTATGGATTAGATATAAAGGATATGTAATTTTGTTTTCATGTAAATAAGTCATGAATGATTACTCATATTTTTGTAATTTTATGAGATATTTCATGCTAGATGCCAAATGATGGTTCCCACATGTGTTAGGTGACTCACATGGGCTTCTAAGAGCTGATCATTGGAGTGTATATACCAATAGTACATACATCTAAAAGCTGTGTATTGTACGAGTACAAATACGGGTGCATACGAGTAGAATTGTTGATGAAACTGAACGAGGATGTAATTGTAAGCATTTTTGTTAAGTAGAAGTATTTTGATAAGTGTATTGAAGTCTTTCAAAAGTGTATAAATACATATTAAAACACTACATGTATATACATTTTAACTGAGTCGTTAAGTCATCGTTAGTCGTTACATGTAAGTGTTGTTTTGAAACCTTTAGGTTAACGATCTTGTTAAATGTTGTTAACCCAATGTTTATAATATCAAATGAGATTTTAAATTATTATATTATCATGATATTATCATGTATGAATATCTCTTAATATGATATATATACATTAAATATCTTTACAACGATAATCGTTATATATATGTCTCGTTTAAAAATCATTAAGTTAGTAGTCTTGTTTTTACATATGTAGTTCATTGTTAATATACTTAATGATATGTTTACTTATCATAGTATCATGTTAACTATATATATATCCATATATATGTCATCATATAGTTTTTACAAGTTTTAACGTTCGTGAATCACCGGTCAACTTGGGTGGTCAATTGTCTTTATGAAACATATTTCAATTAATCAAGTCTTAACAAGTTTGATTGCTTAACATGTTGGAAACATTTAATCATGTAAATATCAATCTCAATTAATATATATAAACATGGAAAAGTTCGGGTCACTACAGTGTTTGACTCCTTTGACCTAGTCAAATCTTTGACACTTTGGCAAGTTTAGTCCCTCAAGTTTGTAATCGGGTGCGAGAATTAACCGAACGAATATTTTTAAATTACACGAGAGAACGAGAGATGTTATAATCAAATGACGAAAATATTTTAAGAATGTAAGCTAATGGAGGATACGAATCGAGATACTGAGGATATTATTAAAATAAAAAGACGGGCGTTAAAATAATTTAACGGAAAAATGCGGGATGTTACAGATAAGGTAGTCTTAATTGGCAGTTAATATTCTTGTCATCCCATACAAACAGTCCAGTTGAATTTTTATTGGATATAAGATATATTAATGCAATGTCTAATTTATCCTTCATTTAATGTTGTTATAAAGAGTAATCAATGAATTAATTGCTATATATAATGTTAAATTTTCAATAATACATCACTGGACCTTTAATGATTTTTAATTAGTATTTAAGGTAAGTAATGTCGGGACAAACAAATAGTAAGAAGAACAGTTTTTAAAGTATGAAGAGAGTATATATCATTGTATTGTAAATTAAAATTTTAACTTTTTAACTTAATAAGGCCGTCTCACTTTTAGAGGTTCATGTTCGAAACATAAAAAAATTATCCTTATAAAGATTAAATATTTATGTACATATAATAAAAAAGTACTACTAAAAAGTTATCAATACAAAAAAAAAAAAAAAAAAAAAAAGTTGTCATTAAACCTGAAGCAAAGTGTTTTACTCTTAAATATTTATTATTTCTTCTTAAGTATTTTATTTTAAAAGTCAAAAAATATTATTATTATTATTATTATTATTATTATTATTATTATTATTATTATTATTATTATTATTATTATTATTATTATTATTATTATTATTATTATTATTATTATTATTATTATATAATATATGGATTTACAATGATTCGAAGGAAAATTGTATAGAAGTACATGATCAAGGTAACCTTGCCACCCGACCTGACATTTGAAAATTTGAAAATGGAAAACAACATAACTAGAGGATCTAAATAAACAATGATAATTTAACTTGATAGAATTGCATCTACTTTTTTTTTTTTTTTTTTTTTTCAAACGGCTGAAATTTTATTATAAAAAAACTAGCTAATAATAACTCGGGTGTATGTCGCCATAACAACTAGGGTTTATGAGCTATTGGTGCCAATCAAATTGAATCTTTTTCGCTCTTTTTGAGAGCCACTAAAACTATTTAATTGAATCTTGACAATTAAATCCAGGCTCGGACTGTTTGTTGTTTTGAAATACACGTTGATTCTGATTCTTCCAAATCGTATACCCGAACACTCACTTTGTCGCTTGCCACACTTATGACCTTCACTCGAACCTCATATGTTCTAATCGATATTGAAAATATTACAAATGTCGATAAACCATTCTAATTTAATCCCCATCATTTATGAATACCATTCCAAACTTCATTTGCTAGCTTGCATTCGATGAGGATGTGAGAAACAGATTCAAGAGCCCCGTCACATATTTGATAACGACTCTTATGGAGATCAATACCACAGCTATCGAGCTCTAGCAGCACCGGAATCCCGTTGCGTAATGCCCTCCAAACAAATATGGCTACTGTATGAGGTAAAAAATTATTCCTCATAGTAGCATCTCTCGACGATGTACTGACTAAAATGTTATCGTCCATCATACCCGACATAGTTTTGATCTTGTATAGCCATCCGCATCAAATCTTCATTTCCAAGCGTCTCGATCATTGTTTGTGAATGCTCTTGTGTTTATATCCGCCATTAAAACTTCTAGCTCACTCTTGCTTCTACATGTAGGATCTCGATGCCATACCCATTTGAAATCCCAAGCCGTACCCATATTTGGTGATTTTGATTGTTCTTGGGTAAGATTGGGTCATGAGGACCCAAGGATGACTAACCTAGGGTTTTGGAAATGTTAAATGGACTTATGAGTCATAATTGGTTAGTTAATTACTAGTACACCTAGTCATTTAGCAAATGGGTGTTAATGGGGTTAGTGGATGACCAGAAATGGGTGTGTGACTTAAAATGGTTGAATGGGTAATAATTGACCTAGTGGGGAAAGATGGGTATGAAATACCCTAATTGTGTATTAGTTAGTGTTGTTGGACCTTAGTCACTAGCTTTTAGTGATATGTGATGGTCTTGACCTTAAATGGACGGTTTTGGTGAAAATGGGGTATTTAATGCATTTAAGTCATTAAATGCACATGAGTAAGTTGTTGGCGTGTAGTCCAACTAGTTTGTGTGTTGATCGAGTACTTATTATATTAGGTACTTTGCCTTGAAGCTCGCGGAAGCATAAAACCGTCACCGAATCGTTAAGGTGAGTGGAATAATTATATGCGTAGGTATATAATGCATTTATTTGTTGTAGCGTGGGATGTGTAGTGTCGATGTGCTAAGACACCACTTTTCACGTGATGAGTGAAGTGTCGATGTGCTAAGACACCACTCAAAGTAATATGACGGGTGAAGTGTCGACGTGTTAAGACACCACTCGGAGTGAAGCATCGATGTGCTAAGATGCCACTCCAAGAATGTAACGGATGAAGTGTCGACGTGTTAAGACGCCATCCGGGGTGAAGTATCGACGTGTTAAGATACCACTCCAAGTAAGTTGATGAGTGAAGTGTCGACGTGTTAAGACACCACTCGGGGTGAAGCATCGACGTGTTAAGATGCCACCCTTGGGATTAGTGTACGACGTGTTAAGTACTCTAATGGTTGTTATGAACACCGATGAGAAATTTAAGTATCATTCCTCGTACGATTGGTTAACCATGGTTATGTGTTGTAGAATAGCATATTATATCGTTCGTGTTATGTGCTATTGTTGGTGCTAGCTCTTGATATCGTGGATTTAGCATTTTACTTGAAATGATATGCTAATTTATAAATGCTAGCGGGTATGAGGTATTTGTTTAAGTGTTTGCAAGTAGGTGTATTATATATGTATGTGTATAATTATTGCATTCACTAAGCGTTTTGCTTATCCTCTCGTTGTTTACCTTTTTATAGGCTCTGGCGTGGACAAGGGTAAGGGCGTTCGTTTGGATTAGAGATCCCGCTTGTTTTGTTAGGGGACGCTTTTTGGATGTGTAGCTTTTGAAGTTTGACCGAGATTTGGGTAGTTTAACCCCCAAACATCATGCTCTATTGTCGTTTGGAATTTAAACTAGCGTGGTCGAAACTTATAGTTTGTATGAAACTCGTATTTCGGCCATATGTGGGCCCGGTTCGTAAAACTTGTTTTATTATTGAAATGTGTTAGTTTTACATATTAGAACATGTTGTGAAAAGCGTTTCGCCTAAATATGTCGGGAAGTGGAAGATCTTTATTTGAAAATTGACAAAACCGGACATAAGCTGATTTGGCTTGTGCGCGCCGCGCACTGTTCTGTATATAAAAAAAATAAAAAATTCGCGTATTCAGTTGGATAACGGGTTGGGTTGTTATAATGGACTAACATGTTTTGCAAATACTGTTGAATGTTGTTTGAAAAGAATGGAACTTAATCGTCAAATATTATGTAATTACCCGAGGATTATATTCAGTTATTAACGAGTTTAATTACCTTTTTTAGCCATCATGTGAGGAGCACGTGTTTCCATGTAACAGAGACGTCAAGCAGAAGTTACAAATTGGACCACCGCCGTTCGGATTTAAAACCACAGGGACGAAGCATATAATTCTTAAGAGTGAAGGACTAGCGACGTAATTTAACATAGACCACGGGGACCATTGGTGTAATTAACTCTAATTGTTTAATAATTATTTTGATATCATTTAAAAAAAATGTTACATAAAATTTAGGTGTTTAATGGTTAAGATAGAATTCCAGCTCTTTGTGATTCAGTAGTGAATATTGAACCATTAGCACTATCTTCAACATCAAACGTTAAACATTCAATTAAGAGATAAATAAACGCACTTTAAATGTCAACAAAAGCACTACAAAGATTTTAATTGCATGTTGTAAGAAAAAAGTATTTATATTTCATTTCCAACTTTTGACAGAATTTTTATTACATTATAGACTACAAGTAAAAAACACTCGGTGTCCACACCGTCGGTTCGGCATCGCCAACCGACAAACGGTCGGTTCCACACCTCACCAACGTCGATTCTGCGTTGGTTCACCGTTATTTCTGCGTCGGTTCACCGTCACCTTCTCGAAGTTAAGCCAAAAACGTCGACTGGTGAGTGAATGGTGGGGTTTAATTTCAAAAAAGTATCTGTTGGTTGACTGTTTCTTTTTCTTTATTTTTTATTTTTATTTTTTTAACCTTTATTTTGAAGGTCAAGGGTGAAGAATAAATATGAAATAAAAATGGAGCGTGAGTGTAAGGGGGAAAAAGGATGAAGCAAAATATAAAAGAAGGGTTTATGTCATTTTATTGTTATTGTTATTATTTAATATTTATATTTATTAATGAAAAGTTTTTCTTCAAAATTAATAAAAATAACAATAATTAATAATAAGAAGGCATTAAAAATAAAAATAAAAATAAAATATGAAAATGTATATTGAAATAAACACTAAAATAGAAATCGTGGACACCTCCACCCCTGTCACTGTCAGTCAATATCGGCTTCTATTATAGACACTAAAAATGAATACCGAAATGGACTACGGATACCATGTATTCTAATAAGTAATACTTTTATTTATCTACCTTATTTTTCTTATTTATCTACCTTACATACTTCCTTAATCACAATTTTACAAAAGTTTGTTTTTCATTTTGTGATGTCTCATTCTAATAGTTATTTCCAACAATAGATAAGAATATTAATAGAATAACAAGGTAAAGTTCTTTTATATATTTGTTTTATCCATGTAAAACAAAAGATATGTAAAAAGTAACAGAAAAATGAATAAAAAAAGTAAAAGTGATGATGACATTTTTTAAACATAATTTTTTTTTGTCTGGAGACCATTAAATTGAGATGAAAGAAGTATTTGTTTATTTTAATTTTTAGATAAGCATTCCCTTCCCTTTATTTTAAGTGGACCAAAACTGATAAAATAATACGTAGCTTAAGAAAATTTTACTATTAGATCATTTGTTAGAGTTTGTTATTAGGTTGTGCGTTATTAGGTTGTGGGGTATCTGATCCATAACTTTCACAATGCCGCTCCTTATTGCTGGTGCAGGTTCTACTGCTGATGGTGCTGATGATTGTGTTGTTGCTGATGGTCTTGGTGTTGATGATGGTGCTGGTGTCGGTGATGATGACGATGGTGATGATGTTGCTGTTGTTGTCGATGCCGCCACCGTCGTCGTTGTCAATGCATTTTAGAAGATTTAATTGTATCTGCACTAACTGATAATAGTAAAATGAATAGTAGGTCCAAAAAATATAATCCTTAAGAAGTTTAGTTGTGGTGTTGGTCCGGCTTTCGGTCTTTAGATAATGTAGCGACCCCAACAAATCGTCAATTGACGGCGTCGACTACGAAGGTCCCGTTGCGTGGTCATAGGTCTTTAACGTGACGTTTGACCAAAGATATGTCGCATTCCTTTCAAAAATAAAGATTGTTTCAAAGTTATAGTTACATGTGAAACCTATGCGACACAGTTTTAAAGAAAGTCAAAAGACGCTCCATGAAATGCATGTATACTCGACATCCAATGCAAGTATCAAATAATGAGCGGAAGCATGTTTCACATATCGCTCAAAGACCTGAGAAAAACATAGAAATCTGTCAACGAAAACGTTGGTGAAATCATAGGTTTAAGTAAGTAAGTGAGTAAAAGTAAGTCGAACCACAAGATTTGCAACATTGATAAAATAATAGTACATTCTAAAAGTTAATATTCACGAGCACCCAATTATCAAGGCTTAACATTTCGTCCGTTGAACCCCATCATAATAGTGCTAGAACAATACTGTTTCTCGAAAATATATTTCATCTGTGGATTTCATTCTAAACTCGTATGTAGAATGTAAAAGTACACTTACACCATGCACTTACACCTACACTTACACCCTGCAAGTGTAACTAATGATAATCGAATTGAGGATTTCATTCTAAACTCGTATGTAGAATGTTTGTTTTTCGGTACTTGTGTTCACTTAGTTAAAAATAAACGTTTATGTTTTCTCATCCCAAATACAAGTTCAAAAAAAGTAAAAGTGGGACTATGATCTCACCTGGAGTGTGAGAGTAAAAAGGTACTTCAACAAGTAACGTGCAAAGTACGAACGCTATTCTTGACCTAAACAATTAGGGTTGTATCAATAACGGTAAACACGATCGGTCAAAGATGTTCAATAAGTCCTATGGCTCGTTACGACTCGATTATAAAGCATGTGAATCTAATTGTCAAGTTTCATGCAAGATACAAGTAAAGAATCATGTTAGAAAGATTGAATAATCATTTGTTTAAGTTTGACAAAAAGTCAAACTTTGGTCGGTCAAAGTCAACGAAAAAGTCAACACGTTCGGGTCGGGTCCCGAACTATTTTTCTGAGGTTTTTATTCATGTATAAGCATGTTAGAACAAGTCTCATGTGAATCGGAGGTGCGTAGCATAGCAAACATTTTCCAAAAATGGACAAAGTTGGACAGCCTACTTTGGCGCGCCGCGCGGGTATATGGCGCGCCGCGCCATTACCTGTGCAGAGAAATCTGGCAGTTTTTAAGTTTTATGCACGAACCTAACTTCAAACAATCACCATTTATGACCCGCAAACAACCAAAACATGTATCTTATATCATCAGAAAGGTATTTTGACAAGGAACACAACTAACTACTTTTCATCAAGCAAAAACATCATTTACAATAACCGATTTCTCGCCAAGTGGTCATTCAAGGTCCATTTTCAAAGTTTCAAGTTCTTGAAATGCATTACATGATTCGGGAATCCAATCCACACATATGATATGCCGTTTCGAAGGTAATTACTCATGCAATGCAACTAAACACTTACTAACAACATTTCATGGCATCCAAAGTATCAAAAGTTCATTTCAAGTTCATCAAACCCTAATCAAAATTCACAAAAATCACAAATCATGTATTTGAAGTTTTCTTAATCAACCTACGCATCAAAACGAAGCTAGTGATACTAGTAACACAATTAAAACATGAACTTTAACAATTTAACAACATTTAATCTTTCAAAATCAAAGATTAAGCAAACCCATTTTCAAGTGTTCAAACTAGTTACTCAAATCAATAAATCGAACAAACAAAACATATATTCATGTTATACACGAGCCATAGACACTAATTAACACTTTTATAATTCAAAAACATCAAGAACACAAAATCTAGTGATTTTAGAAAGTTACCCAAATGAGATGAAATTGGTATCAAGTCGAAGAGGATGAAGGGAGGATTCCAACTATGTAATTTGTTTTGTAAAACACTTGCTAGATCATGAATGGATGATGAATTCTTTGTTTGGAGAATTTAGAGAAAATGTGAAAGTATGAGAAGAAAATGAAAATGAAAATGAAAATAATGAATGGAGGAGGTGGTGTTTGACTCCTTTGACCTAGTTAAATCTTTGACACTTTGGCAAGTTTAGTCCCTCAAGTTTGTAATCGGGTGCGGGAATTAACCGAACGAATATTTTTAAATTACACGAGAGAACGAGAGATGTTATAATACAATGACGAAAATATTTTAAGAATGTAAGCTAATGGAGGATACGAATCGAGATACTGAGGATATTATTAAAATAAAAAGACGGACGTTAAAATAATTTAACGAAAAAATGCGGGATGTTACATTACCCACACCTTAAAAGAAATTTCGTCCCGAAATTTAGTTGGAAGCAATAGTCATTGTTTCTTACTCGAGACCTAGTGTTGTCAATGCTATGAATAAGTGAAGATACGTCCTTGGGCATTCCCACAAATTTTGACAGTCGAGATCTCAGTTTGTATTAAGACTTGGTTTTACGATCCACAATTTCAACCAGTTTCCCATGAAGGGGAGTTTGCCATCAATAGTAAGTTTATCTAGGAGAGTAGCACGTTCCTGTTCCGTAGGACACGTCTCTAAGTTTGTTGCATGGAACGTAGGGTAAACGGAAACTTAATTGAGTCGGAAGTTCTAAACGGTAGGAGCGGTTCCAATACGCCCCAAGGTTTCAAAAGCTTTAATATATCGAAGTTTTTACTTTCCCTGATTCCCGAAACGGATTACACCTTCCCAAGGTGCGAGTTCTCAATATTACACGGTTACTGACTTGGGATTCGAGAGGTTTACGTCGAATATCGGTATAGACCTTTTGGCGACTACGGGTCGTCTTGAGTCCTTCTCGGACTTGTACGATCTCAACTGTTATTTCTTGAATGAGTTCGGATCCGGTGATTTGCTTGCCACATGCTTTGGTCCAACGAATAGGGGTATGACATTTGCGGTCATATAGGGTTTCGGAAGTGCGGCGTTAATATACGAATGGTAACTGCTGTGTGAGAGGAGACAACTAAAGGCAACAATACAAGTTTGTAACATGTCTTTTCAAGATGTGAAACGTACGTTTGTTTGGTCCGTTGGTTGTGGATGATACGTGGTACTCATGTTTAAACGTGTCTCTAAGGCTTCTTGTAACACTAGAAGTGAAACGAGTATTGTGATCCGAGATAATCGACAATGGTACACCGTGTTGGAATAGAATTAAGATATGTTTGAACAAGTTAGTTAGGGTTTGAAAACGTTCGTTGGAACAAGTTCCTTATCGACTACAGAGAACGTTTTCCAGGGCTATTCACCCTCGTGGTGAATACTAGTAATACATGATGAGTCTCTCTCTCCATTGAGAAAGTATATAAAAGGTTTTCTTATACAAAAGTACAAGCGAAAGGACAGGAGTGGAATGAGAACTTAGAATAGGATGAGCTCACATCCTGAGGTAGCCATATCGCGCATCTAGTGGTCAAATGTTGAGACATGGTGGGAAAACGAGATAGAACACGTAGTTGTATAATTCGGGGTCGAGTAGTAGTTGTCCGTATCAGGAGCATGAGGACGATAAGTCAAAGAGAAAGGAAGTATCCTTGGATTGTGTGTTATCTTGGGTCCCAGTAATATCAGATGGTCATAGTGAAATAACAGTGTTATGTAACGTGGTACGTGGTGATGAGAAGATTGATCGGATCCATAATAAAGTATTCCAATCGTTCGTGCAAAAATAACGAATTTCAGTTTCCTTGATTTCGAGTCGAGAGAGCATGCCTTTCGGGCGTTCAAGTAGAAATATTTCCATATTTGAATTTCATTGTGTTACATGAATTTAGCTAGTAAGGTTGGTGTGAATAATCGCGTTAAAATTTCGGACACGGAGAGGTTTAGTCCTTTCCTGGGGGAGTTAACGGGGTTAAAGAACGAGTAACACGAGAAAAAAGTCGAAAATGAATCTGCGGTAATAATCGGCGAGATCTAAGATTTTACGAGTACAAGTTAGAGTCGTGAGGGTTTCCCGATTACGTGTGGTTCCAATTGCGAGATGTGTTGTAATGCCTTGACCACTAACAACATGGTCTAGAAATTTGACTTCGTTTATCCAAAATTCTTACTTGGAGAATTCGGTATAGAGTTGCTCTTTTCTCAAGAGTTCGAGCGTAAGACAGGGACGTTGTTCATTTTATTCTTTACTTGAATAGGTTTAGAACATCAATTATAAGTATGGTAACGATTTTCGTCTAGATAAGTTTACAAACGCGGTTCAGGAGGCCTAGGAATACGGGCGGAGGCCTAAATAATCGAAAGGTACTAAAAGAAATTTACAACTATCGTAGCGAGTTTTAAAAGCGGGTTAGGAGACATCTTCTCCCTGATCCCTTAATTGATGATAATCGGAACAGAGGTTGGTTTGGAATATAGGCGAGATTCATGTAAATAATCATGAGGTCATGGATACGAGGAAGAGGGTATCGGTTTTCAACCGAAAATTACTTAGTTCCAATGATCTATACATAATTGTTGGGAAACATTTCTACTTAACGAATAGGTTTTGAGCTCCTTAGTTCTATAGGTGTCAAGTCACAATTCAAATTATCCACCCAATAAGTTTAACGTATATCCTCCGATAAAATTTATCGATACACAAAAATTTTTCATTGGTCACTTAAATGGCGTAAGTAGTACCTAGGGAAAATGGTGGAGTGCAAAGAGTAGGCTCCTAGCCTTGGATACAAAACATTTATCGACATCCGAATCGAATAAACATGAAACATGAGAATTTCGAGAAGAAACATACCCGTGACTAGTTGTCATCTCGGGCTTCCTCGGTGTTAATGTTGAAGTCGCGTGCATTGGGGTTGATTTTCTTCTTTAGGCATTCATTCCTAAAATGACCCGTTTGGCCACATGCGTAGCAAGTGACCGAATTTTGTGTGTTGGGTCCCTTTTGTGTGATGGGGGTGGCACTTCCACAATGTTTGGCCATATGACCCCTTCCTTGGCATCGGCAGCAAATTAGCTTGCCACTTTCACCAAAGTGATGTTTGTAGCATCTGTTGCAAAAAGGCTTGCTACATTCACCAAAATGATGTTTGTGGCACTTGTTACAATAAGGCAGGTACCCGGCGTAACCTTTCTTGCCGTCGGAGGTGAAAGACTTCTTGGTGAAGTTGTTGTTGTAGTTGCTCGATGGAGAGACTTCCCATTTTATTTTGTTGTTACTCGGTTGGTCCTCAGCCGTTGGTGTCGGCGCTTCAATTTCATTCACCGTTTTTATAGATTGGCGGGCCATCGTTAAAGCCTCTTGTAGGTTGGCGGGTTTGGATGATACTACCTCGTGGTGAATGCTCTTTGGGAGGCCTTCCATGTAAAGTTCAACTCTTAGGGATTCAGGAGTCATGATGTTCGGGCAACTTAAGGCTAGTTCGACAAACCGTTGATTATAAGCTTCAAGGTCATTCTCGACCGTTTTTAAATTCCTTAGCCCCTGTTCGAGCCTTTGAGTTTCGTCACGCGGGAAGTATTAGGTGATTTTTCTTTCTCTTAATTCGGTCCAAGAGAGTGTGTAGGCTTCATCGATACCCACCGATTGTACATGCGTGTTCCACCATGAGAGAGCAACACCGGTGAAAGTGAGGGTGGAGAATTTGACCTTATCTCGGTCTCGACAACCGCTTATGCTAAAAACGGATTCCGTTTGATCAAACCATCGGGTGAGAGCAACCGGTCCCCCGGTTCCATCGAAAGTGGGAGGATTGTACTTCATGAAGTTTTTGTAGGAGCAACCTTCATTTGAATTACCGGCCCCACGATTGTTGTTGTTGGAAAAGTGATCGGCCACGGCCGCACCCACGGCGGTGGTTATCATTCGTTGAAGAGCTTGTTCTAGAGTTTCGAGAGGAGTATTGTGTTGACCTTGGTGAGCCATTGTTCCTTCATGACACAAGAATATCGTTGATTAGTATTCTCAACAATACTCACCGTGATATGGAATAAGGATAGAGAGAAATTTTTTTTTTCCTTGACTCGCCTTAAATTCTTTATGTCATAATGTCGGAACGTCCATGTGAATCACCGTAATATAATCCCGGAAATTATATTACCCTGATTCACATGTGCATTTAACATTACTTCATAAGGTCAAGGTGGCGCGTCAACAAAATTTATCAACGTAAGATCAAGATCGAATATGAGTTAGATATGATAGAAGAGTTCGAGTATAAATGCACAAGTAGTCAGGTAATTCCTACTTCAAGTCTATATGCCGGTTGTAGTCTAGATTCACTAATGTACCCTATGACTCGGGGTTGACACCAATGAACTCTAAATCCCTACAACCAAAGCTCTAATACCACTTGTAGCGACCCCAACAAATCGTCAATTGACGGAGTCGACTACTTAGATCCCGTTGCATGGTCATAGGTCTTTAACGTGACGTTTGACCAAAGATATGTCGCATTCCTTTCAAAAATAAAGATTGTTTCAAAGTTATAGTTACATGTGAAACCTATGCGACACAGTTTTAAAGAAAGTCAAAAGACGCTCCATGAAATGCATGTATACTCGACATCCAATGCAAGTATCAAATAATGAGCGGAAGCATGTTTCACATATCGCTCAAAGACCTGAGAAAAACATAGAAATCTGTCAACGAAAACGTTGGTGAAATCATAGGTTTAAGTAAGTAAGTGAGTAAAAGTAAGTCGAACCACAAGATTTGCAACATTGATAAAATAATAGTACATTCTAAAAGTTAATATTCACGAGCACCCAATTATCAAGGCTTAACATTCCGTCCATTGAACCCCATCATAATAGTGCTAGAACAACACTGTTTCTCGAAAATATATTTCATCTGTGGAAGGTAGCGAACCGTCCGAGATGAGGGTTTGTCAAACCCATATGGCCATACAACATAAGTTCACGCCTACACTTACACCCTGCAAGTGTAACTAATGATAATCGAATTGAGGATTTCGTTCTAAACTCGTATGTAGAATGTTTGTTTTTCGGTACTTGTGTTCACTTAGTTAAAAAGAAACGTTTATGTTTTCTCATCCCAAATACAAGTTCAAAAAAAGTAAAAGTGGGACTATGATCTCACCTGGAGTGCGAGAGTAAAAAGGTACTTCAACAGGTAATGTGCAAAGTACGAACGCTAGTCTTGACCTAAACAATTAGGGTTGTATCAATAACGGTAAACACGATCGGTCAAAGATGTTCAATTAGTCCTATGGCTCGTTACGACTCGATTATGAAGCATGTGAATCAAATTGTCAAGTTTCATGCAAGATACAAGTAAAGAATCATGTTAGAAAGATTGCATAATCATTTGTTTAAGTTTGACAAAAAGTCAAACTTTGGTCGGTCAAAGTCAACAAAAAAGTCAACACGTTCGGGTCGGGTCCCGAACTATTTTTCTGAGGTTTTTATTCATGTATAAGCATGTTAGAACAAGTCTCATGTGAATCGGAGGTGCGTAGCATAGCAAACATTTTCCAAAAATGAACAAAGTTGGACAGCCTACTTTGGCGCGCCGCGCGGGTATATGGCGCGCCGCGCCATTACCTGTGTAGAGAAATCTTGCAGTTTTTAAGTTTTATGCACGAACCTAACTTCAAACAATCACCATTTGTGACCCGCAAACAACCAAAACATGTATCTTATATCATCGGAAAGGTATTTTGACAAGGAACACAACTAACTACTTTTCATCAAGCGAAAACATCATTTACAATAACCGATTTCTCGCCAAGTGGTCATTCAAGGTCCATTTTCAAAGTTTCAAGTTCTTGAAATGCATTACATGATTCGGGAATCCAATCCACACATATGAACTAAACACTTACTAACAACATTTCATGGCATCCAAAGTATCAAAAGTTCATTTCAAGTTCATCAAACCCTAATCAAAATTCACAAAAATCACAAATCATGTATTTGAAGTTTTCTTAATCAACCTACGCATCAAAACGAAGCTAGTGATACTAGTAACACAATTAAAACATGAACTTTAACAATTTAACAACATTTAATCTTCCAAAATCAAAGATTAAGCAAACCCATTTTCAAGTGTTCAAACTAGTTACTCAAATCAACAAATCGAACAAACAAAACATATATTCATGTTATACACACTAATTAACACTTTTATAATTCAAAAACATCAAGAACACAAAATCTAGTGATTTTATAAAGTTACCCAAATGAGATGAAATTGGTATCAAGTCGGAGAGGATGAAGGGAGGATTCCAAATATGTAATTTGTTTTATGAAACACTTGCTAGATCATGAATGGATGATGAATTCTTTGTTTGGAGAATTTAGAGAAAATGTGAAAGTATGAGAAGAAAATGAAAATGAAAATGAAAATAATGAATGGAGGAGGTGGTGTTTGAAATGTCCCGTTCTTATTGATTAAAAACGTTCCATATTAATTGATTTCGTTGCGAGGTTTTGACCTCTATATGAGACGTTTTTCAAAGACTGCATTCATTTTAAAACAAACCATAACCTTTATTTCATCAATAAAGGTTTAAAAAGCTTTACGTAGATTATCAAATAATGATAATCTAAAATATCCTGTTTACACACGACCATTACATAATGGTTTACAATACAAATATGTTACAACAAAATAAGTTTCTTGAATGCAGTTTTTACACAATATCATACAAGCATGGACTCCAAATCTCGTCCTTATTTAAGTATGCGACAGCGGAAGCTCTTAATAATCACCTGAGAATAAACATGCTTAAAACGTCAACAAAAATGTTGGTGAGTTATAGGTTTAACCTATATATATCAAATCATAATAATAGACCACAAGATTTCATATTTCAATACACATCCCATACATAGAGATAAAAATCATTCATATGGTGAACACCTGGTAACCGACATTAACAAGATGCATATATAAGAATATCCCCATCATTCCGGGACACCCTTCGGATATGATATAAATTTCGAAGTACTAAAGCATCCGGTACTTTGGATGGGGTTTGTTAGGCCCAATAGATCTATCTTTAGGATTCACATCAATTAGGGTGTCTGTTCCCTAATTCTTAGATTACCAGACTTAATAAAAAGGGGCATATTTGATTTCGATAATTCAACCATAGAATGTAGTTTCACGTACTTCTGTCTATTTTGTAAATCATTTATAAAACCTGCATGTATTCTCATCCCAAAAATATTAGATTTTAAAAGTGGGACTATAACTCACTTTCACAGATTTTTACTTCGTCGGGAAGTAAGACTTGGCCACTGGTTGATTCACGAACCTATAACAATATATACATATATATCAAAGTATGTTCAAAATATATTTACAACACTTTTAATATATTTTGATGTTTTAAGTTTATTAAGTCAGCTGTCCTCGTTAGTAACCTACAACTAGTTGTCCACAGTTAGATGTACAGAAATAAATCAATAAATATTATCTTGAATCAATCCACGACCCAATGTATACGTATCTCAGTATTGATCACAACTCAAACTATATATATTTTGGAATCAACCTCAACCCTGTATAGCTAACTCCAACATTCACATATAGAGTGTCTATGGTTGTTCCGAAATATATATAGATGTGTCGACATGATAGGTCGAAACATTGTATACGTGTCTATGGTATCTCAAGATTACATAATATACAATACAAGTTGATTAAGTTATGGTTGGAATAGATTTGTTACCAATTTTCACGTAGCTAAAATGAGAAAAAATTATCCAATCTTGTTTTACCCATAACTTCTTCATTTTAAATCCGTTTTGAGTGAATCAAATTGCTATGGTTTCATATTGAACTCTATTTTATGAATCTAAATAGAAAAAGTATAGGTTTATAGTCGGAAAAATAAGTTACAAGTCATTTTTGTAAAGGTAGTCATTTCAGTCGAAAGAACGACGTCTAGATGACCATTTTAGAAAACATACTTCCACTTTGAGTTTAACCATAATTTTTGGATATAGTTTCATGTTCATAATAAAAATTATTTTATCAGAATAACAACTTTTAAATCAAATTTTATCATAGTTTTTAATTAACTAACCCAAAACAGCCCGCGGTGTTACTACGACGGCGTAAATCCGGTTTTACGGTGTTTTTCGTGTTTCCAGTTTTAAATCATTAAGTTAGCATATCATATAGATATAGAACATGTGTTTAGTTGATTTTAAAAGTCAAGTTAGAAGGATTAACTTTTGTTTGCGAACAAGTTTAGAATTAACTAAACTATGTTCTAGTGATTACAAGTTTAAACCTTCGAATAAGATAGCTTTATATGTATGAATCGAATGATGTTATGAACATCATTACTACCTTAAGTTCCTTGGATAAACCTACTGGAAAAGAGAAAAATGGATCTAGCTTCAACGGATCCTTGGATGGCTCGAAGTTCTTGATGCAGAATCATGACACGAAAACAAGTTCAAGTAAGATCATCACTTGAAATAAGATTGTTATAGTTATAGAAATTGAACCAAAGTTTGAATATGATTATTACCTTGTATTAGAATGATAACCTACTGTAAGAAATAAAGATTTCTTGAGGTTGGATGATCACCTTACAAGATTGGAAGTGAGCTAGCAAACTTGAAAGTATTCTTGATTTTATGTAACTAGAACTTGTAGAATTTATGAAGAACACTTAGAACTTGAAGATAGAACTTGAGAGAGATCAATTAGATGAAGAAAATTTAAGAATGAAAGTGTTTATAGGTGTTTTTGGTCGTTGGTGTATGGATTAGATATAAAAGATATGTAATTTTGTTTTGATGTAAATAAGTCATGAATGATTACTCATATTTTTGTAATTTTATGAGATATTTAATGCTAGTTGCCAAATGATGGTTCCCACATGTGTTAGGTGACTCACATGGGCTGCTAAGAGCTGATCATTGGAGTGTATATACTAATAGTACATACATCTAAAAGCTGTGTATTGTACGAGTACGAATACGGGTGCATACGAGTAGAATTGTTGATGAAACTGAACGAGGATGTAATTGTAAGCATTTTTGTTAAGTAGAAGTATTTTGATAAGTGTATTAAAGTCTTTCAAAAGTGTATAAATACATATTAAAACACTACATGTATATACATTTTAACTGAGTCGTTAAGTCATCGTTAGTCGTTACATGTAAGTGTTGTTTTGAAACCTTTAGGTTAACGATCTTGTTAAATGTTGTTAACCCAATGTTTATAATATCAAATGAGATTTTAAATTATTATATTATCATGATATTATCATGTATGAATATCTCTTAATATGATATATATACATTAAATGTCTTTACAACGATAATCGTTACATATATGTCTCGTTTAAAAATCATTAAGTTAGTAGTCTTGTTTTTACATATGTAGTTCATTGTTAATATACTTAATGATATGTTTACTTATCATAGTATCATGTTAACTATATATATATCCATATATATGTCATCATATAGTTTTTACAAGTTTTAACGTTCGTGAATCACCGGTCAACTTGGGTGGTCAATTGTCTTTATGAAACATATTTCAATTAATCAAGTCTTAACAAGTTTGATTGCTTAACATATTGGAAACATTTAATCATGTAAATATCAATCTCAATTAATATATATAAACATGGAAAAGTTCGGGTCACTACAGTACCTACCCGTTAAATAAATTTCGTCCCGAAATTTTAAGCTGTTGAAGGTGTTGACGAATCTTCTGGAAATAGATGCGGGTATTTCTTCTTCATCTGATCTTCACGCTCCCAGGTGAACTCAGGTCCTCTACGAGCATTCCATCGAACCTTAACAATTGGTATCTTGTTTTGCTTAAGTCTTTTAACCTCACGATCCATTATTTCGACGGGTTCTTCGATGAATTGGAGTTTTTCGTTGATTTGGATTTCATCTAACGGAATAGTGAGATCTTCTTTAGCAAAACATTTCTTCAAATTCGAGACGTGGAAAGTGTTATGTACAGCCGCGAGTTGTTGAGGTAACTCAAGTCGGTAAGCTATTGGTCCGACACGATCAATAATCTTGAATGGTCCAATATACCTTGGATTTAATTTCCCTCGTTTACCAAATCGAACAACGCCTTTCCAAGGTGCAACTTTAAGCATGACCATCTCTCCAATTTCAAATTCTATATCTTTTCTTTTAATGTCAGCGTAGCTCTTTTGTCGACTTTGGGCGGTTTTCAACCGTTGTTGAATTTGGATGATCTTCTCGGTAGTTTCTTGTATAATCTCCGGACCCGTAATCTGTCTATCCCCCACTTCACTCCAAAAAATCGGAGACCTGCACTTTCTACCATAAAGTGCTTCAAACGGCGCCATCTCAATGCTTTAATGGTAGCTGTTGTTGTAGGAAAATTCTGCTAACGGTAGATGACGATCCCAACTGTTTCCGAAATCAATAACACATGCTCGTAGCATGTCTTCAAGCGTTTGTATCGTCCTTTCACTCTGCCCATCAGTTTGTGGATGATAGGTAGTACTCATGTCTAGACGAGTTCCTAATGCTTGCTGTAATGTCTGCCAGAATCTTGAAATAAATCTGCCATCCCTATCAGAGATAATAGAGATTGGTATTCCATGTCTGGAGACGACTTCCTTCAAATACGGTCGTGCTAACTTCTCCATCTTGTCATCTTCTCTTATTGGCAGGAAGTGTGCTGATTTGGTGACACGATCAACTATTACCCAAATAGTATCAAAACCACTTGCAGTCCTTGGCAATTTAGTGATGAAATCCATGGTAATGTTTTCCCATTTCCATTCCGGGATTTCAGGTTATTGAAGTAGACCTGATGGTTTCTGATGCTCAGCTTTGACCTTAGAACACGTCAAACATTCTCCTACGTATTTAGCAACATCAGCTTTCATACCCGGCCACCAAAAATGTTTCTTGAGATCCTTGTACATCTTCCCCGTTCCAGGATGTATTGAGTATCTGGTTTTATGAGCTTCTCTAAGTACCATTTCTCTCATATCTCCAAATTTTGGTACCCAAATCCTTTCAGCCCTATACCGGGTTCCGTCTTCCCGAATATTAAGATGCTTCTTCGATCCTTTGGGTATTTCATCCTTTAATTTTCCCTCTTTTAAAACTCCTTGTTGCGCCTCCTTTATTTGAGTAGTAAGGTTATTATGAATCATTATATTCATAGATTTTACTCGAATGGGTTCTCTGTCCTTCCTGCTCAAGGCATCGGCTACCACATTTGCCTTCCCCGGGTGGTAACGAATCTCAAAGTCGTAATCATTCAACTATTCAATCCACCTACGCTGCCTCATATTCAGTTGTTTCTGATTAAATATGTGTTGAAGACTTTTGTGGTCGGTATATATAATACTTTTGACCTCATATAATTAGTGCCTCCAAGTCTTTAATGCAAAAACAACCGCGCCTAATTCCAAATCATGCGTCGTATAATTTTGCTCGTGAATCTTCAATTGTCTAGACGCATAAGCAATCACCTTCGTTCGTTGCATTAATACACAACCGAGACCTTGCTTTGATGCGTCACAATAAATCACAAAATCATCATTCCCTTCAGGCAATGACAATATAGGTGCCGTAGTTAGCTTTTTCTTCAATAACTGAAACGCTTTCTCTTGTTCATCTTTCCATTCAAATTTCTTCCCTTTATGCGTTAATGCAGTCAAGGGTTTTGCTATTCTGGAAAAGTCTTGGATGAACTATCTGTAGTAACCAGCTAGTCCTAAAAACTGGCATACGTGTTTCGGAGTTTTTGGGGTTTCCCACTTTTCAACAGTTTCCATCTTTGCCGGATCCACCTTAATACCTTTTTTGTTCACTATGTGACCGAGGAATTGAACTTCTTCCAACCAAAATGCACACTTTGAAAATTTAGCGTACAATTCTTCCTTCCTCAATACTTCTAACACCTTTCTCAAATGTTCACCGTGTTCTTGGTCATTCTTTGAGTAAATAAGTATGTCATCAATGAAAACAATGACAAACTTGTCAAGGTATGGTCCACACACTCGGTTCATAAGGTCCATGAACACAGCTGGTGCATTAGTTAAACCAAACGGCATGACCATAAACTCGTAATGACCGTAACGTGTTCTGAAAGCAGTCTTTGGAATATCATCTTCTTTCACCCGCATTTGATGATACCCGGAACGTAAGTCAATCTTTGAATAAACAGACGAGCCTTGTAGTTGATCAAATAAGTCGTCGATTCTCGGTAGTGGGTAGCGGTTCTTGATGGTAAGTTTGTTCAACTCTCGGTAGTCGATACACAACCTGAATGTACCATCTTTCTTCTTGACAAACAAAACAGGAGCTCCCCACGGTGATGTGCTTGGTCGAATGAAACCACGCTCTAAAAGTTCTTGTAATTGGCTTTGCAGTTCTTTCATCTCACTGGGTGCGAGTCTGTAAGGAGCACGAGCTATTGGTGCAGCTCCTGGTACAAGATCTATTTGAAATTCAACGGATCGATGTGGGGGTAATCCCGGTAATTCTTTCGGAAATACATCGGGAAATTCTTTTGCAATGGGAACATCATTGATGCTCTTTTCTTCAGTTTGTACTTTCTCGACGTGTGCTAGAACAGCATAGCAACCTTTTCTTATTAGTTTTTGTGCCTTCAAATTACTAATAAGATGTAGCTTCGTGTTGCCCTTTTCTCCGTACACCATTAAGGGTTTTCCTTTTTCTCGTATAATGCGAATTGCATTTTTGTTACAAACGATCTCTGCTTTCACTTCTTTCAACCAGTCCATACCGATTATCACATCAAAACTCCCTAACTCTACTGGTATCAAATCAATCTTAAATGTTTCGCTAACCAGTTTAATTTCTCGATTCCGACATATATTATCTGCTGAAATTAATTTACCATTTGCTAATTCGAGTAAAAATTTACTATCCAAAGGCGTCAATGGACAACTTAATTTAGCACAAAAATCTCTACTCATATAGCTTCTATCCGCACCCGAATCAAATAAAACGTAAACAGATTTATTGTCAATAAGAAAAGTACCCGTAACAAGCTCCGGGTCTTCCTGTGCCTCTGCCGCATAAATATTGAAAACTATTCCGCGGCCTTGTCCATTCGTGTTCTCCTGGTTAGGGCAATTTCTAATAATGTGGCTCGGTTTTCCACATTTATAACAAACTACATTGGCATAACTTGCTCCGACACTACTTGCTCCACCATTACTCGTTTTGACACCATTTGTTCCTTTCATTCTATTAACCCCTGGTCCGTAGACCTCACACTTCACCGCGCTATGACCATTTCTTTTACACTTGTTGCAAAATTTGGTGCAGAACCCCGAGTGATAGTTTTCACACCTTTGGCATAACTGCTTCTGATTGTTGTTGTTGTTGCGGTTATTATTATTGTTAGGATGATTGTTGTAGTTGCTGCTGTTGTTGTTGTTGTTGTTGTTGTTGTTGTTGTTGTTGTTGTTGTTGTTGGGCCGTTTGTTGTAGTTGCGATTGATGTTGCGATTGTTGGGATAATTGTTGCGATTATTGTTGTAATTGCTGTTGTTGTTGTATTAGTGATTCTTATCACCGTTTTCCTCCCACTTTCTTTTGACTTACTTCACATTGGCCTCTTCAGCAGTCTGTTCTTTAATTCTTTCTTCAATCTGGTTCACTAGTTTGTGAGCCATTCTACATGCCTGTTGTATGGAGGCGGGCTCGTGTGAACTTATATCTTCTTGGATTCTTTCCGGTAATCCTTTCACAAACGCGTCGATCTTCTCTTCCTCATCTTCGAATGCTCCCGGACACAATAGGCACAATTCTGTGAATTGTCTTTCGTACGTGGTAATATCAAATCCTTGGGTTCGTAACCCTCTAAGTTCTGTCTTGAGCTTATTGACCTCGGTTCTGGGACGGTACTTCTCGTTCATCAAGTGCTTGAATGCTGACCACGGTAGTGCGTACGCATCGTCTTGTCCCACTTGCTCTAGATAGGTATTCCACCATGTTAACGCAGAACCTGTGAAGGTATGCGTAGCGTACTTCACTTTGTCCTCTTCAGTACACTTACTTATGGCAAATACCGATTCAACCTTCTCGGTCCACCGTTTCAATCCGATCGGTCCTTCGGTTCCATCAAATTCTAAAGGTTTGCAGGCAGTGAATTCTTTGTAGGTGCATCCTACACGATTTCCTGTACTGCTAGATCCAAGGTTATTGTTGGTATGTAGCGCAGCCTGTACTGCGGCTATGTTTGAAGCTAGAAAAGTACGGAATTCCTCTTCATTCATATTCACGGTGTGTCGAGTAGTCGGTGCCATTTCCTTCAAAATAGTCAAATGGAACAAGTTAATCATACAGAATATTAAAAGTAGTTAATAGTATTTCGTAGCATAATATGAACTCATTTATAAAAGCTTTTTCTTCATATTAGCGTTTTATAAGTTTAAATTCGGGTAGTACCTACCCGTTAAGTTCATACTTAGTAGCTAATATACAATTCAACTACTACAATTCTATATGAAAAACTGATTATAATAATATTTCGCGTTCAAACTTTTATACAATATTTTACAAACTTACAATACCGCTTATTTTACATATAGCATGAAATATAGCACACAATAAATTTGATACAAGATGGTTGTGAAGATAATTCTAGCTAGTACACAAGTCGTTCAGCAAAGGCAATAAAGACACGTAATTCATGCGTCCAAAAACAAGTCATGCATTATGGTTTTACTAGGATTACTTCCCATCCTTGGTCTTGTGGAACATAACCGTTATGGCCGTTGATAAGACAGCGTGTTGTAACGTCGTCAAAGGGACGAGGGTTACGTAATGTCCAACAGTCCCTTAACAATCTAAAAACCTCATTTCTTACCCCAATTACCGACTCCGTCACTTGTGGGAACGTTTTGTTTAATAGTTGTAGCCCGATGTTCTTGTTCTCACTTTGGTGAGAAGCGAACATTACTAATCCGTAAGCATAACATGCTTCTTTATGTTGCATGTTAGCCACTTTTTCTAAATCACGAAATCCAATATTCGGATATATTGAGTCAAAATAATTTCTTAACCCATTGCGTAAAATAGCATTTGGGTTCCCCACAATATATGCGTCAAAGTAAACACATCGTAACTTATGGATTTCCCAATGTGATATCCCCCATCTTTCGAACGAAAACCTTTTATAAACCAAGGCATTCTTGGAACGTTCTTCGAATGTCTTACAAACTGATCTCGCCTTAAATAGTTGTGCCGAAGAATTCTGACCGACTCTAGACAAGATTTCATCAATCATGTCTCCGGGTAGGTCTCTTAAAATATTGGGTTGTCTATCCATTTTGTGTTTTTATACTGTAAAATAGACAAGAGTTTGATTCATAAAAAAAAATACTTATTAATACAAGCAATTTTTACATATATCATAAAGCATAAGCACACTATATTACGTATATTACACCACACGAATACAACTATCTTATTCCGACTCGCTTGTTTCTTCTTCTTCGGTTTTGGTTCGTTTTGCCAAGTTTCTAGGGATATATGATGTTCTCCTAATACGAGCCGTCACTTTCCACATTGGTTTAGAAAAACCTGGTGGTTTAGAGGTTCCCGGGTCATTGTTACAACTTAAGGACTTCGGAGGTTGACGATACATATAAAGTTCATCGGGGTTGGAATTAGATTTCTCTATTTTTATGCCCTTTCCCTTATTAGTTTCTTTTATCTTTTTAAATTCAGTTGGGATAATTTCTATAACATCATCGGAATTCTCGTCGGAATCCGATTCATCGGAGAATTGGTAATCCTCCCAATATTTTGCTTCCTTGGCTGAAACACCATTGACCATAATTAACCTTGGTCAGTTGGTTGAGGATTTTCTTTTACTTAACCGTTTTATTATTTCCCCCACCGGTTCTATTTCTTCATCCGGTTCCGATTCTTCTTCCGGTTCCGATTCTTCTTCCGGTTCCGACTCTTCTTCCGGTTCCTCTTCGGGAACTTGTGAATCAGTCCACGAATCATTCCAATTTACATTTGACTCTTCATTATTATTAGGTGAGTCAATGGGACTTGTTCTAGAGGTAGACATCTATCACATAATATCAAACGCGTTAAGAGATTAATATATCACATAATATTCACATGTTAAAAATATATAGTTTCCAACAAAATTTGTTAAGCAATCATTTTTCAAGTAAACACGGTCGAAGTCCAGACTCACTAATGCATCCTAACAAACTCGATAAGACACACTAATGCAAAATTCTGGTTCTCTAAGACCAACGCTCGGATACCAACTGAAATGTCCCGTTCTTATTGATTAAAAACGTTCCATATTAATTGATTTCGTTGCGAGGTTTTGACCTCTATATGAGACGTTTTTCAAAGACTGCATTCATTTTAAAACAAACCATGACCTTTATTTCATCAATAAAGGTTTAAAAAGCTTTACGTAGATTATCAAATAATGATAATCTAAAATATCCTGTTTACACACGACCATTACATAATGGTTTACAATACAAATATGTTACAACAAAATAAGTTTCTTGAATGCAGTTTTTACACAATATCATACAAGCATGGACTCCAAATCTCGTCCTTATTTAAGTATGCGACAGCGGAAGCTCTTAATAATCACCTGAAAATAAACATGCTTAAAACGTCAACAAAAATGTTGGTGAGTTATAGGTTTAACCTATATATATCAAATCATAATAATAGACCACAAGATTTCATATTTCAATACACATCCCATACATAGAGATAAAAATCATTCATATGGTGAACACCTGGTAACCAACATTAACAAGATGCATATATAAGAATATCCCCATCATTCCGGGACACCCTTCGGATATGATATAAATTTCGAAGTACTAAAGCATCCGGTACTTTGGATGGGGTTTGTTAGGCCCAATAGATCTATCTTTAGGATTCGCGTCAATTAGGGTGTCTGTTCCCTAATTCTTTGATTACCAGACTTAATAAAAAGGGGCATATTCGATTTCGATAATTCAACCATAGAATGTAGTTTCACGTACTTGTGTCTATTTTGTAAATCATTTATAAAACCTGCATGTATTCTCATCCCAAAAATATTAGATTTTAAAAGTGGGACTATAACTCACTTTCACAGATTTTTACTTCGTCGGGAAGTAAGACTTGGCCACTGGTTGATTCACGAACCTATAACAATATATACATATATATCAAAGTATGTTCAAAATATATTTACAACACTTTTAATATATTTTGATGTTTTAAGTTTATTAAGTCAGCTGTCCTCGTTAGTAACCTACAACTAGTTGTCCACAGTTAGATGTACAGAAATAAATCGATAAATATTATCTTGAATCAATCCACTACCCAGTGTATACGTATCTCAGTATTGATCACAACTCAAACTATATATATTTTGGAATCAACCTCAACCCTGTATAGCTAACTCCAACATTCACATATAGAGTGTCTATGGTTGTTCCGAAATATATATTGATGTGTCGACATGATAGGTCGAAACATTGTATACGTGTCTATGGTATCTCAAGATTACATAATATACAATACAAGTTGATTAAGTTATGGTTGGAATAGATTTGTTACCAATTTTCACGTAGCTAAAATGAGAAAAATTATCCAATCTTGTTTTACCCATAACTTCTTCATTTTAAATCCGTTTTGAGTGAATCAAATTGCTATGGTTTCATATTGAACTCTATTTTATGAATCTAAATAGAAAAAGTATAGGTTTATAGTCGGAAAAATAAGTTACAAGTCGTTTTTGTAAAGGTAGTCATTTCAGTCGAAAGAACGACGTCTTGATGACCATTTTAGAAAACATACTTCCACTTTGAGTTTAACCATAATTTTTGGATATAGTTTCATGTTCATAATAAAAATCATTTTCTCAGAATAACAACTTTTAAATCAAAGTTTATCATAGTTTTTAATTAGCTAACCCAAAACAGCCCGCGGTGTTACTACGACGGCGTAAATTCGGTTTTACGGTGTTTTTCGTGTTTCCAGGTTTTAAATCATTAAGTTAGCATATCATATAGATATAGAACATGTGTTTAGTTGATTTTAAAATTCAAGTTAGAAGGATTAACTTTTGTTTGCGAACAAGTTTAGAATGAACTAAACTATGTTCTAGTGATTACAAGTTTAAACCTTCGAATAAGATAGCTTTATATGTATGAATCGAATGATGTTATGAACATCATTACTACCTTAAGTTCCTTGGATAAACCTACTGGAAAAGAGAAAAATGGATCTAGCTTCAATGGATCCTTGGATGGCTCGAAGTTCTTGAAGCAGAATCATGACACGAAAACAAGTTCAAGTAAGATCATCACTTGAAATAAGATTGTTATAGTTATAGAAATTGAACCAAAGTTTGAATATGATTATTACCTTGTATTAGAATGATAAACTACTGTAAGAAACAAAGATTTCTTGAGGTTGGATGATCACCTTACAAGATTGGAAGTGAGCTAGCAAACTTGAAAGTATTCTTGATTTTATGTAACTAGAACTTGTAGAATTTATGAAGAACACTTAGAACTTGAAGATAGAACTTGAGAGAGATCAATTAGATGAAGAAAATTGAAGAATGAAAGTGTTTGTAGGTGTTTTTGGTCGTTGGTGTATGGATTAGATATAAAGGATATGTAATTTTGTTTTCATGTAAATAAGTCATGAATGATTACTCATATTTTTGTAATTTTATGAGATATTTCATGCTAGATGCCAAATGATGGTTCCCACATGTGTTAGGTGACTCACATGGGCTGCTAAGAGCTGATCATTGGAGTGTATATACCAATAGTACATACATCTAAAAGCTGTGTATTGTACGAGTACAAATACGGGTGCATACGAGTAGAATTGTTGATGAAACTGAACGAGGATGTAATTGTAAGCATTTTTGTTAAGTAGAAGTATTTTGATAAGTGTATTGAAGTCTTTCAAAAGTGTATAAATACATATTAAAACACTACATGTATATACATTTTAACTGAGTCGTTAAGTCATCGTTAGTCGTTACATGTAAGTGTTGTTTTGAAACCTTTAGGTTAACGATCTTGTTAAATGTTGTTAACCCAATGTTTATAATATCAAATGAGATTTTAAATTATTATATTATCATGATATTATCATGTATGAATATCTCTTAATATGATATATATACATTAAATATCTTTACAACGATAATCGTTATATATATGTCTCGTTTAAAAATCATTAAGTTAGTAGTCTTGTTTTTACATATGTAGTTCATTGTTAATATACTTAATGATATGTTTACTTATCATAGTATCATGTTAACTATATATATATCCATATATATGTCATCATATAGTTTTTACAAGTTTTAACGTTCGTGAATCACCGGTCAACTTGGGTGGTCAATTGTCTTTATGAAACATATTTCAATTAATCAAGTCTTAACAAGTTTGATTGCTTAACATGTTGGAAACATTTAATCATGTAAATATCAATCTCAATTAATATATATAAACATGGAAAAGTTCGGGTCACTACAGTGTTTGACTCCTTTGACCTAGTCAAATCTTTGACACTTTGGCAAGTTTAGTCCCTCAAGTTTGTAATCGGGTGCGAGAATTAACCGAACGAATATTTTTAAATTACACGAGAGAACGAGAGATGTTATAATCAAATGACGAAAATATTTTAAGAATGTAAGCTAATGGAGGATACGAATCGAGATACTGAGGATATTATTAAAATAAAAAGACGGGCGTTAAAATAATTTAACGGAAAAATGCGGGATGTTACAGATAAGGTAGTCTTAATTGGCAGTTAATATTCTTGTCATCCCATACAAACAGTCCAGTTGAATTTTTATTGGATATAAGATATATTAATGCAATGTCTAATTTATCCTTCATTTAATGTTGTTATAAAGAGTAATCAATGAATTAATTGCTATATATAATGTTAAATTTTCAATAATACATCACTGGACCTTTAATGATTTTTAATTAGTATTTAAGGTAAGTAATGTCGGGACAAACAAATAGTAAGAAGAACAGTTTTTAAAGTATGAAGAGAGTATATATCATTGTATTGTAAATTAAAATTTTAACTTTTTAACTTAATAAGGCCGTCTCACTTTTAGAGGTTCATGTTCGAAACATAAAAAAATTATCCTTATAAAGATTAAATATTTATGTACATATAATAAAAAAGTACTACTAAAAAGTTATCAATACAAAAAAAAAAAAAAAAAAAAAAAAAAAGTTGTCATTAAACCTGAAGCAAAGTGTTTTACTCTTAAATATTTATTATTTCTTCTTAAGTATTTTATTTTAAAAGTCAAAAAATATTATTATTATTATTATTATTATTATTATTATTATTATTATTATTATTATTATTATTATTATTATTATTATTATTATATAATATATGGATTTACAATGATTCGAAGGAAAATTGTATAGAAGTACATGATCAAGGTAACCTTGCCACCCGACCTGACATTTGAAAATTTGAAAATGGAAAACAACATAACTAGAGGATCTAAATAAACAATGATAATTTAACTTGATAGAATTGCATCTACTTTTTTTTTTTTTTTTTTTTTTTTTTTTTCAAACGGCTGAAATTTTATTATAAAAAAACTAGCTAATAATAACTCGGGTGTATGTCGCCATAACAACTAGGGTTTATGAGCTATTGGTGCCAATCAAATTGAATCTTTTTCGCTCTTTTTGAGAGCCACTAAAACTATTTAATTGAATCTTGACAATTAAATCCAGGCTCGGACTGTTTGTTGTTTTGAAATACACGTTGATTCTGATTCTTCCAAATCGTATACCCGAACACTCACTTTGTCGCTTGCCACACTTATGACCTTCACTCGAACCTCATATGTTCTAATCGATATTGAAAATATTACAAATGTCGATAAACCATTCTAATTTAATCCCCATCATTTATGAATACCATTCCAAACTTCATTTGCTAGCTTGCATTCGATGAGGATGTGAGAAACAGATTCAAGAGCCCCGTCACATATTTGATAACGACTCTTATGGAGATCAATACCACAGCTATCGAGCTCTAGCAGCACCGGAATCCCGTTGCGTAATGCCCTCCAAACAAATATGGCTACTGTATGAGGTAAAAAATTATTCCTCATAGTAGCATCTCTCGACGATGTACTGACTAAAATGTTATCGTCCATCATACCCGACATAGTTTTGATCTTGTATAGCCATCCGCATCAAATCTTCATTTCCAAGCGTCTCGATCATTGTTTGTGAATGCTCTTGTGTTTATATCCGCCATTAAAACTTCTAGCTCACTCTTGCTTCTACATGTAGGATCTCGATGCCATACCCATTTGAAATCCCAAGCCGTACCGTTCCATATGATATGATCGTTTATAGCACACTTCTTGTCCACTTCTAACCTATAAATCCTTGAAAATTTCTCTCTGACACATGATTGCCATTCCACAGTTCATCCCAAAATAGCATATAATCTATATCAAATTTTCCCATATCTTTACCCACTTTAATAATCAAAGACCATATAGTGTTTCGAACACGGCATGTATAGTGAGTTGTGACACCCAACCATCCCTCTCATATACACTGTGGATTATTTTGACCCAAAAGAATTATTTCTCAATTAAAAACCACCACCACTTGCCCATCAAAGCCCAATTTTTTGATTAAGAGAACCTATATTTAACTCACCCTTATTATAAGACAATAGAATATCATCCCACTTTACCCAAGAGATTTTAGAGTTGTCACCCGACCCGCCCCAAAAAACCTTACGACACATTCCTTCTAGTATATTTATGACGCACGACGGAGCATGATAGATCTGATGGAAAATCGCGTGTACTTTTAAATTCAGATTAACGCAGCGGATAGTTAAAATAAACAAATTTTATATTACAAAACATACACACTATTAACGGTTCTACTTAGATCCAATTACACCACTAATAATTGTCAAAAAATGTAATTCACAAAATGAGTAAATGATATACCTTTCTTGAAGAAACTAACTGAAGGAGAGAAACCTTTCTTGAAGAAACTAATTGAAGGAGAGAAACCTACGATCAAAAGTATGACCGTCTCTTAGGATAGTCCACACTACACTTCAAACAACGTCAATGGATGCTAGTCCAAACCCAAGTAACATATTAATATCAATATAATCAAATTATATTAATATTAATATAAATAATACTCCTTATGTGGTTTCGTTTCGAAAAGATTAAAAGGAAACAACATAAATCGTGATATGATCTTTACGTCTCTTTGCGGCTATGAATTTGAGATTGTTTTTAATTTGTCTCATATATAAGAAAAAGCAAAGCTAAAACAACAACATATGTAATATATGTTCACCAGTTCACTGAAAGAATGGATATCAAATAATATATATATATATAGTCAAAGTAAACCAATCTTTTGATACGCGTTTTTAAAGATACGGAGTACAAATATTCACCAACCAAGTTGATTTGGAAAATCTATATTTTAAAAAAGTCGTATTTCTCAAATACTTTAGGGGTATGTTATGTAACTTATAATTAATAATTTCTATCACGTCGCTTTTATGTGAATAGTAAATTAATTAATTTCGTTTCATTTACTATTCATATCAATAGCAAATGAATTAATTTTGATTTACTATTAATATGAATAGTAAATGAATTAATATCGATTCCAAATAATTAAATATTTTAACTTATTTTGTTACTTGAGTAATATATATACATCATATATATATTTTATTGGATGTCTCGGTGTATATGTGTGTGACCCCGAAGGCTCAAATGAATTTAGCCATATAGTTATATGTTGTACCTTGCACATTAATCTTACAGACTCCCACTTGTGCATGACACAACATCAAGTAACTATACAAACAATGGTAAACGTCTAGCAACACGTCATTGTCCCCAAATTCACGTGAGGGTAGTTTCTCGAAACTGTTTATGGTAAGTGTTAAATGTCATTCGTCCTTTTGTTTCAGATACTTTAGTTAAACTTGAGATATGGATCATCGGTCATTCTCATTTGTTTAACAATTTTGTTTCTCGATCTTAGAACTGAATTAGATCACCAAATTAATTAAGTATCATCTTAATTACATCTGGGTGCGGGCACACAAATATCTTATTCATTCATCGAGGAGCTCAAAAAGTATCTAACTCCAAACATTTTAGAGGAACAAATCCTATATTGCATGCACGTGTCTATCACGAGCTTTACATTATACCCAATAATGGCCTTTATAACAGCCTTATTCAGGACATTGTTTAACCATATCAAAGTACAATGCTACATTCATCAAGACGGGCATGCATCTCAAGTCTAAGGACACAAAGACATAATCACTAAAAGATTCACTACTGACTACGATCCATGTAGTGACATCTCATGGTTGGGTCATTCCAATATTCATCATCAATGAATACATATGAATTTTGGTCTCAACAAGTTAACTATTCGTCATCAATGAATATAACCAAAATTTCACATTAATCTTAATTCATGTTATTCCCATAACATGACCGATTATGGAGATTTTGAATAATCAACAATTATTCATGGATTAAACATGCTAATATAGAACACAGTGATATAAATGAAAACGATCATACCAACTATATATCAATTCATTAATATAAAACTGCTTAATGTTCCAAAAATATCCAAATACTAAATTACAAATGAAAAAGATCAGCAGCATAACGAAGTCCAGTATTACTAGAATGATCATCATGCTTGTTGTGCATCATGAGCTTCATGAACGGGTCAGCCACATTATCATTTGTATGAACCTTTAAGAATACTAATATCATTCCTCTTAATGACTTAATGAATGTTGTCAAACTTTTGAAGAATGTGCCAGATACTTTTATGTACATGTGATTCTTTCAAAAGTATATTAACACTCGAACTATCACAGTACATATTATAGAAAATTAAATGTTGTGTACTACTCTGAGTATAACAAAAAAATTCTTTATCCAGACAACTTTCTGAGCAGCTTCTCAGTTAACAATGTATTCTGCTTTTGTTGTAGATTGTTCAATAGTGCTCTGCCTAGAGCTCTTCCAATCAACAGTCTTGCCCATCATGACAAAGAAACAACGTGACTGGATTGAGAATCATCTTGATCAGTTTGGAAACTAGAATCAATATAAAACTTAATACTTAACTCTTCTTCCAAACCACCGTAAACCAAGAACATATCATTAGTACTCTGCAAATACTAAAGAATATTCTTAACAACAATCCAATGTACTTCACCTGGATTATGTTGACAATGACTCGTCAAACTCAAAACTAACAAAACATCGAGTATAGTACATATCATGGCATACATAATGGATCATATAGCCGAAGCATATGTGATACATTTCATTTGTCTCATCTCATCTGCTGTGATAGGACTTTTGAGACTTTCTCAAGGTTATGCCCTTTTGCATTGGCAAAGCTCCATGCTTGGAGTTTTGCATGCTAAATCTCTGCAAGATAATGTATGTACTTTAATTCAAACCAATAAGCCAATTGGATCTATTATATAGATCCTCATTCCAATAATATAAGTAGCTTCATGAAGATCCTTTATGGAAATATATTTTCCAAGCCAAGACTTGACATCTTGCAAGTTGGAATGTTATTTCTAATAAGTAATATGTCATCAACATATAAGATCAAGAAGACTACTTTGCTCCCACTAGCTCTAATGTAAACTCATGGCTTATCTTGGTTTTGAGAAAAATTAAACACTTTGATTTTCTCATTAAACTTAAGATTCTAGCTCCTGGATGCTTGCTTTAATTCATAAATGGATTTTAGAAGCTTGCATACTTTATTAGGATGCTTAGAATTCATAAAACCTTCCGACTGAACCATATGTATGTCCTCGCTTAGGTCGCCATTTAGGAAAGCGATTTTGACATCCATTAGCCATATTTTATTATCATGAAAAGTAACCATGGCAATAAGTATCCTAATTATTTTAAGGCTTGCGACTGGTGAAAAACTTTCATCATAACCTTTTATCACCAATCGAGCTTTAAAAGTGTTTACATTACCGTCCATATCAGTCTTCCTTTGAAGACCTATTTTTACCTCATTGTCTTACAATTGGGTAGAAGATCAATCAAGTCTCATACTTGATTATCCTTCATGGACTGCATATCTGTATTCATAGAATCAAGTCATTTTCAGATTCAGGATCTGATATGGCCTCACGCAGCTAGAGGGTTCATCATAATCCCTTAATTGAGGTTTATCTGAATTAATCAGATAATTAAACAGCATAAGCCGATGAGTTCTACCAGATCTATAAAGTGCAGGTGTAACACGTTCTGGCTCACCAACAGTGCGCTCAGTTTCAATGTGTGGATTGCTAGTGCTTACTGAAGGTATGTTACTTTAAAGTACTTGAATTTGTTCAAGATCTACTTTACTCCCACTGACTTCTTGTAAGAGAAGATCTCTTTCCAGGAATTCAGCAGACCGAACAGAAAACACGTTGTCTTCAGCTTGGTAGTAAAAGTAGTAACCCATTGTTTCCTTTATGTATCGTACAAAGTAACATTAGATAGTTCTGGGTTCTAATTTGTTTGAAGTGTCATGCTTCACGTACGTTTTACAACCCCAGACTTTCAGATAAGACAACTTGGGATTCTTCCCATGCCATAACTCATATGGTGTCTTTTCTACCTTCATAGTTGGAATCACATTGAGTATGCCTGCAGCAGACTCTCATGCATATCCCTAAAAGACGGTAGTAGAGAAATCAGACTCATCATAAATCAAACTATATCAAGTAAAGTTCGATTCCTCTTACTCAGACACACCATCGTGTTGTGATGTGTAAGGTAGAGTGAACTATGAGACAATCCCACAATTCTTTAGGTGGTCTAAAAACTCTTGACTCATAAACTTACTTACTCCATCGGAGCGAAGTGCTTTAATGGTCTTTCCAAGCTGATTATCTACTTCATTTTGAAATACTTTTGAATGTTAAAATAGTTTTATATTTATGTTTCAGCAACTGAACATAATCATAGCTACTGTACTCATCAGTAAATGTAATGAAGTAAAATTAACTAAATCTATACATTGTTCTTAAAGGGCTACTTACAACAGTATGTATTAGTCCTAAAAGATCTTTAGCTCTTTTACCTAAATCGAAGAAAGAAGCATTTGTCATCTATGTAGATAAAAACATGAAACACATACATCAAATGACTCAGAGCCAATTGATTCCAAAAGTCCATTAGATTGGAGTTTTGAAATGCATTGTTTGTATATATGACCAATACGACAATGCCATAGATATGTCTTGTTCAAGTCTCGCTTGAATCGTTTGGCAGTACAAGTATATACAAAATTATTATTTGAAATCACACCTTGCATATCAATTTTAAAAATACCATCACGTGAATAGGCATTAAGATAAATATATTATCCTTAGAAACTGAAATACCTAAGTGTGTAAATGCAAGTTCAAAACTAGCATCTTTCAAACTATGTCGCTCGCAGTATTGAGAGCATAATGATATTGTTCCAACGAAACAATAAGACCACTTAGAGAAGTAAGTTAAGAGGTACCAATAGCTTTAACAAAAGCTTGATCCCCATTGCCTACTCGTAAATTCAGTGTGTCTTTCTTCAGTCTATTGCTTCTTCTCATTCCCTTCATATTGTTACAGGTGTGAAGGCCACAACCAGTTAACAAAGATCCAGGAATCACTAGAAGAAGTATATAACTGTATATGGAATATACCTGATTTGCTAGTCTCAGCAGCGTTGCCTTTTCTCAGCTCAGATTGGTAGATAGGACAACTTCCTTCTCCAATTGCCAACCTTTCCACAATAGAAACATTTGGCATCTTTTGTTGGGCTTTTCTTCTTGGAAGGTGGAATATTTTTCCTAGCAAACTATTTTTCATTTTCCTTTCACAAAGTATTCAGCTTATTATTTTTTACCCTTTCATCCTACTTCTCCAGCTCATCGAACAACTTTCGATAAGCATTTTGCTGAGCAGCAGCAACTGCCACAGCAGGAAGAACGGATATGGTTCTAAATTTTGTTCAACTTCCATTTATGTTTGAGAACAGTTCTCAGATTACAGTGCCAGTCTGGGAAGTTTGAACAATTGAGTTTATCCTTCTCCAACAAATAAGGAAGTGTGTTTGGTTTACGTTTTGATTATTTAACATCTACAACAGAAATAAGATTCAATTTAGTATTTTCAATATTGAGCTTTAATAAATTAACTACCTAATTTTTTTATAATTTTTAAAAAAAATTAATTTACGAAAGCCTAAGATCCACATAGAGGTTCCATAGCCACATCTGTTGATCAGCTAGCAGTTATGGAGTCTATTGGTAAGTAGCGAGTACCAATTACATCACAAGTGCAACTCTTAGTTCTTTATGGGACCTAGAGATATGTGTAGTCCAACAAACTACTATTATCTACTGGCGTGTTAGTCCCATCCTTGCCTCGAACTCAGGTCTCACCGTGAATACGATTAAGTCGTCCAATTTGGAAACAGTGGAAATTCACGCCAGTCTTACTAGATTAGAAATTCCACCTCGTGGTTATAATTCATGCTAGTCTTACTAGGTTAGAAAAATAACGAGGAGTGTTTGCAAGCTCATTGGATGGCATGACTTAAATTTGATGGGTATTTGAAAACGTTTGTGTCAACGAATAATGCATGCACACAAGATTCGCTACACTATTTATTAAAAATCATTTTAACCAATTATATATGTCGATCATGTTCATGTGTCTAGTTTGTTATTTAATTTCTAGCATAAAAATAACAAATACACAAACGTGTATCGTTTTAAAACAGTTTTAAAAGATGTCGTCCATATATATTATTTGAGTTTCAAAAAAAAAAAAATATTTAACATTAAACTCGTGAGAATTTAACTTATTTTAAAATCATCAATTTTAATCTTTGAAACTCGTTTAGAGTTTTATTTAATGTTTTCATCAAAAACATATATAACTTGAGTCTCAAAATTATTTAACTTTAACTCGTTAGAGTTTAACCTTTTAAAATCATCAATTTTAATATTTGAAACTCGTTACCGATTTTATTTAATGTTTTCATCAAAAACACTTAGCATAAATATTCTAATCAACAATTATATATAAATGCAAAATTAAAACACAACCATGCATCACACACACATAACCTAGCTCAAAAATCCTATGCTTGATCCCATGAGCCGACATGGGATCAAGAGGTCAAAGTAAGGGTAATATCATAGCTCCCACTTAATTCAAGAATCAAGTAAAAACTTGACAAACGCCATCGTTGTCAAATTGACATGTTCGCCATCTTCTAAGTCAAACTCCACATTGCATCTTTATCTTTAATCATTATCTTATTACATTTATTTAAAATTGAAAAATACAACTAATCTAATACTTTTACAATTTAGAATAAACTTAAATACAATACTATGAAGATGAAAAATAAATATAATACAACTTTGGTTTCAAAATGGCCTTTCTAATAAAATAAATAATCAACATGACATAATATTGCCGTAATCAACAATTACAACAATCATACATAGGTCGGGGCATTATGAGCTATGTGTGCAATCATAATTTTAATAACTACATTATTAAAACCTAAATATGGCTTGTCCATGATTAAAATGCATGTGTACAACCATGGAATGAAGTAAACAATAATTATTCAAGCCATAAAAAATAAATTCAAAATTTATAACAGTGATTTTTTCAGATCTTATTCGTGCGTCATGAGGTAATCAACAAGGTTGACTTTCAAAACCATAAAGGTTTTGACTTTTACCAATTCACCACAAAGCTAGATCTAAGAAAATCACGCGACAATTAAGATGGTGTAAAAGCGGCTCTGTAACGACCCGGATTTTTCCGATCATTTTATACCTATGAGATTAATATTTACATAAATTAAACCTTACCAACATGATAAGCAATCTAAATTGTTGAGATTTATGTTTTTAAAAAGAGTTTTCCACAACGTTTGACCGTCTAATTTGACCGATGATATCACGAACTATATAACAAACGATAATTATACGTTTGTGTATATATATGTATTTATATATATTTAACATGATCTAAGAATGGTTTAACATCTCATTGTGTACTAATAACAATAAGTTATAAGTATACTTTGAGACTACTAACTTAAGTTTTCAAAATGATAACTATACGTAATGTTATTTGACATATATACCTTTAACCTATAATACTTATACAAGTATCGTATAAATATGTATTTAATCACTTTTAAAGGGCTTATATACATAAAAAAATATAAGTATATTTACAAAAGATAGCTATATTTGAATTCTCGTTCCGTTTCCTCAAAATTTCTACACGTATACCTAGAGTATATATACTCGTATCATACCCAGCTCCTATACGTATTTACTATTAGTATATACACATCACAATCACTTTATTAGCAGCCATGAGTCAGCTAATTTTGGATCTTAGCATGCATGATTAATCAATTTGGCATATTACAAGACTTTTGCACAATATTACAAATTTATACATCTTTTCACCACCATTTATACTCTATTCCAATTTCATTTTTACTACACATTTTCTCTAACCAAAAATACACTATTAGGAACCTTAAGTGTTCTTCAAAATTTCAGCAAATAACCATGAAGATCTAGCTTCAAAAACAAGCCTTAATCATCATAATAAATTTCTTACAAGAAAACTTCAATAATCCTTCCAAAAATACAAGTTTACTTCCAACCTTTTGATCCAACTCCACCACTCTTTTGGTTCTAGGATTTTTCTCATATTTTACAGTAACTTTGTCCAAGTAACTTGAGGTAGTAACCTTGTTCATAACCTTATTCAATTCATATTTATATAGCTATCTTATTTTGTGTTGTAAAATTTTAACAACAAGAACATAGTTTGAATGATTTCAAACTTGTTTGCAAACTAAATAGATCCTTCTAACTTAACTTTTAAAACACTTCAAGACCTATAATATATCATAATGATATTATAACTTAACAAGATATAACTTGATTTTACAAAGAACATCTTAAAAACTGAATCTACGTCGTCGGAGTGCAACCGGGGGCTGTTTTGGGTTGGATAATTAAAAACCATCTTAAGCTTTGAATTGGAAGTTCATGTTCTGGAAAAATGATATTTCTTATGAATATGTTAACACATAAAAATTTCATGGTTTAACTCAAAGTGTAAGTATTTTTAGAAAAATGATCATTAAATGTTGTTTTTATGATGGAAAATGATCACTTTCATAAGTTTCACTAAAGTTTGACCTATAACCTGTGATTTCGAATACAACCTAAGGTATTTTCAGTTCATATTCTTAAAAATTGACTCAATCCAAGGAAGTGACAAGTTGAACCAACAAAAACGGAGTTGTAATGAAGAAACTACGACTAAAACAAGATCGGGTATCCGAAGCTAGTTTAGCTACGAAAATATTTGGAGAAAAATTAAATTAATCATATATTTCTAATTAATATGATATTTCATATATATTTACTTATGATTTGATTTTATATATTTCAGGACCACCCGTAAACAACACGAGAAGATTAATCATAAGACCTCATGATTGTACGCAACACGTCATTTGACAACACGGTACTTTATGTACGCAACACGTCACTTGAAAACATGGTACCATGGGTCGAGATTAATTCTGATCAATACGAATACGATGGGGTCTTTATTTATTTTATTTAAGCAACTAATTGTGGACCACTAACATCGAACTGCTAACTACGGACTAAGAAAATATTAAAAGTATATATATATATATATATATATATATATATATATATATATATATATATATATATATATATATATATATATATATATATATATATATATATATATATATATGTATATATATATATGTAACGATTACTTAAAAAGAAAATATGTTGATATATTATATATATGGTTAGGTTCGTGATATCTATCGGAGACCAAGTCGTGATAAATACCTTCAAGGCAAAAGTGAGTATATAGTCCCACTTTTAAACTCTAAATATTTCGGGATGAGAATACATGCATTTTATGATTTACGTTATGGACACAAGTGATTAAAAATATATATTCTACGTTGAGTTGTACCACTGGCATACTTCCCTGTAACTTGGTAACTACTATTTACATGAGGTATTGTAAACGCGAATCCTGTTGATAGATCTATCGGGCCTGACAACCCCAACCGGACTGGACGACCAGTATTCAACGGTTGCACAGTACTTCGTTTCGGTGACTACACTTGGTACGGTGTAGTAAGATTTCATAATAAAGGGAATATGCGACGTTGATTAAATGTTAAGTATGGTTATCAAGTGCTCAACAACTTAGAATATCTTTATTAAAACGTTTATATATGAAATCTTGTGGTCTATATTTATAATGCTGCCGGCATTAAACCTATATCTCACCAACTTTATGTTGACGTTTTAAGCATGTTTATTCTCAGGTGATAACTAAAAGCTTCTGCTGCAACATGTTGAATTTAAGCAAGATCTTGAGTATGCATATTTGTGTCAAAAATAAAAATGCATATCGGAGGATTTGTAATGTAAAATATGTTGGAAGTCGTATTGTTATTATCACATGTAAAGTTTGTAAGTCTAAGATTATCGCTAAACGATAATCATTATTATCTTGTTTAAACATTGTATTTGTATTAAAAGTTATGGTTTGTATTGTAAAAACGAATGCAGTTTTTGAAAAACATCGCATATAGAGGTCAATACCTCGCAATGAAATCATATGTTATTGTATTCGTCCTTATGGTTAAGGTCGGGTTATTATGTGGTATCAGAGCGTTGGTCTTAGAGAACCAGAGAATTTGCATTAGTGTGTCTTATCGAGTTTGTTAGGATGCATTAGTGAGTCTGGACTTTGACCGTGTTTGATTTAGAAAACTATTGCTTATCCTTGTTGGTTAAAAATTAATATGTTAATATTATGTGGTATTAACGTGCTAGTTGTTATGTGATAGATGTCTGGCTTAGAACTTATTATCACATTCAGCGACTCCGAACCAGACTCTTCCGATGGTGTTCCTGTCATTAATCTATCCGATGATGAAAACGACACCTTTGGGGAAGACTCACAAGTTCCGAATGAATCAATTGAAGAGGAATCAGAAAGTGATCCCGAGGAGGAAGAAATACAGGAAATTACGAAAGACAAGTTCGAACGAGGAAAGAAACGAAACGCTACTGAAATGGAAAATCTAAATCCCGAGTCTAGAGAGGATGTTGTGGCACCAACTCCACCAAATACTTCCACACCTATTCCCGCTATTCCTATTAGTTCTATCCCGCCATCCAATTCTTCGGTTCCTCAGCCAAAACGCAGGGAGACAACCAGGATAACCTTTAAGCGATTTCTTTGAACACAAACACTTTGGGTTAAATGATGCGCTGTTGTTTTAAACCATGGGATCATATAATGTTTTGTATAATATTACTAGTGTGGTTTACTTAATGTTTGATGTAAGATAAGCATATGTAAAATAATGAAGTGTGAAATGCAATAATTTTCCATGGTTAAGTATTATTTGGGTGGTAGTAATTGATTTTCGTACTAAGCTATTAAGTATGAACTTTAACGGGTAGGTACTACCCTAAATATAATTATAAAATGCTAATAAGAAGAAAAGGCTTTTTTATAATAATAACTGGTTCATATTATTAATAAGCTACGATGTACTGTAAATATATACTACATCTATAATATTCCATGTGAATAATTATTTTTTTCATTCTTATTGAAGATTATGGCACGATTGAACCGAATGACGGAACAAGAAATCCAGGAACTCATCAATCAACGAGTGAACGACAGAATGTTATGGGTCGAGGCTACAAGAGGTGCTGCAGTTAACCCAAATCCTCGTGTGGGGTGCACTTACAAAACTTTTCAAGGTTGCAAGCCCTCATCATTCAGTGGAACAGAAGGACCGGTCGGTTTAACCCGGTGGATCGAAAAGATTGAGTCTGTGTTTAAAATCAGTGGTTGTATTGAGAAGGACATGACCAAGTATGCATCGTGCACCCTACAAGATAGTGCACTTACGTGGTGGAAAAACTATGTGAAGGCCGTAGGAGGAGATGTAGCTTATGATACTCCTTGGGAAGAATTCAAAACAATGCTAATCAACGAATATTGTCCAAGGAACGAGGTTAGGAAGTTGGAAGCTGAATTACGAAGCCTGATAGTTGTTGGTACTGAACTCACCAACTACAATCAGCGATTTATGGAATTAGCTTTGCTATGTCCCGAATTGGTACCAACCGAAGAATGGAAGATTGAACTGTACAAATACGGTTTGCCTAAAAAGGTCAAGGCAAATGTTACAGCATCCAAACCCAAGACTATTCATGAAGCTATCACCATGGCAAACGAATTGATGGACCAGATTATTCTGGATAAGAACACCGATGTCAAGACATCGGGAAACAAAAGAAAGTGGGAAGTTAATCATCAACAATCCAACAAGAAACAAGAAACCACGCAAGGTGCGGGTAGCGGTTCAAACTCAGGTTACAAAGGACGAAATCCTTTATGTAACAGATGCCACAAACATCACTCTGGTTATTGTAATGTGGTGTGCAACAATTGTAATCGAAAAGGTCATCTTGCTGAAGATTTTAGGGTTCCCGCTACAAATACAAACGGTACCAAGACTCCTGCCACCAATGCAAATAGAACTGTCTTAGCCACTGTTACTTGTTATGGGTGTGGGAAACAGGGTCATTATAAGAGCCAGTGTCCGAATCCAGAGAAGAATAATGGATCTGCACGTGGAAGAGCATTTGTTATTAATGCTAGAGAGGCGTGTGAAGACCCGGAGCTTGTTACGGGTACGTTTACCATTAATAACTTATCCGCATCTATTATATTTGATACTGGTGCTGATAGAAGTTACGTGTGTAGAGACTTTTACGCTAAATTGAATTGTTCATCATTACCTCTAGATGCTAAGTACATGATTGAGTTAGCTAATGGTAAACTAATTAAAGTCGATAAAATTTGCCATGATTGTAAAATAAATTTAGCCGGAGAAACATTTAAGATTGATTTGATACCCGTAGAATTAGGAAGTTTTGATGTAATAGTCGGCATAAACTGGATGTCCAAAATAGGAGCTGAAGTTGTGTGTGCCAATAAGGCAATTCGCATTCCTCGTAAGGATAAAATGCCAGTAATGATTTATGGAGAGAAGGGTAACTCAAAGCTAAAACTCATTAGTTGTTTGAAAGCTCAAAAGTGCTTGAAGAAAGGGTGCTATGCTATCTTAGCACATGTTAATAAAGTCGAAACGAAGGAGAAAGTGAAGAGCATCAATGACGTGCCTGTGGCAAGAGATTTTCCCGAAGTCTTTCCGGAAGTGTTGCCGGGATTACCTCCATTTAGATCTGTAGAATTTCAAATAGATCTAGTACCAGGAGCTGCACCAGTGGCTCGTGCTCCATATAGACTTGCACCATCTGAGATGAAAGAGTTACAAAGCCAGTTACAAGAATTACTGGACCGTGGTTTCATTCGACCGAGCACTTCACCGTGGGGAGCTCCGATTTTATTCGTCAAGAAGAAAGATGGATCTTTCCGAATGTGTATAGATTATCGTGAATTAAATAAGTTAACTATCAAGAATCGGTATCCACTACCGAGAATTGATGATTTATTTGATCAATTGCAAGGATCATGTGTTTACTCGAAAATCGACCTAAGGTCGGGCTATCATCAACTACGCGTCAAAGAAGAAGATATTCCGAAAACTGCTTTTCGGACACGCTACGGTCATTATGAATTTTTGGTCATGCCGTTTGGATTAACGAATGCGCCAGCTGTATTCATGGACCTCATGAATCGAGTTTGTAGTCCGTATTTAGATAAGTTTGTTATCGTTTTCATTGACGATATTCTTATCTATTCCAAGAGTGAGCAAGAGCATGAACAACATTTAAGATTGGTATTAGAATTGTTAAGAAAAGAACAATTATACGCCAAATTTTCTAAGTGTGCGTTTTGGTTAAAAGAAGTGCAATTTCTTGGTCATGTTGTTAGTAGCAAAGGAATTCAGGTTGACCCAGCTAAAATTGAGGCCATTAAAAAATGGGAGACTCCTAAGACACCAACGCAGATACGCCAATTTTTGGGTTTAGCCGGTTATTATAGAAGGTTTATTCAAGATTTTTCCTGAATAGCTAAACCATTGATAGCGTTAACACAAAAAGGGAAGAAGTACAAATGGACCTTTGAGCAGGAGAGTGCATTTCAATTACTCAAGAAGAAGTTGACCACGGCACCTATTTTATCGTTACCTGAAGGGAACGATGATTTTGAGATATATTGTGACGCTTCGCGACAAGGTTTTGGTTGCGTCCTTATGCAACGAAAGAAAGTTATTGTATACGCATCCCGACAATTGAAAATTCATGAGCGGAATTATACGACGCATGATCTAGAATTGGGGGCAGTAGTTTTTGCATTGAAGATATGGAGACACTATTTATATGGAGTTAAATGCACTGTGTTTACTAATCATAAAAGCCTTCAACATATTTTCGATCAGAAACAGCTGAACATGAGGCAACGTAGGTGGGTCGAGCTGATAAACGACTACGATTGTGAGATTCGCTATCATCCCAGGAAAGCGAATGTAGTGGCCGATGCTTTAAGCAGAAAGGAACGAGAACCAATTCGAGTACGAGCGATGAACATAAAAATTCGCATGAATCTCAACTCACAAATCAAAGAGGCTCAACGAGAAGCTCTTACTAAAGAAAACATAGGAAATGAAATAATGAAGAAGTATGCGAAGAAACTCGTTATACGGGAGGACGGAATTCGATATTTTGCAAACCGTATTTGGGTACCGAAGTTGGGTGGATTAAGGAAGTTGATATTGAATGAGGCGCACAAGACAAGATACTCGATACATCCTGGAGTTGGAAATGTACCAAGATCTTAAGACGCATTATTGGTGGCCTAATTTAAAGACAGACGTTGCAACGTATGTTGGGGAATGTTTAACTTGTTCTAAAGTTAAAGCAGAACACCAGAAGCCGTCAGGGTTACTTCAACAACCAGAAATCCCAGAATGGAAATGGGATGGTATTACCATGGATTTCATCACAAAGTTACCTAAGACTGCCTGGGGTTATGACACCATTTGGGTAATAGTTGATCGACTCACCAAATCTGCACATTTCTTGCCTATAAAGGAAACGGATAGAATGGAGAAACTATTACGACTGTACATAAAGGAAATTGTTTCAAGGCATGGAATACCTATTTCCATTATATCCGATCGTGATAGTAGATTTACATCAAAGTTCTGGTAATCACTACATGAGGCCCTAGGAACTCGTTTGGATATGAGTACCGCATATCATCTGCAAACTGACGGGCAGAGTGAAAGAACAATTCAGACTCTTGAAGACATGCTTAGGGCATGTGTGATCGATTTTGGAAACGGATGGGATAAATATCTACCATTAGCAGAATTCTCGTATAATAATAGTTATCATGCGAGCATTAAAGCTGTACCATTCGAAGCACTGTATGGAAGGAACTGTAGATCCCCTATCTATTGGAACGAAGTAGGAGATCGACAATTAACTGGACCCGAGATCATCCATGAAACTACTGAGAAGATAGTGCAAATCAGGGAGAGATTGAAAACAGCCCGTAGTCGCCAAAAGAGCTACGCCGATGTCCGAAGGAAACCATTAGAGTTTCAGATCGGTGACATGGTTATGTTAAAGGTGTCACCTTGGAAAGGTGTAATACGTTTTGGAAAAAGAGGTAAACTGAACCCAAGGTATGTAGGCCCGTTCAAGATCATCGAACGCATTGGACCGGTAGCTTATCGACTCAAATTACCACAACAACTCGCCGGAGTACATAATACATTTCACATTTCAAACCTTAAGAAGTGTCTTGCAAAGGAAGACCTCACCATTCCTCTTGAAGAAATCCAAGTCGACGAGAAACTACAATTCATAGAAGAACCAGTCGAAATCATGGACCGTGAAGTTAAACAACTCAAGCAGAGCAACATACCGATCGTTAAGGTTCATTGGAATGCTCGAAGGGGTCCCGAGTTTACTTGGGAACGAGAGGATCAGATGAAATGAAAGTACCCACATTTGTTTCCCGAGAACGCAAAATAGGTACAATTTTAAAATTTCGGGATGAAATTTATTTAACGGGTAGGTACTGTAACGACCCGGATTTTTCCGATCATTTTATACCTATGAGATTAATATTTACATAAATTAAACCTTACCAACATGATAAGCAATCTAAATTGTTGAGATTTATGTTTTTAAAAAGAGTTTTACACAACGTTTGACCGTCCAATTTGACCGATGATATCACGAACTATATAACAAACGATAATTATACGTTTGTGTATATATATGTATTTATATATATTTAACATGATCTAAGAATGGTTTAACATCTCATTTTGTACTAATAACAATAAGTTATAAGTATACTTTGAGACAACTAACTTAAGTTTTCAAAATGATAACTATACGTAACGTTATTTGACATATATACCTTTAACCTATAATACTTATACAAGTATCGTATAAATATGTATTTAATCACTTTTAAAGGGCTTATATACATAAAACAATATAAGTATATTTACAAAAGATAGCTATATTTGAATTCTCGTTCCGTTTCCTCAAAATTTCTACACGTATACCTAGAGTATATGTACTCGTATCATACCCAGCTCCTATACGTATTTACTATTAGTATATACACATCACAATCACTTTATTAGCAGCCATGAGTCAGCCAATTTTGGATCTTAGCATGCATGATTAATCAATTTGGCATATTACAAGACTTTTGCACAATATTACAAATTTATACATCTTTTCACCACCATTTATACTCTATTCCAATTTCATTTTTACTACACATTTTTTCTAACCAAAAACACACTCTTAGGAACCTTAAGTGTTCTTCACAATCTCAGCAAATAACCATGAAGATCTAGCTTCAAAAACAAGCCTTAATCATCATAATAAATTCCTTACAAGAAAACTTCAATAATCCTTCCAAAAATACAAGTTTACTTCCAACCTTTTGATCCAACTCCACCACTCTTTTGGTTCTAGAATTTTTCTCATCTTTTATAGTAACTTTGTCCAAGTAACTTGAGGTAGTAACCTTGTTCATAACCTTATTCGATTCATATTTATATAGCTATCTTATTTTGTGTTGTAAAATTTTAACAACAAGAACATAGTTTGAATGATTTCAAACTTGTTTGCAAACTAAATAGATCCTTCTAGCTTAACTTTTAAAACACTTCAAGACCTATAATATATCATAATGATATGCTAACTTAACAAGATATAACTTGGTTTTACAAAGAACATCTTAAAAACTGAATCTATGTCGTCGGAGTACAACCAGGGGCTGTTTTAGGTTGGATAATTAAAAACCATCTTAAGCTTTGAATTGGAAGTTCATGTTCTGGAAAAATGATATTTCTTATGAATATGTTAACACATAAAAATTTCATGATTTAACTCAAAGTGTAAGTATTTTTAGAAAATATAACGATTACTTAAAAAGAAAATATGTTGATATATTATATATATGGTTAGGTTCGTGATATCTATCGGAGACCAAGTCGTGATAAATACCTTCAAGGCAAAAGTGAGTATATAGTCCCACATTTAAACTCTAAATATTTCAGGATGAGAATACATGCATTTTATGATTTACGTTATGGACACAAGTGATTAAAAATATATATTCTACGTTGAGTTGTACCACTGGCATACTTCCCTGTAACTTGGTAACTACTATTTACATGAGGTATTGTAAACGCGAATCCTGTTGATAGATCTATCGGGCCTGACAACCCCAACCGGACTGGACGACCAGTATTCAACGGTTGCACAGTACTTCGTTTCGGTGACTACACTTGGTACGGTGTAGTAAGATTTCATAATAAAGGGAATATGCGATGTTGATTAAATGTTAAGTATGGTTATCAAGTGCTCAACAACTTAGAATATCTTTATTAAAACGTTTATATATGAAATCTTGTGGTCTATATTTATAATGCTGCCGGCATTAAACCTATATCTCACCAACTTTATGTTGACGTTTTAAGCATGTTTATTCTCAGGTGATAACTAAAAGCTTCCGCTGCAACATGTTGAATTTAAGCAAGATCTTGAGTATGCATATTTGTGTCAAAAATAAAACTGCATATCGGAGGATTTGTAATGTAAAATATGTTGGAAGTCGTATTGTTATTATCACATGTAAAGTTTGTAAGTCTAAGATTATCGCTAAACGATAATCATTATTATCTTGTTTAAACCTTGTATTTGTAATAAAAGTTATGGTTTGTATTGTAAAAACGAATGCAGTTTTTGAAAAACGTCGCATATAGAGGTCAATACCTCGCGATGAAATCATATGTTATTGTATTCGTCCTTATGGTTAAGGTCGGGTTATGACAGGCTCGGATATCACTAATGGAAAATTGCGTGTACTTTTAAATTCAGATTAACGCAACGGATAGTTAAAATAAACAAATTTTATATTACGAAACATACACACGATTAACGGTTCCACTTAGATCCAATTACACCACTAATAATTGTCAAAAAATGTAATTCACAAAATGAGTAAATGATATACCTTTCTTGAAGAAACTAACTGAAGGAGAGAAACCTTTCTTGAAGAAACTAATTGAAGGAGAGAAACCTACGATCAAAAGTATGACCGTCTCTTAGGATAGTCCACACTACACTTCAAACAACGTCAATGGATGCTAGTCCAAACCCAAGTAACATATTAATATCAATATAATCAAATTATATTAATATTAATATAAATAATACTCCGCATGTGGTTTCGTTTCGAAAAGATTAAAAGGAAACAACATAAATCATGATATGATCTTTATGTCTCTTTGCGGCTATGAATTTGAGATTGTTTTTAATTTGTCTCATATATAAGAAAAAACAAAGCTAAAACAACAACATATGTAATATATGTTCACCAGTTCACTGAAAGAATGAATATCAAATAATATATATATAGCCAAAGTAAACCAATCTTTTGATACGCGTTTTTAAAGTTACGGAGTACAATTATTCACCAACCAAGTTGATTTGGAAAATCTATATTTTAAAAAAGTCGTATTTCTCAAATACTTTAGGGGTATGTTATGTAACTTATAATTAATAATTTCTATCATGTCGCTTTCATGTGAATAGTAAATTAATTAATTTCGTTTCATTTACTATTCATATGAATAGTAAATGAATTAATTTCGATTTACTATTCATATGAATAGTAAATGAATTAATATCGATTCCAAATAATTAAATATTTTAACTTATTTTGTTACTTGAGTAATATATATACATCATATATATATTTTATTGGACGTCTCGGTGTATATGTGTGTGACCCCGAAGGCTCAAATGAATTTAGCCATATAGTTATATGTTGTACCTTGCACATTAATCTTACAAGATCGATAAGAAGTATAAAGATATGCTAGAGAGAATCGATTAGATGAGCGTTAAACTCCCCTGAAGGACAACGATTTAACCCTCTATTACATGAATCATTTATGAAATTTATTTATAACTGGAGCCCAATCCAACTCTTTGTTCATTATGGACCCTACTATTAGTCCCAAATAATTGAAAAGCAGTTTTCCTTCCTTACATCCGAATTGAAGAGCTACCTTTTTCACTTCTTCTGCGAATGTACAAATACCGTATAATCCTGAAGACATCTTCGAAAGTCTTTAAAATCTTTGCGACATTCTTCAAGTTTCGCATCCTCCATTTGCCTATAAAAATAGAGTCATCTACGATTTGCAAATGGGTAATCGAAATCTTGTCACAACCAATGTTAACCCCTGAAAATACACCAATCCTTGCGGCTCTTTTCATAACCACGTGTAATCTCCCACCTATATGAAGAGGAAAGGTGAGAGCGAGTCTCCTTACCATACACCCTTTTCGACATTGAACTCTTTACTTGGCGAGCCATTTACCAAAACCGAAATAGTCGTTGTTTTAAGACAAACTTCAATCCATCTTCTCCACTTGGACCCGAAACTCATACACATCATAATATTCTCCATAAAAATTCATTTGATACTATCAAAAGCTTTCAAGAAGTCAACTTTAAGAATGAAACCTTTTGATTTACTTCTCTTCAGGAACTCGACAACCTCATTTAGAACCAGGAACCCATCAAGAATCGATTTACTTTGTAAAAAGAGGTTTGTTCAAGACCAACTAGATTGGGGGCAACCTTTCGCGTTTATTTTGTAGTAACTACCTATTAAACTTATCGGTCTAGTCGCTCAATTCAATCGGATATAACTTTTTAGGAATTAGGGTCATAAATGAGGCATTACATCCGAACGATATATAACTTTTATCCCAGAGGAAGTCAATTGCACATATTAGGTCGTCTTTGATGATTTTCTAACATTTGCTAAGTAATTTTTAAATAAAACTATTCTCATATCATCTTTGGAAGCTAAATTGTTGATCGATTCTTTATATTCAATACTCTCGGATATATCATTCTTAATATATAAATATTACCATCAATCCATTAAGTCTTTAACAACTTCAAATTTATAATAATTTTTTAATGTAGATGACATGTATATTAGAATAGTCAATAATAATACTTGATATATAATTTTTTTTTTTTAAACAAAACACATGCACGCACACTCTTCTTGTCCATTATGTGATTTAAATTCACAATCTCGGAGTTGATGAAATTTTTAGATACCATTACATGCAGGCCTTTTAAAAATTTAGAGGGTCTCTCAATTGTTTTTATTAGTGGCGGAAGTATAGTTATTTTAGTGCTGATGTATTTTTGTTGTCCGGTGATGGAAAGAATAACATAAGGTTTTTTAAAATTATGAACAATTCGTGTTCGATTGTCTATCTTGCATCCCTCTAGGACATTTCTACAAATTAAAAACAAACTTCACATATTTATAATTTATAAACTATCAATATAAATAGAGGCGATGTTAGGATTCATGGATAGGTGATGCATTTCACAAAAATTAAATATTAAAAGAAAATTTTTATATATACATCGTAACTATGACATATGTTAATCAAGGGATGTTTGTGTTTATTATTTGAGGATATTGACAACTAATATACAATTTTTTAACACACTATAATTCGTTTATTTGAAGAGTTGGGGGATGCTTTGCATATGAATATAACACAGCAATACGCAAGCGGTTCTTGGTACACATGTGATATCACGACTTCACAATTTAAACTGAATCTCATTCTGAAAAAAGTCGAATGATTTATGTTAATCCATTCAACAATAACTAATTTACAAAATATTAAAGCGGGACTTTCCATTGACGATATTGGTATTCCTTTCTCTAACTCTTTCGTTCGGAAGATTGGAGACGGGATGTCAACATCATTTTGGAATGATATTTGGGTTGGGAATGTTAATCTTAAAAACAAGTTCAAGCGACTTTCGCATTTAGAAACAGATTTAGAGGCAACTATCAGTCAAAGGATGATGCGAAACGGGTCAGAAACTGTGCTAAATGGGTCGTGGGTCAGATCCCCTTCAGGTCGAGCTGGGTCAGAATTGGCAAGTCTTCAATCTCTCGTACAGTCCATCAAAATTAACCAGGGAACATGCAACTCATAGAGTTGGAGCTTATGCAGTACAGGTACTTTCTGTAAGATCCTAAATTTTGCGCATCAGAAAATATTCCTGAAAGTGTCAGTAAATGTGTGCATTAGAAAGCGCCACAAAAGGTCTACCTAACACTTATGCATTTTCAGAATTTACATCAGAATCAGGATTAGTCAGAATCAGTCCCTGAACTTCAGAATCTGTTTAAAACCTTGTGCGCGCCACGCACATTCAAAGGTGCACGCCGCGCACTCCACCTGTGACAGTTTTCTGCCTTTTTCTATTTTGAGTTAAATGAGGGGCTTTTTGGTCTTTTCACTTGAGGACGGATCTGTAGTCTTATTATCAGACTTGTATCCAATTTTGGATCACTTTCACTTCCACAAACACTCTCATCTATCTTAGAAAGAGAGTTATAGAGAGAGATTTGGGGTTTTGGAGAAGGAGCTTGAATTGATCAAAAGCTTGGGTGTTAAAGTTGTTCATATCATTCTTGGCTACGTTTTGGTAGTTTTGGTAAGCCTTAACTCCGAATTTAATTGTAAGATTCTTGTTTATGTTTAGGGTTTGAGCTTGTTGGGGTTCTAAACCCCATTTCTCATGAAATTGGGGGTTTTGTTGTATTGCTAGTGTAAGTAAACCCGATTATTGTGGGTTTAGGGTTTGATGACGAATTTGGAAGTATTTGTCATGGTTTTTATAATGTGTTAGTGTTTTGATGTTCTTAAGGAACAAGTTTGCTAGTCAAAATGGGTGTTGACTTGGTTGGGGGTCGAAATGAGTCTTGAGTCAAGTTTTGGTAAATCAAGTGTGTAAATACTTGATTTAGGAGTTAATTGGTGTTTTGAAAATATAATCACTAGCCGTTAGTGATTTTGGGCATTTCGGGACTTATGTCAAAATGGGTGAATTGAATTGGGTCGAATTTAGTTATGACACTAATTTTGAATTAATTGAATGATAAGCACTTTTGTTAAGTGATAAATGGCGTTTGGTATGATTACTACCTAAGTAGTAATTTAGTTTTAAGACCTAGGTTGGTTTAAATGATGACAAGTATAAACGAGGTTAAATTGTACTTGTTTGAATGGGTCGAAATTACCACCCGTAGTAGTAATTGGTGAAGTCCCCTTTAGGTTTCTAAATGGGCGGTTTGTGGAGGTCGGTATAAACCCTTGGTTAAGGGTGTTGGAGTCAAATTCTCTCGTAGAGAATGTATGTTGATTGTTTGTATACCTATATGCTTATTATAGGTAAAAGCTTGCTCGGCTGCGTTTGGTGGAGATTTCACGCATGGTTTGTATTGCTCTAGTTCTAGGTGAGTGGAATAATTATACATGTGTGTATGTAATGTATTTACTTGTGTGAAATGCGATGTGGGTTTAAGTTCGGGCATGCAATACCACATCGTGTTAGCATGGGATGAGGGTTTAAAGTTCAGGCGTTCGATACCTCCTTCTCATGTGTGGCATGTGATATGGGTTTAAAGTTCGGGCGTTCAATACCATATCATATGTATGTGTGCGGGCGTGAAATGTGGGTTTAAAGTTCGGGGGTTCGATACCACATTTCACGTGACGGGTGGGTTTTAAGTTCGGGCGTCGATACCACCCAAGGGACTAGTGATGCATACTAGTGGCATCTGCGTGGCTAACGGTTATTTGCGAGAATCGTTCTCTTTGTGTTTTGGTTAACCATGATTATGTGTAGTGATATAGCATAATATATTGTTCGTGTTATATGCTGTCGTTTGTGCTAGCTCATGATTTTGGGAATTTAGCGTTGTTCTTTGAAATGGTATGCTAATTTAAATGCTAGCATGTATGAGGTAAATTGTGTAAGTGATTTCAAGTAAGTAGGTTATATATGTATGTGTATACTTATTGCACTCACTAAGCGTTAGCTTACCCCTCTCGTTGTTTACCTTTTTCAGGTACCGTGTTATGAGGCTAGCTAGTTGTTAGACTAGTTGCGTAGGAGCGCTTGGGCTAGATGGGGTAGCTTTTAGATATGCGGACGAGGATTGGGGATTTGGTAGTCCCCGGGATTATGCTCTTGGTATCGGGTTGGGTTATAGAGTCCTAACTCGTCTAAATGTAAATTGGGATTGAAACTTGTATTTTGTACGAAAGTCGTAAAACGGCTGATGTGGGCCCGGTGTCGTAAAACTTGTTTTATTATTGGAACGTGTTAGTCTTGTTTATTATAATGTTTTGTGAAAAGCGTTTCGTCTAAAAGTGTCGGGAAGTGGGAGATCTTTAATTGAAAATTAGAAATTTATGCAAGAAGCTGACCAGGCCTTGTGCGCGCCATGTACAGGCAGTGGAGCACGCCGCGCACCCATCTGTCATATTTATATATATATATAAAAAAATTTGCTGCGTATTCGGTTGGATAACGGGTTGAGTCGTTACAAGTGGTATCAGAGCATAGTCTAAGGGAATTAGGTGACCTTGGAATAGGTGCATAGTCTTAGACTTATTGACGATTATGCATTATTTGCGGGACTTGTAGGAATACGGGTCGGATTGAGAATTGTTAGTACCTTAGAGTAGGTGACTAACTAGGACTTGTGTTTGTCCAACGCGGGATTATGTGGGGCCTTATTTCGCGTGTAAATTAGTGCCTTAGATAGCTAGTGCGTAATGTAAGTAGGCGAACTTGGACGTTGTTTTAGTGATAGTCACCTAGGTTGTAGGTTGACTTGTTGTTGTGGTGTACTTATGTACGTTTATTATTATATTGTATATTGGTGTATATATACAGGTGTCTATTGGTGCGGTGTCCTAGAGATGAATCTATTGGAGAGATTCGCATGTTTGGCGGTTTGAGTGATCAAGTTCACGGTAAGGACTTTGGTCATTCGGGTACTAGGAGTTATCTCGTGTTATTTTGTGTGAATGTCTCGCCAGTCCGGGTAAAGTACTTTGCGTGACCATGCGAAAATGGTAAGGTACGCAATTGTAATAGTGACTAATCACCATTATTACAACCGTGTATCTTGGCACCAAGCATGACATGACGAGTACCGAGCGGACGAAACGTGGCATGGTTGGGGTAGAATCGGGACGAGTTAGGAAACTTTTATTGGTTCCTAGGATATAGTGGTCTCGGGTGATATGCTTGTTGTCACCTCAGATTCGTTGTGGGTCGGAAATTGTTACGGTGGATTCGGTTAGTTAAGTGAGTGAGCCAACTCACGAGTTCGGCGCATATTTAGTCACCCTACGTAGTGGGTACATTATTGAGATCGCCATTGGTTGTAGTTACCCATCGTAACTAGGATAACCCATAGTGGTGTGCGTGTGTTCGACGAAGACTGGAATTCCGTAATGGAATGCGATAAGTCTAATGATTGTAGTTTTGAGTTACACTTGGTAGAGTGTGTGGTTTGATAATCGTGTTAGGTTCCTAGTTGTGATTCGCCTTGGAATTGGTGAGTCGAGGAGCCTTTGGGTTGTTAAACTCATGTGAGTGGGACCTGTATGACGATGATTGTGTTAGTGTGTTGTGGATTATAGGGTAACATTCCTAACGGAATATCCCTAATAGTAGTGGTTGTGTCGATGTGTGGAAGGATGTAAGATTTGGTGTTCGAAGCACCTCTTGGCGTTAGACGGAAGTTTTAGTCAGGCTATATCATTTGGCCTTGTGGAAATTGCGGGTAACGTGTGATCGGTAGAAATTTTCGTTGTGACAATCAACCGTAAGGTTTTTGGGAAGGTATGACTTAGGTCATATTTGTGGAAAGTTAGGTGACATCGGGTGAATGGGACCCAAAGACCGAGTTTCTAGGATTCGGCAGATTATGGAGGGAGTCTGCATGACACTGCATCAGGTGCCTTTTTATACCTGCTAGTATAATGTTCAACTCCGGTAGTGGTGTGATCACTTTGTGCTTAGGGTTCCTGTGAGATACCCTTGGAAGCAGCGGAGATTACAATAGTGATCGACAGGTGATTGTAATTAAACGGTTGAGAAAGTCGAAGTCTAAGAGCATTGCGGTAAACACTTCTTATGAAGTGAGGGATGAGCGAATCTTGTTTGTCCTAAGTGATAGACGGGTAAAGGTGACCGGTGAACCGGTGGTGGACTTAATGGTCGGTAAGCCTAAGGTTATGATGAAGTGTTGATATTGTGGTCAACGCAATTATTGTATCGGATTGGTCACTCTTCTCCATGAGAGTGAGCAATTGCGGATAATGGTTCATTGAGTGAAAGGTCGGGTGATCTCGACTGAGATGCATGACTAATTAAGCGGAGATGCATATGCTAAGGTTTAGAGGCATATGTAGGACTTCGGTGGAGTTCGCTTTGCGAACATTAGAGAGATGTTAATTGTGATTTGTGGTATGAAGGTACGATATTGTCGCGTGTACGACATCTCATGTGATTGTGTATGTCGGCTCTGAGATCCTAAAGTGAATTTGCAGTGATTTAGTGTTTATGACCAACAGTGAGAATGGTCATTTGTGACGTGGAATGTGGAGATGTGGAGATGAATCCTAAGTGGAGGAGTTTTTACTGCCTCCCGAGGAAGATCTGGTGGCGTATTTTATACCGAAGTGTCGGAGTGTACCGTGCTAAGCCTCAATAGGTATTCAGAGTTCCTAACGAGGATGAGTGATGGGTTTTTGATGTCGACTCGATATCGTGCTTTACGATTGTGAGTTACAATTCTGAAATGTTATGCGTGAAGAGTGTGATGATGGGATCGAAGAAAGTGTAAGACTTTCTATGTAAGGTGGTCGTGTAGTACCAATGTGCGGTATGAAACCAAATGTGAAGTTTGAGATCCCGAGGCGGGAGAATGAAGCTGTCGTTGTGGGTGCTCTCATAGAGAAAATTTGGGTTGTCGTGAAGCTCAGATAGTATTATTGAATGGGTATGAGTTTGATGTCGCGAAGGATACTGTATTTTTCCTGTCGGGAAACGTGTTCGTGGAAATTGTCAGTGGATTATTCCACTTTATGAATGATTGTGAAGCGGGGAGTGCCGGTTCCGATTGTCTCACATAGAGACACGTGGTTGTTGTTTGTTGGCGTGAGCATGTTCCCTAGTGATGTGACCCGTTAGTTGCATTGAGATGTCGAGGCCATCCTTAACGGACGGTCGAGGCAAGAGGATTCACCAGGCGTTGGTGGATATTTTGTGGGTCGCGTGACGAATTGCGAATTGCTGTGATGATAATCCGTTGTTGATGGGATTCTAGTACACGAATAGTTTCCATGCTAGTACTAGGAAGCCGCAATTGTAAGGATGTGTTGGAGGGTTTAGGGGAGAAACCCTATGTCGAGTGTTGATGTTTTGTCTAGCTCGAGGTGTATTATTGTCGTCCTGGATTAATCCAGTGGCGGATGGTCGTGTGTGGATCGATTGATGGGAAAGTAGAGTTCCTTAAGTGATTATTTTTGGGGTATCGAAATTTCTTCGTTGAGGGAATAACCCGATTATGGTAACGGGGGAAGTTGGTTCTTGGTCCAGAGAATATTCATGAATGACTGGTTGAGTAGTACGTTATGAACCGATGGAGTACGAGTTTTAAGGAAGCATGAATCCTTCTTAATTTGGATTAATACAAGTCATGTGTAACGACCCGGATTTTTTCGATCATTTTATACCTATGAGATTAATATTTACATAAATTAAACCTTACCAACATGATAAGTAATCTAAATTGTTGAGATTTATGTTTTTAAAAAGAGTTTTACACAACGTTTGACCGTCCAATTTGACCGATGATATCACGAACTATATAACAAACGATAATTATACGTTTGTGTATATATATGTATTTATATATATTTAACATGATCTAAGAATGGTTTAAAATCTTATTGTGTACTAATAACAATAAGTTATAAGTATACTTTGAGACTACTAACTTAAGTTTTCAAAATGATAACTATACGTAACGTTATTTGACATATATACCTTTAACCTATAATACTTATACAAGTATCGTATAAATATGTATTTAATCACTTTTAAAGGGCTTATATACATAAAACAATATAAGTATATTTACAAAAGATAGCTATATTTGAATTCTCGTTCCGTTTCCTCAAAATTTCTACATGTATACCTAGAGTATATGTACTCGTATCATACCCAGCTCCTATACGTATTTACTATTAGTATATACACATCACAATCACTTTATTAGCAGCCATGAGTCAGCCAATTTTGGATCTTAGCATGCATGATTAATCAATTTGGCATATTACAAGACTTTTGCACAATATTACAAATTTATACATCTTTTCACCACCATTTATACTCCATTCCATTTTCATTTTTACTACACATTTTCTCTAACCAAAAACACACTCTTAGGAACCTTAAATATACTTCACAATCTCAGCAAATAACCATGAAGATCTAGCTTCAAAAACAACCCTTAATCATCATAAGAAAATCCATTCAAGAACACTTCAAAAATCCTTCCAAGTAAACAAGTTTACTTCCAACCTTTCAATCCAACTCCACCACTCTTTTGATTCTAGGATTTTTCTCATCTCTTACAGTAACTTTGTCCAAGTAACTTGAGGTAGTAACCTTATTCATAATCTTATTCAATTCATATTCATATAGCTATCTTATTTTGTGGTATAAAATTTTAACAACAAGAGCATAGTTTGAATGATTTCAAACTTGTTCGTAAACTAAATAGATCCTTCTAACTTAACTTTTAAAACACTTCAAGACCTGTAATATATCATAATGATATGATAACTTAACAAGATATAAGTTGGTTTTACAAAGAACACCTTAAAAACTGAATCTACGTCGTCAGAGCGCAACCGGGGGCTGTTTTGGGTTGGATAATTAAAAACCATCTTAAGCTTTGAATTGGAAGTTCATATTCTGGAAAAATGATATTTCTTATGAATATGTTAACACATAAAAATTTCATGGTTTAACTCAAAGTGTAAGTATTTTTAGAAAAATGATCATTAAATGTTGTTTTTATGATGGAAAATGATCACTTTCATAAGTTTCACCAAAGTTTGACCTATAACCTGTGATTTCGAATACAACCTAAGGTATTTTCAGTTCATATTCTTAAAATTTGACTCGATCCAAGGAAGTGGTAAGTTGAACCAACAAAAACGGAGTTGTAATGAAGAAACTACGACTAAAACAAGATCGGGTATGCGAAGCTAGTTTAGCTACGAAAATATTTGGAGAAAAATTAAATTAATCATATATTTCTAATTAATATGATATTTCATATATATTTACTTATGATTTGATTTTATATATTTCAGGACCACCTGTAAACAACACGAGAAGATTAATCATAAGACCTCATGATTGTACGCAACACGTCATTTGACAACACGGTACTTTATGTACGCAACACTTCATTTGACAACATGGTACCATGGGTCAAGATTAATTCTGATCAATACGAATACGATGGGGTCTTTATTTATTTTATTGAGCAACTAATTGTGGACCACTAACATCGGACTGCTAACTACGGACTAAGAAAATATTAAAAGTATATATATATATATATATATATATATTTATATATATATATATATGTAACGATTACTTAAAAAGAAAATATGTTGATATATTATATATATGGTTAGGTTCGTGATATCTATCGGAGACCAACTCGTGATAAATACCTTCAAGGCAAAAGTGAGTATATAGTCCCACTTTTAAACTCTAAATATTTCGGGATGAGAATACATGTATTTTATGATTTACGTTATGGACACAAGTGATTAAAAATATATATTCTACGTTGAGTTGTACCACTGGCATACTTCCCTGTAACTTGGTAACTATTATTTACATGAGGTATTGTAAACGCGAATCCTGTTGATAGATCTATCGGGCCTGACAACCCCAACCGGACTGGACGACCAGTATTCAACGGTTGCACAGTACTTCGTTTCGGTGACTACACTTGGTACGGTGTAGTAAGATTTCATAATAAAGGGAATATGCGACGTTGATTAAATGTTAAGTATGGTTATCAAGTGCTCAACAACTTAGAATATTTTTATTAAAATGTTTATATATGAAATCTTGTGGTCTATATTTATAACGCTGCCGGCATTAAACCTATATCTCACCAACTTTATGTTGACGTTTTAAGCATGTTTATTCCCAGTTGATAACTAAAAGCTTCCGCTGCAACATGTTGAATTTAAGCAAGATCTTGAGTATGCATATTTGTGTCAAAAATAAAACTGCATATCGGAGGATTTGTAATGTAAAATATGTTGGAAGTCGTATTGTTATTATCACATGTAAAGGTTGTAAGTCTAAGATTATCGCTAAACGATAATCATTATTAAGTTGTTTAAACTTTGTATTTGTAATAAAAGCTATGGTTTGTATTGTAAAAACGAATGCAGTTTTTGAAAAATGTCGCATATAGAGGTCAATACCTCGCGATGAAATCATATGTTATTGTATTCGTCCTTATGATTAAGGTCTGGTTATGACATCATGGTTCATGACGTAGTGGATTTTAGTAGATCGTGTTGGGTGATGTAGTTATAGATGTAGCTTGTTACGAGTTGTAGCCGAGAGAACTTGAAGGAATATATGGTGTTTTCCGTATTTCCTAAATTTGCGTTTTGGACATTGAGCGTATGAGATACCGCTGGTTGCGGTAATGCATGCTAGTGATTATTAGCGTGTGGTGAGATATTCAGGTTAATGGAAATTATATGGACATCGAGTTTGGATGTGTGTCGGAGGACCATAGTGTGTGGTTCCGGTGGGTTAAGTGACGGAGATCATGGGGACGTGACCCAGTTCAAGGGGGGGAGAGTTGTAAGATCCTGAATTTTGTGCATCAGAAAATATTCCTGAAAGTGTCAGTAAATGTGTGCATCAGAAAGCGCCACAAAAGGTCTACCTAATACTTATGCATTTTCAGAATTTACATCAGAATCAGGATTAGTCAGAATCAGTCCCTGAACTTCAGAATCTGTTTAGAACCTTGTGCACGCCGTGCAGATTCAAGTGTGCGCGCCGCGCACTCCACATGGAACAGTTTTCTGCCTTTTCTATTTTGAGTTAAATGAGGAGCTTTTTGGTCTTTTCACTTGAGGATGGATCTGTAGCCTTATTATCAGACTTGAATCCAATTTTGAATCACTTTCACATCCACAAACACTCTCATCTATCTTAGAGAGAGAGAGAGTTCTAGAGAGAGATTTGGGGTTTTGGAGAAGAAGAAGCTTGAATCGATCAAAAGCTCGGGTGTTAAAGTTGTTCATCTCGTTCTTGGCTACATTTTGGTAGTGTTGGTAAGCCCTAACTCTGAATTTAATTGTAAGATTCTTGTTTATGTTTAGGGTTTGAGCTTGTTGGGGTTCTAAACCCCATTTCTCATAAAATTAGGGGTTTTGTTGTATTGCTAGTGTAAGTAAACCCGATTATTGTGGGTTTAGGGTTTGATGACGAATTTGGAAGTATTTGTCATGATTTGGGTGTTAAATCACTAGATTATAATGTGTTAGTGTTTTGATGTTCTTAAGGAACTAGTTTGCTAGTCAAAATGGGTGTTGACTTGGTTGGGGGTCGAAATGAGTCTTGAGTCAAGTTTTGGTGAATCAAGTGTGTAAATACTTGATTTAGGAGTTAATTGGTGTTTTGAAAATATAATCACTAGCCGTTAGTGATTTTGGGCGTTTCGGGACTTATGTCAAAATGGGTGAATTGAATTGGGTCGAATTTGGTTATGACACTAATTTTGAATTAATTGAATGATAAGCACTTTTGTTAAGTGATAAATGGCGTTTGGTATTATTACTACCTAAGTAGTAATTTAGTGTTAAGACCTAGGTTGGTTTAAATGGTGACAAGTATAAACGAGGTTAAATTGTACTTGTTTGAATGGGTCGGAATTACCACCCGTAGTGGTAATTGGTGAAGTCCCCTTTAGGTGTCTAAATGGGTGGTTTGTGGAGGTCGGTATAAACCCTTGGTTAAGGGTGTTGGAGTCAAATTCTCTCGTAGAGAATGTATGTTGATTGTTTGTATACCTATATACTTATTATAGGTAAAAGCTTGCTCAGCTGCGTTTGGTGGAGATTTCACGCATGGTTTGTATTGCTCTAGTTCGAGGTGAGTGGAATAATTATACACGTGTGTATGTAATGTATTTACTTGTGTGAAATGCGATGTGGGTTTAAGTTCTGGCATGCGATACCACATCGTGTTAGCATGGGATGAGGGTTTACAGTTCGGGCGTTCGATACCTCATTCTCATGTGTGGCATGTGATATGGGTTTAAAGTTCAGGCGTTCGATACCATATCATATGTATGTGTGCGGGCGTGAAGTGTGGGTTTAAAGTTCGGGCGTTCGATACCACATTTCACGTGACGGGTGGATTTTAAGTTCGGGCATCGATACCACCCAATGGACTAGTGATGCATACTAGTGGCGTCTGCGTGGCTAACGGTTCATTCGCGAGAATCGTTCCCTTTGTGCTTTGGTTAACCATGATTATGTGTAGTGATATAGCATAATATATTGTTCGTGTTATATGCTATCGTTTGTGCTAGCTCGTGATTTTGGGAATTGAGCGTTGTACTTTGAAATGGTATGCTAATTTAAATGCTAGCGTGTATGAGGTAAATTGTGTAAGTGATTGCAAGTAAGTAGGTTATATATGTATGTGTATACTTATTTCACTCACTAAGCGTTAGCTTACCCCTCTCGTTGTTTACCTTTTTTTCAGGTATTGTGTTATGAGGCTAGCTAGTTGTTAGACTAGTTACGTAGGAGCGCTTGGGCTCGATGGGATAGCTTTTGGATATGCGGACGCGGATTGGGGATTTGGTAGTCCCCGGGATTATGCTCTTGGTATCGGGTTGGGTTATAGAGTCCTAACTCGTCTAAATGTAAATTGAGATTAAAACTTGTATTTTGTACGAAAGTCGTAAAACGCCCGATGTGTGCCCGGTGTCGTAAAACTCGTTTTATTATTGGAACGTGTTAGTCTTGTTTATTATAATGTTTTGTGAAAAGCGTTTCGTCTAAAAGTGTCGGGAAGTGGGAGATATTTAATTGAAAATTGAAAATTTCGGCCAGAAGCTGACCAGGCCTTATGCGCGCCGCGCACAGGCAGTGGAGCGCGCCGCGCACCCATCTGTCATATTTATATATAAAAAAAAATTGCTGCGTATTCGGTTGGATAACGGGTTGAGTCGTTACACTTTCAAAACAAAGGTGTTATCCGGAATAATTGATGAAAAGATCCTGCATCCGAATGCTTCTTCTTCTTCGGGTACAATACGTAACTTACTTGTCCCCAAAAAGGTTGAGGTTTTCGTTTGGCGGGTCCTAAAAGGAAGAATTCCGGTATTGGTTGAGTTGGATAAAAGGGGTGTCGATCTACATTCGGTCTGTTGTCCAAATTGTGATAATGATATCGAGAGTATTAGTCACTCCCTCCTATCGTGTGATAAAGTTCGCGATGTTTGGGGTAAAATTTTTGATTGGTGGAACGTTCCTCGTCCTCCAAATTTAAATCTTACCTCCCTTCTAAAAAATAATAATGTGCAATCTTTCGGGTCGGATATAAGTAATAGCATATGGCAAGCGGTCACGTGGACATGTGTTTACCTTTTGTGGGAATTCCGGAATGAGAAAGTTTTCAAGAATAAAGTGTGGAACGTGCCGGTTGCGTTGAGTGAAATACAAGTTAAAAGTTTCGAATGGGTTGCGAGAAGATACAATGACAAAGACATCGGGTCGCATATGATGTTTTAAGCAGAGGGGTATAAAATACTATTAAATTTTAGCAGGAAATACTATTAATACGATACAATTTTACACAAAATATTTATTTATTTATAGAATTGATATACTTAAACCTTGCTACAACACTTATAGGCAGTGTACCTAATCGTACAGTATTGTAGTTTTTAGTAAGTCCGGTTCGTTCCACAGGGAAAATCTTTAAACAAAGCTTAACGCTATATTAGTTTAAATTTATAAAAATACAAATATATATAAGTAATATTATTATTATAAAGGGGGGTTTTTACCGTTTAATGACCGGTTTGTCGATTTTAAAACTTTAGTCGCAGTTAAAACCAAATGTAAAATATTAAAAGGACTTTAATTTAAAGCGTAAAGTAAATAACGATAATGAAATTGCGAATAATAAAAGTGCGATAAAATAAACTTGCGATAATTAAAAAGTACGATAATTAAAAGTGCAATTAAATACAATAACAATAAATAAAAATGCGATAATTAGAAGTGCAATTAAATATAAAATAAAGGAAATTAAATATGAAATAAAAGAATTATGCTTATTTAAACTTCCGTAATCATGATGTTTGACGTGTTGATTTTAGTTTTATGCCCATGGGTTAATTGTCCTTTGTCCTGGATTATTTAATATGTCCATACGGATTTGTCCATAATAGTCCATCAGTCATAAATATAAAGAGCGAAAGCCTTCGTCAAATTATTCTTATTCCCGAAGTCAAATATTTCAACTAATTGGGGATTCGAATTGTAACAAGGTTTTAATACTTTGTTTAATGAATACACCAGGTTATCGACTGCGTGTAAACCAAGGTTTTACTACTTTGTTAACAATTACACCAATTACCCTTGAATGTAATTCACCCCTGTTTCAACAAGTCTATTAACTATTAATCCAGTTCCGTGTCCGGTAAAATGAATAATTATTGGTATTTATAGATATCCCGCCCACCGTACCCAGTCAAGCGTATGTGGTTATATATAAATACGTCAAATTATAAGTTTGTATATTAAATTAACAAGGTATTGTTTAGTTAATATAAAACCCATTAATAGCCCATAGTCTAATTTCTACAAGTGTCGTTCTTTTATCCAAACCCCAATTATGGTACAAGGCCCAATTACCCAATTTTAGTAATTAGCCCAACATCATGATTACTTCGGATTAAATAAGCATAATAATAACTTAGCTACGAGATATTAAATTAAAAAGGTTGAACATAACTTACAATGATTAAAAATAGCGTAGCGTTACACGGTCAGAATTTCGACTTACACCCTTACAACTTTCGCTAACATACCCTTATTATTAGGATTAAAATTAAAATTAAAATTAAAATTAAAATTAAAATTAAAATTAAAATTAAAATTAAAATATAAATATAAATATATACGTTTAGATAGATGGGTGGATATATATGTTGAATTTTTTTACGATCAGAATGCGCGAGCTTTATAGGCAGTTTCAATATTTAGGGCTCCGCGACTCGCGGCTTTTTTACTCTTCAAACTCCGCGAGTCGCGGAGTTTGTAATTACAGCTCACTCCATTTTGACTCTTTGTTTACCGACGGTTTATTATATAAATATAATTTATATAATTAATTATATATTATATTATATTTATATACATAGTTAACTTGTAATTTTTAGTCCGTTGCGTCGAGCGTTGAGAGTTGACTCTGGTCCCGGTTCCGGATTTTCGAACGTCCTTGCGTACAATTTAATATCTTGTACTTTGCGTTTTGAATCTTGTACTCTTGTAATTTCGAGACGTTTCTTATCAATAATTAGAACCTCTTTGATTGTATTTTGTACTTTTGAGCTTTTTGGTCGTTTGCGTCTTCAATTCGTCGAATCTGTCTTTTGTCTTCACCTTTTATTATTTAAACGAATATTACTTTTAAATAGAACAATTGCAACTAAAAGCTTGTCTTTCTTGAGGAATAATGCTATGAAATATATGTTCGTTTTTAGCATTATCAAATATTCCCACACTTGAGCGTTGCTTGTCCTCAAGAAATATCGTCTTGAAATACTAGAATCACTTCTTTATTCTTCACACTTTGTACATCAGTGATTTCTATACGGCGGTATAAACAATGGTAGTAACGATATGGTTTACAGTCCCACATGACTATAAAAATTTAGATCCATTAAGGAAATTGGATCTTTATGAAAACATTTGATCTTTTGAAAATTAAATCTAGTTTTTACCCTAGATAAGTTTTCCGGAATAACCCTTCACCGGTGTTTGCAAATTATTTTTGTGGGTTTGGTGGGTTTCAGATTTGAAAATTTTAGCTCAAAACTTGCGGTTTTGTGTCACCCACTTGCTAACCTTGTATTAGGAAAGCAACATGTCCAGTTTACTTGTCCTGTATATTACCTTTCGGTAAACTACCGTCCGGTTGTAAAGGAAAGCGTTGAATAAGCAACTGTTAAGGCAATGTCCCCTGACATGCTTTTAATTATGGTCTATAACGTGTCGGATGCAATTACTATCCTTGGTAGGAGCAATAGTAAAGCTCACCCTTATAATTTTCTGGTCTGGCACAAGGTCCTGTCTTTGACCATGCTATGCAACCACCGTTCTTACGGTTGACACCCGATTTGGTTCAGGTGACCTAATGAATTCCAGGTGAATTCCTAGGATTTTACGTTCAATGGTAATGAACGCATTGAAAATGGGTTTTTAGAAAATAAATCGGTTTGTAATTTTGATCAAAATATTTTCTCGTTCAGGCTCGAGTTTAGATATCATTAAATTCCATGAGTTTATAATTCTCAATCTTTAAGGTCAATCTCAAGGATTGAGTAATATCAGGCTTAAAAGCTGATTTTTAATCTTTAAGGAGATTATCCTTTCTGGGGATCTGATTCATTAGTCTTATCCAGTTAATTTGCACGGTACCCCCCCCATTGTACGAGATAAATCCTTCTCATGGTTAGGATAAATCTGACCACTTGGCGACCTTTATTAATGCTGAGGTCCGTGGATTTCCTGCTGATTTTAGTGATGACTTTTCTAGGTTTTTCGTCAACCTACAGCTAGTCTGGACGACAACTTCCTGACCTAAATCAAGAAGCGCGTTTTTTTCCCGGAAGACTTTACTTCCTTTTAATAATGGAATTGATTCATCGTGTAGATCCATCTCTTCTTTTCTTTCATCGGGTAAAACAGTTTAGTTTAGTCCAAAGCAAAAGTATTTTCAGTTATTTGTTACAGATATATATGACATATGTTTAAGATAACTTGGTAAATTTTCCCACACTTGAATTTTATTTTCCTTTTTATTGTCCTCTATTCCATTTTAAATGAATTTTAACATTTTGGTTTGTTTCACAATTTATGTCCTTTCCGAGGTAACAATAATTTCGGTGTTAAAACCTAGTTTTATCGTTCATAAATATGTATAAACATGATTTTGAGTTCATTTAATTGAAAATTTTGAAAAATTTTACTAGAATTGGGTAGTCAGTATATAAGACTAGGGCTGTTCTTTATTATCAGAGAGCACTAGATTCTAATACAACTACTGCTTTACTAGTATTTTTAATGGTAACCCAGTGTTTAAGATAAAAATTTTAAAATCCGAAAGAATTTAACCCCTTCCCACACTTAAAATCTTGCAATGCCCTCATTTGCAAGAAATCAGTAACAATTTAAATTATTGAGGGTGATTTGTGTGAAAATGATTAAATTTTACCAAAGTTTCCAAACATATTTGTGTTTGCTTGCTGAATGATAAATGGTGCATATCATTTGTTCATTCCGTCTTGTTGTTATTTCACATATATTTTGCATCTTGTCGTCAAAATTAGTTGCTTTTGCTGAACTTAATGCCAGTCTTTGAAAATGCGTTGTTTTACCCTGTTGTGTACATAAGATAAACTGCATACATATATACATATTTTTGAAGTTTGGTATATTACCCCACATTCAAAAATTATTAAAATCTAAGAATAAAAGTTAGAAAATTATAAAAACTATTACAATATTAAATAAGTATTAACCTTATTAACATTACAAATTACAAAATAAATAAAACTAAGTAGACTAGGGATGATACTGATACCAGTAGGGGTTCCATGCATAACCATAGGTGCTATAAAATGCTTCGGCTGGGTTATACGTAGGATACGGTGGTTGAATCTCTATAGACCAGGGAGGGAATATGGGCGATGGAGTAGGAATATAGTTTCTACCTATATGTTGGCAATAAGCTATGATTTGGTTTTGATGAACTTGCCAATCTTCAAATGCTCTATGTCTAGCATTTTCATACTCTTGTGAAGCTATAAACCTTTGCATTTCTGCCATTTCATTTCCCCCTCCTACATTACCTTGCTGTTGGTTTCTCTCAACCTGTGGATGTCTACCATGGTATTGTACTGCGGCGTTATTTCGCCTCTTCAAAACTTTCGCACCATGGTATACATTTAAACCTATTGTATCGCGGGGTTCTGGTTCTTCGACTAATAATCCCCCCCGACTTATATCCACACCGAGATATTCAGCAATCAAAGTAATAAATATACCACCTCCTATTATGCTATGCGGTCTCATCCCCCTAACCATAGCTGATAAATAATAACCCACACAATAAGGTATACTTACAGCGCTTTGTGGGTCTCGAATACACATATGGTAAAACAAATTCTGTTCATTTACCTTTTCCTTGTTCTTACCTCTTTGTGTAATCGAATTAGCTAAAAACCTATGAATTACTCTTAATTCAGCTCTATCTATATCCAAATAAGAGTAATTTCCCCCTTTAAATCGGTGATGACTAGTCATTTGACTCCATACACCATGCGTATCAAAATTTTCGTCTATCTTTCTACCATTTAGTATCAACCCTCTACAATCGGCAGATGCTAACTCCTCAGGCGTATATATACGTAAGGCCTGAGCCATGTCTAGTAAAGACATGTGGCGCATCGAACCTCTTAACAAAAATCTAATAAAAGATCGATCGGTTAAACTAACTACCCGATCATTTATTTCTATACTACACAATAATTCTTCACACCATACTTTATATACAGGTCTACGCATGCTGAATAATCGTACCCAATCGTTAAAAGTAGAATTACCATACCTCTGTGTAAGTAATTCTCTAATCGCCCGGCCAATTCTACAGCTTCTAATGGTCCCCATTCTATTACCCTAGGTACTTCAACAACTTTAGAATGAAGAGTATGCAAGCCCCTTTGGTATTTTGGATAATCTATCCAACGTCTGTCAAATCTCAAGTTCGGGTGCAAATCTTCCACGTGCATATCTGAAAATGTCATAACTGGATGAGGTATATCTTGTTTGTAGTAGTTATCCACCTCCTGTTGTTCCGCATTTTTAGCAGGAGCATTGCGAGCTTGGGATGAAGATTCACCCCTTTCAGTCTGCAAAACACATCAAACACAATTTTTGTGCATCTTTGTGCATCCAAATATGCATTAGTGTTAGCAAAATCATCAATCAAAATAATTACAATGACATGATCAATTTATATCAAACTTAAGCTCATTTTCATATTTTCATCAAATCTACACTTTTTTAAATAAGCATATACGAAAATGTTCGCCAAGTTCATAAGCATTCAACTCAAATAACATGTCAAAATAATCATTACTAGCAATTAAACAAGTTTCAAATGGCATTATCTTTCAAAAATCAAGTTCATGAATTTTAGACTTGAAAAAGTCCACTTTAATTCTCAAAATCATGTTTAGGCTCAAAGTTTGGATCATTTAACTACCTAAACATGTTACACTACTTAATTTAGCAACAATTCATGACAAAAATCAGCCATAACATGTTTATATCAAAAAGCCCCAAATTGCTCAAGAACACAAACCTTAGATTACTCAAAATTTGAAGTTTAAGGCTTCTAATCATGTTAAATAGCATCAATCTAGGTTATACAAGCATAATACATAAACAATTTAAGCATAATTACACTAAAAAGCATCAAAATCAAATTGAGGAAAAAATTGCTCAAGAACACTAATTTTCAGATTAAATGGTGTTTAGGTGTAGAAATTTACCGTTTTTCTTGAGTAATTCCTTGATAGCATCCTTCTCAACATGATTTTAGTAAAAGATTTGATGATTAACGGTCAAAAATTATGAATTTGGGGGTGTTTTTTCGGGTTTTTGCGGGTTTTATCGCAGTGTTTTGTGTGTTGTGGTGTTCAACTGATCAGTTTTTTGCGTTTTATTTTTTTTTCTGTATTTCGGTCCCTCCGCTAGTCGCGGTGTTTGACCCATCAAACTCCGCGAGTCGCAGAGTTTGTATTTTTTTTTTTAAATATATCTTATACTAATTAAAACAATTAATTAATTAATTTTAAAATTTTGTTTCCCTTGTTATTTAGGACGAGGTCGTTTCGGATCGATGTCCTAGTCCGTCCTTCGACAAAATTTTAAAATTTGTCTTTTTCAAGCGATTGTTTTAAAAGCTTAGATTTTTTTAGTTTTTTAATGTTTTTGGCATACTTTAATTCAATAAGATTAAAAATAATGATAATAAAAGTTCTCGTCCCTCCCTCGGGTAAAGCAATTTCGGTTCAACGACCTAGTCTTCAACTTACGACGAATTTTAAAAATCATATTTTTAACTTAATGAGATTAAGTAAATTTTTGTTTTTAAATTCACACCAAACTTAAAATATAAAATTTAAAATTAATATTAAAAATTCACACCAAACTTAAAATTTAAAATGCATAAAAATAAAATTCATATTTTAAAAATTAAAAATTCACACCAAACTTAATTTAAAAATTCATATTATAAATTCACACCAAATTTATATTAATTTTTCAAATATTTACAATTTTAAATATATTGATTTTATAAAGTTTACAATATTAATTTAAGATTTATATATTAATTTTAAAAACATGGTAAAAATAAAATTAAAAATCTTTTTGGCTTTTTTCCCCACTTTAATCAATCAAATATTATCAAAAATATGCGCCCCTCTTTTCGGTAAAGTAATTTCGGTTCCATAACCTAATTTAACTCATGACGAATTTTTGAAATATTTTGGGTTGATTGATTAAAGATATTTATACCTTAAGAATAAACGTTAAATTTCGCAGTGATGTAATAAATTTTTGTATGATATCAATAATTTCGGTCGCCAAACCTAATTTTATTCAATACCAATTTAATACTTTATAGCGAACAAATTAGCGTTTATTATCAAAAGGTTAAAAATAAAAAAAATAAAAAAAAAACTGTACAGACCTACCTGTGAGATAGTATTCTTAGTTATATGATCTATCTCATTCATAAGATAGTCGGTTTAATTGGTTTTCCATGGCTACATAGGCGTAACCTCGAGCATTCAGTGTTTTTTCTTCTAAACATATGAACGGTCCGTCTCTGCATAAAGTAACAAATTCGGTGTTTGAATAGGTTTGATTATTTGAACATTTACCTCCATGTGACCATTTTTCGCATTTGTGACATCTTTCTAGGTGTCGTGCTCTTCTTTTCGCTGCGGATTTTGATTTTCCTTTACCAAATTGTGACTTATTATCTTCGCATCTGGATTCTTTTCTTACTCCGTCCAATCTTTCTCTGATTACTGATACTATTTCACTCGGAAGTGTGTCATTATTACGTTTAGTGATCAAAGCGTGTAGCATTAGACCATGGTTTAGTTCACAGGCAGTCTTCATTTCGTAAAAACTTAAAAAAAATAAAAATTCAGAATGGGGGGAGAAGACTAGTTCTTTAGGGTTTGCTAGGGAAAGACCATTCGAGTTCCATTTTCGAGAACTACACGAAAATAGACAATCTAACTCTAACAGAAATACATATTATCCTTTAAAGACTTGATTCTCCCCACACTTAGTTAGCTGTGGTATCGAAATTGTGATTAACTTCATTGTCAACTTCCATCGGACCATGTATGTAATTTTTAACTCTGTGACCATTAACTTTAAATTCAATTCCATTTGAATTTATTAATTTTATCGTTCCGTATGGGAAAACTCTTTTGACTATGAATGGTCCAGACCATCTTGATTTCAATTTTCCAGGAAATAGCTTGAATCGTGAATTGAAAAGAAGAACTCTGTCTCCTTCTTTAAATTCTTTTGAACTTCTGATTCTTTTATCATGCCATTTCTTCATTCTTTCTTTATAGATTAATGAATTTTCGTATGCTTCATGTCTTAATTCTTCTAATTCGTTTAGTTGACTTAATCGTAGATGTCCAGCTTCATGTAAATCAAGATTACATGTCTTCAAAGCCCAAAATGCTTTGTGTTCAATTTCTACTGGAAGATGACATGCTTTTTCATAAACAAGTCTAAAAGGTGTGGTTCCAATTGGAGTTTTGTAGGCTCTTCTAAAAGCCCAGAGTGCATCCTCCAATTTAATGGACCATTCCTTCGGATTTGATCCTACGGTTTTCTCTAGAATACTTTTTAAAGCTCGGTTGGTATTTTCAACTTGTCCACTTGTTTGTGGATGATATGCGGTGGAGATTTTATGAGTTACTCCATATCTTTTAAGAACTTTCTCAAGTTGATTATTACAGAAATGAGTACCCCGATCACTTATTAAAGCTTTCGGTGTTCCAAACCTTGCAAAAAGACGTTTTAAAAAGTTGACTACAACTCGTGCATCGTTAGTTGGGAGAGCTTGTGCTTCTGCCCATTTAGATACATAATCAATGGCAACGAGAATATATAGATTATTATGAGATTTTGGAAATGGACCCATAAAGTCAATACTCCAAATGTCAAATACTTCACATACTTGAATGACATTTTGTAGCATTTCATCACGTTGACTTATTTTTCCGGCCCTTTGACAAGCATCACAGGATTTGCAAAGAAGGTGTGCATCTTTGTAAATTGTAGGCCAATAGAATCCAGCATCATAAACTTTTCTTGCTGTTAGTTGAGGCCCATAATGCCCTCCTGTTGGTCCTGTGTGACAATGGTTTAAAATTTTACTAGCTTCATCTCCAAATACACATCGGCGTATTATTCTATCGGGACAACTTTTAAACAGATGTGGATCTTCCCAGAAATAGTGTTTTATATCACTGAAGAATTTCTTTCGTTTTTGGTAGGATAATCCTTTTTCAAGGAATCCACAAACTAAGTAGTTTGCATAGTCTGCAAACCATGGGATTTCATTAAAATCTATCTTCAATAGATATTCATCAGGAAAGTTGTCTTGTATGGCCGATTCATTTAGAACTTCTAATTTAGGATTTTCAAGACGAGAAAGATGATCAGCGGCGAGATTTTCTGCTCCTCTTTTATCTCGGATTTCAATATCGAACTCTTGTAAGAGTAAGATCCAACGGATTAATCTTGGTTTAGCATCTTGTTTCAAAAATAGGTATCTAAGAGCAGAATGGTCGGTATAGACCACCGTTTTAGCTAGAACGAGATATGATCGAAATTTGTCAAAAGCAAAGACAATAGCAGGGAGTTCTTTTTCAGTAGTTGTATAGTTCGTTTGTGCTCCTTGTAACGTCTTACTAGCATAATATATAGGTTTAAATCATTTTTCAATCCTTTGTCCTAAAACGGCTCCCATTGCAAAATCACTTGCATCGCACATTAGTTCAAATGGTAGATTCCAATTTGGTGTTATCATGATCGGCGCATTAGTGAGTTTCTCTTTAAGAATATTAAAAGATTTGATACATTCATTTGAAAAGATGAATGGAGCATTCTTTTCTAGGAGTTTATTCATATGAGTGGCAATTTTAGAAAAATCTTTTATGAAACGTCGGTAAAAACCGGCATGCCCTAGAAAACTCCTAACTCCTCTAACATTGGTGGGATGTGGAAGTTTAGCAATTTCATCTACTTTAGCTCTATCCACTTCAATTCCTTCTTTTGAAATTTTATGTCCAAGAACGATGCCTTCTTTAACCATGAAATGGCATTTCTCCCAATTAAGTACTAGATTTGATTGTTCGCATCTAATAAGCATTCGTTCCAGATTAACTAGACATGATTCAAATGTATTACCGAAGACTGAAAAGTCATCCATGAAAACTTCCATGCATTCTTCTATCATGTCGTGAAAAATTGCCATCATACACCTTTGAAAGGTTGCAGGGGCATTGCAAAGTCCAAATGGCATGCGTTTGTAAGCAAAAGTACCATAAGGGCACGTGAATGTGGTTTTCTCTTGGTCCTCAGGTGCTATTGGAATTTGAAAATATCCGGAAAATCCATCAAGAAAGCAATAGTAACTATTTTCGGCTAATCTTTCTAACATTTGATCAATGAAAGGTAAGGGAAAGTGATCTTTTCTGGTAGCGTCATTTAATTTTCTATAATCAATACACACACGCCATTCTGTTACAGTCCTAGTAGGAATAAGCTCATTTTTCTCATTTGTAATGACAGTCATGCCACCCTTCTTAGGCACGCATTGAACTGAGCTTACCCATGGACTATCAGAGATTGGATATATCAAACCTGCATCTAGTAGTTTAATAATTTCTTTCTTAACTACATCTTGCATATTAGGATTTAGTCTTCGTTGGCGTTGCACATACGTTTTATGACCTTCTTCCATAAGGATTTTATGTGTGCAATACGAAGGACTTATTCCTTTAATATCATGAATCTTCCATGCAATGGCTGGTTTATGAGCTTTCAACACAGAAATGAGTTGTGATTTCTCATTTTCAGTAAGAGAAGACGATATTATTACAGGTAATTCAGATTCACCATGTAAATAAGCGTATTCCAAATGGTTTGGAAGTGGCTTTAACTCTAATTTCGAAGGTTCTTCTATGGATGATTTATATCGATATCTGTCTTCTTCTTTTAGCATTTGAATTTCTTCTGTTGTTGGTTCATATCCATTAGCTATAAGTGTAGCTAACATTTCAGATTCATCAATTGGTTCAGTTCCTTCTCCTAAAGAACATTCTCCTGTTCCTTGTAATTCTGAAAATTCTTCTAATAATTCTGCATGTTCATCTATAGTTTGAATATAATAACATGTATCATCTGCAGATTGTGGTTGTTGCATTGCTTTATCAACTGAAAAGGTAACACTCTCGTCCTCTATACTTAGGGTCAATTTCTTACCGAACACGTCTATCATTGCTTTAGCCGTGTTTAAGAATGGTCTTCCTAATATGAGAGGAACTTGAGAATCTTCTTCCATGTCCAGAACAACAAAATCTACTGGAAATACTAAAGTACCAACTTTAACTAGCATGTTCTCCATTATCCCTCTAGGATATTTTATTGATCGATCGGCTAGTTGTATACTTATTCTGGTTGGTTTCAATTCTCCAAGGTCTAGTTTAGCGTATAGTGAATACGGCATTAAATTTATACTAGCACCTAAGTCTGCCAGTGCTTCTATTGAACTAAGACTACCCAGAAAACATGGAATTGTGAAACTTCCTGGATCAGATAGTTTTTCTGGTATCTTATTCAACAGCACTGCTGAACAATTAGCATTCATGGTAACAGCCGAGAGTTCTTCCATTTTCTTTCTATTTGAGATTAGATCTTTCAAGAATTTAGCATATCTAGGCATTCCTGAAATCACATCAATGAAAGAAAGATTTACATTTATCTGTTTAAACATATCCAAGAATTTGGATTGCTCGGCTTCAAGTTTCTCTTTCTTCATTTTACTCGGGTAAGGAAGTGGTGGTTGGTATGGTTTAACATAAGGTTTAGCCTTAACTGTGTTATCTTCATTAACCTTTTCAACTACCGGTTCTTTTTCCTTATCTTGATCAGGTTGTGGTTCTTGTGGAGTAGGAATAGCTTCATCAGAAGTTACAGGTATTTCAGGTGGTTTAAGTGTTGTACCACTTCTTGTGGTAATGGTTTTAGCTGTTTCATTCCGGGGGTTAGCATTTGTATCACTAGGTAAACTTCCCGGTTTTCTTTCACCTATTAACCTTGCTAGGTTACTTACTTCTTGTTCCAGATTTTGAATAGAAGCTTGTTGATTTCTAAATGCTTGAGCATTTTGTTCATTAGTTTGTTTTTGAGATGTGAAGAACTGCGTTTGAGTTTCAACTAGCTTCGTCATCATATCTTCTAAATTCGGCTTTTTATCATCGGTTTGTTGTGGTTTGTTTTGAAAATTAGGTCTTTGCTGATTGTAAGTATTGTTGGATACTTGTTGATTGCTAGGACCTTGTTGGTTGTTGTATGGAATATTTCGGTTATAGTTCTGGTTTTGATTGTAAATAGGTCTTGGCGGTTGATAATTATTCTGATAATTATTTCCAGGCCTTTGGTTTAGATATGAAACATTCTCTCTTTGTTCCATTGTTAATTCAATACTGAGACAATCTTTTGTCAAATGTGGTCCTCCACACTGCTTACAACTAATTCGTATTGAGTGAATATCCTTAGTCATCTTTTTCATTCGTCTCTCGACAGCATCTATCTTTGCGGAAATGGAATCTAAGTCATGGCTAGAATCGGCTCTAGCTGCTTTAGATGATCTAACGATATCTTTTTCTTGGTGCCACTAATGTGAGTGGGAAGCAGTGTTATCAATAATTTTGTAAGCATCAGTTTCGGTTTTCTTCATAATGAAACCACCAGCTGCTATATCTATGTCTTTCCTTGTAGTGATGTCGCATCCTTGGTAGAATATTTGTACTATTTGGCAGGTATCTAAACCATGTTGCGGACATCCTCTCAATAACTTTCAAAATCTTGTCCAAGCCTCATATAGAGTTTCATTTGGCTTCTGTGTGAATGTAACAATTTCTCCTTGAAGTCTTATGGCTTTAGATGCAGGAAAGAATTGTTTTAGAAATTTTTCAACTAAAACGTCCCATGTATCAATCGCCCCTTCAGGTAACAATTCCAACCAATCTTTGGCTTCTCCCTTTAAAGTCCAGGGAAATAACATGAGATATATCTGTTCATCCTCCACTTCTCGGATTTTAAATAGTGTGCAGATCCTATTAAAGGTACGAAGATGTTCATTTGGATCTTCCTTCGGCACACCACTAAATTGGCATTGATTAGTCACCATGTGTAGAATTTGTCCTTTGATTTCATAATCTGGCGCATTAATGTCTGGATGAGTAATTGCGTGACCTTGGCCAGTGCGTTTAGCTCTCATTCGGTCTTCCATACTTAAAGGTTCCAGATTCTCCATAATTGAATTTGTTGAATCGGAATCACTAGAGGATTCCGATTTAATGGTTCGTTCCTCAACAATCTCTGTTTGAATGATTGGTGGTTCCGGAGGAAAATTTAGTGGTTTAGGATCTATGAATCGTCCCTGAATATTCTCCGGATTCTCAATTGTGAGGTCGGGTTCAAAAAATGGATTATCGGAAATTTGAACTGGAGTACTTGGTCGACTGGATGACGATTCTAAAGAAAAATCAACGGCGGTAATATTTGCTAAATGTCTTGATCTAGTTACAGGTGGTGAACGTACAAAAGGTGGTGAACGTCTTGCTCGGTGCATTCACTGAATATCCTATTAGTTTTTAAAAGGAAAGAAAAATTATATAAGTTATCCAATCAATAGACTTTTCTGATTTTGCCCACGTTTCGAATAGCCAAAAGATGCAGCAGAGGGGCAGGATTCGTTTGGTCTCAATATAATTGAGGACTGTTTGGCTCCAATAACCCGGTCCACGTACAAATCCAACTATTACTACGAACCAGAAAATTTTGATGTCTATCAATTTAACCACTTAAAATAAATTTTCATAATTTTAAGAAATTTAGATAAGAAGTAGAATAAAAAATCTATGTCCTAAAACTAGAATGACGAGAAATAAGAAAGAAAAAGAGCGTGTCGGAAAAAGATCGAAAAATAAAAATAAGAAAGAAAAAGAGTGACTTATAGAACTTAAAAACACTAGACTAACCCAACCTTATTACTATTATTAACTTAAAATTATAATCGCAAATTGAGATTACTAATTGGAATGATAATTGATACATAGGTAAAAGGTGTCTAAAAATATTAAAGCTTACAAGAAAAACTATATCCCAAATGGCAATAACTTAAAAAGAAACTAAAACTTAAAAAGGCGTCGCAAAATTCTAAAGCACCTAAATCTTAGTCTAAAGAAAAAGTACTTAAGGGATTTTACGGCAAAGCCTAAAAATCTAGAAGTAAAAAAAAAAAAACTATGGCAAAAACTAAGTTTAAAACTAAATATGAGCTAAAAATACAAATATTACGCTAAAACGATTAAAAAGGGACAAAATATAAAAATATACAAAAAGTTGTAAAAAGTACAAATTTTATAAATATATTATTTTTATATTATTTATTTTATAAAACTATTAATTTATTTAAAACTAATTAAAATTTAAAATACAATTTAATTTAAAAACTTAAACTAATTATAATAATAATTAAACTAATTAGGGTTTATTAATAATAATAATAATAAAATCCGTAATTAATGCGAAATTAGGGTTCTGTCACGTGTGTCAGAGTGTCTCCGCGAGTCGGGGTATTCGAGGCTGCAAACTCCGCGAGTCGCGGGGTTCCAATTTTCAACTCAGGTACTGTAGTGACCCGAACTTTTCTATGTTTATATATATTAATTGAGATTGATATTTACATGATTAAATGTTTCCAACATGTTAAGCAATCAAACTTGTTAAGACTTGATTAATTGAAATATGTTTCATATAGACAATTGACCACCCAAGTTGACCGGTGATTCACGAACGTTAAAACTTGTAAAAACTATATGATGACATATATATGGATATATATATAGTTAACATGATACTATGATAAGTAAACATATCATTAAGTATATTAACAATGAACTACATATGTAAAAACAAGACTACTAACTTAATGATTTTTAAACGAGACATATATGTAACGATTATCGTTGTAAAGACATTTAATGTATATATATCATATTAAGGGATATTCATACATGATAATATCATGATAATATAATAATTTAAAATCTCATTTGATATTATAAACATTGGGTTAACAACATTTAACAAGATCGTTAACCTAAAGGTTTCAAAACAACACTTACATGTAACGACTAACGATGACTTAACGACTCAGTTAAAATGTATATACATGTAGTGTTTTAATATGTATTTATAAACTTTTGAAAGACTTCAATACACTTATCAAAATACTTCTACTTAACAAAAATGCTTACAATTACATCCTCGTTCAGTTTCATCAACAATTCTACTCGTATGCACCCGTATTCGTACTCGTACAATACACAGCTTTTAGATGTATGTACTATTGGTATATACACTCCAATGATCAACTCTTAGCAGCCCATGTGAGTCATCTAACACATGTGGGAACCATCATTTGGCAACTTGCATGAAATATCTCATAAAATTACAAAAATATGAGTAATCATTCGTGACTTATTTACATGAAAACAAAATTACATATCCTTTATATCTAATCCATACACCAACGACCAAAAACACCTACAAACACTTTCATTCTTCAATTTTCTTCATCTAATTGATCTCTCTCAAGTTCTATCTTCAAGTTCTAAGTGTTCTTCATATATTCTACAAGTTCTAGTTACATAAAATCAAGAATACTTTCAAGTTTGCTAGCTCACTTCCAATCTTGTAAGGTGATCATCCAACCTCAAGAAATCTTTATTTCTTACAGTAGGTTATCATTCTAATACAAGGTAATAATCATATTCAAACTTTGGTTCAATTTCAATAACTATAACAATCTTATTTCAAGTGATGATCTTACTTGAACTTGTTTTCGTGTCATGATTCTGCTTCAAGAACTTCGAGCCATCCAAGGATCCATTGAAGCTAGATCCATTTTTATCTTTTCCAGTAGGTTTATCCAAGGAACTTAAGGTAGTAATTATGTTCATAACATCATTCAATTCATACATATAAAGCTATCTTATTCGAAGGTTTAAACTTGTAATCACTAGAACATAGTTTAGTTAATTCTAAACTTGTTCGCAAACAAAAGTTAATCCTTCTAACTTGACTTTTAAAATCAACTAAACACATGTTCTATATCTATATGATATGCTAACTTAATGATTTAAAACCTGGAAACACGAAAAACACCGTAAAACCGGATTTACGCCGTCGTAGTAACACCACGGGCTGTTTTGGGTTAGTTACTTAAAAACTATGATAAACTTTGATTTAAAAGTTGCTATTCTGAGAAAATGATTTTTATTATGAACATGAAACTATATCCAAAAATTATGGTTAAACTCAAAGTGGAAGTATGTTTTCTAAAATGGTCATCTAGACGTCGTTCTTTCGACTGAAATGACTACCTTTACAAAAATGACTTGTAACTTATTTTTCCGACTACAAACCTATACTTTTTCTCTTTAGATTCATAAAATAGAGTTCAATATGAAATCATAGCAATTTGATTCACTCAAAACGGATTTAAAATGAAGAAGTTATGGGTAAAACAAGATTGGATAATTTTTCTCATTTTAGCTACGTGAAAATTGATAACAAATCTATTCCAACCATAACTTAATCAACTTGTATTGTATATTATGTAATCTTGAGATACCATATACACGTATACAATGTTTCGATCTATCATGTCGACACATCTATATATATTTCGGAACAACCGTAGACACTCTATATGTGAATGTTGGAGTTAGCTATACAGGGTTGAGGTTGATTCCAAAATATATATAGTTTGAGTTGTGATCAATACTGAGATACGTATACACTGGGTCATGGATTGATTCAAGATAATATTTATCGATTTATTTATGTACATCTAACTGTGGACAACTAGTTGTAGGTTACTAACGAGGACAACTGACTTAATAAACTTAAAACATCAAAATATATTAAAAGTGTTGTAAATATATTTTGAACATACTTTGATATATATGTATATATTGTTATAGGTTCGTGAATCAACCAGTGGCCAAGTCTTACTTCCCGACGAAGTAAAAATCTGTGAAAGTGAGTTATAGTCCCACTTTTAAAATCTAATATTTTTGGGATGAGAATACATGCAGGTTTTATAAATGATTTACAAAATAGACACAAGTACGTGAAACTATATTCTATGGTTGAATTATCGAAATCGAATATGCCCCTTTTTATTAAGTCTGGTAATCTAAGAATTAGGGAACAGACACCCTAATTGACGCGAATCCTAAAGATAGATCTATTGGGCCTAACAAACCCCATCCAAAGTACCGGATGCTTTAGTACTTCGAAATTTATATCATATCCGAAGGGTGTCCCGGAATGATGGGGATATTCTTATATATGCATCTTGTTAATGTCGGTTACCAGGTGTTCACCATATGAATGATTTTTATCTCTATGTATGGGATGTGTATTGAAATATGAAATTTTGTGGTCTATTATTATGATTTGATATATATAGGTTAAACCTATAACTCACCAACATTTTTGTTGACGTTTTAAGCATGTTTATTCTCAGGTGATTATTAAGAGCTTCCGATGTCGCATACTTAAATAAGGACGAGATTTGGAGTCCATGCTTGTATGATATTGTGTAAAAACTGCATTCAAGAAACTTATTTTGTTGTAACATATTTGTATTGTAAACCATTATGTAATGGTCGTGTGTAAACAGGATATTTTAGATTATCATTATTTGATAATCTACGTAAAGCTTTATAAACCTTTATTGATGAAATAAAGGTTATGGTTTGTTTTAAAATGAATGCAGTCTTTGAAAAACATCTCATATAGAGGTCAAAACCTCGCAACGAAATCAATTAATATAGAACGTTTTTAATCAATAAGAACGGGACATTTCAGGTACAGTTTAAAATTCGACGCGTTTTTTTTTTTTTATATTTTTTTCTGTTTTCTGTTTTAAAATCTAAAATATTTATATAATAAAAACTTATATTTAAAAACTAAAATAAAAATAGAACTACTTTATAATTTTAAAAATATCTTAAAAATAGATTTATATATATATTAATTTTTTTCGGTTTTTTTTATGTTCTAAATAAACACAAAATATTTAAATAAAACTTATATTTTTATAAAATACAAATAAAGAAACTTTACAAAACTTAAATATTTAATAAATTCTTAAAAATATTTATATTTTTGTTTTCTTTTTATGTTTTCGAATAATTAAAAACGTATTTTTACAAAAGTGAATTTTAATAAAAGTAAACTAAAAATAAAAATCTTTTTTTTTAAATATTTAGCGTTGCGCTTTCGGCGTTTAAGAGTTCCCCGGCAGCGGCGCCAAAAATACTTGATGTTTTAAGCAGAGGGGTATAAAATACTATTAAATTTTAGTAGGAAATACTATTAATACGATACAATTTTACACACGATATTTATTTATTTATAGAATGGATATACTTAAACCTTGCTACAACACTTATAGGCAGTGTACCTAATCGTACAGTAGTGTAGTTTTTAGTAAGTCCGGTTCGTTCCACAGGGAAAATCTTTAAACAAAGCTTAACGCTATATTAGTTTAAATTTATAAAAATACAAATATATATATATAAGTAATATTATTATTATAAAGGGGAGTTTTTACCGTTTAATGACCGGTTTGTCGATTTTAAAACTTTAGTCGCAGTTAAAACCAAACGTAAAATATTAAAAGGACTTTAATTTAAAGCGTAAAGTAAATAACGATAATGAAATTGCGAATAATAAAAGTGCGATAAAATAAACTTGCGATAATTAAAAAGTACGATAATTAAAAGTGCAATTAAATACAATAACAATAAATAAAAATGCGATAATTAGAAGTGCAATTAAATATAAAATAAAGGAAATTAAATATGAAATAAAAGAATTATGCTTATTTAAACTTCCGTAATCATGATGTTTGGCGTGTTGATTTTAGTTTTATGCCCATGGGTTAATTGTCCTTTGTCCTGGATTATTTAATATGTCCATACGGATTTGTTCATAATAGTCCATCAGTCATAAATATAAAGAGCGAAAGCCTTCGTCAAATTATTCTTATTCCCGAAGTCAAATATTTCAACTAATTGGGGATTCGAATTGTAACAAGGTTTTAATACTTTGTTTAATGAATACACCAGGTTATCGACTGCGTGTAAACCAAGGTTTTACTACTTTGTTAACAATTACACCAATTACCCTTGAATGTAATTCACCCCTGTTTCAATAAGTCTATTAACTATTAATCCAGTTCCGTGTCCGGTAAAATGAATAATTATTGGTATTTATAGATATCCCGCCCACCGTACCCAGTCAAGCGTATGTGATTATATATAAATACGTCGAATTATAAGTTTGTATATTAAATTAACAAGGTATTGTTTAGTTAATATAAAACCCATTAATAGCCCATAGTCTAATTTCCACAAGTGTCGTTCTTTTATCCAAACCCCAATTATGGTACAAGGCCCAATTACCCAATTTTAGTAATTAGCCCAACATCATGATTACTTCAGATTAAATAAGCATAATAATAACTTAGCTACGAGACATTAAATTAAAAAGGTTGAACATAACTTACAATGATTAAAAATAGCGTAGCGTTACACGGACAGAATTTCGACTTACACCCTTACAACTTTCGCTAACATACCCTTATTATTAGGATTAAAATTAAAATTAAAATTAAAATATAAATATAAATATAAATATATACGTTTAGATAGATGGGTGGATATATATGTTGAATTTTTTTACGATCAGAATACGCGAGCTTTATAGGCAGTTTCATTATTTGGGTCTCCGCGACTCGCGGCCTTTTTGCTCTTCAAACTCCGCGAGTCGCGGAGTTTGTAATTACAGCTCACTCCATTTTGGCTCTTTGTTTACCGACGGTTTATTATATAAATATAATATATATATAATTTATATAATTAATTATATATTATATTATATTTATATACATAGTTAACTTGTAATTTTTAGTCCGTTGCATCGAGCGTTGAGAGTTGACTCTGGTCCCGGTTCCGGATTTTCGAACGTCCTTGCGTACAATTTAATATCTTGTACTTTGCGTTTTGAATCTTGTACTCTTGTAATTTCGAGACGTTTCTTATCAATAATTGGAACCTCTTTGATTGTATTTTGTACTTTTGAGCTTTTTGGTCGTTTGCGTCTTCAATTCGTCGAATCTGTCTTTTGTCTTCACCTTTTATTATTTAAACGAATATCACTTTTAAATAGAACAATTGTAACTAAAAGCTTGTCTTTCTCGAGGAATAATGCTATGAAATATATGTTCGTTTTTAGCATTATCAGCATACATGGCTCCATAATCCATGTAGTATTTCTTTCATAATCATTTAATCATTTTATCATTTGTACATATTGTGCCATTTTGGCACTTGTTGTGATGTATGTTGTGAACTTTGGTAGTTTGCTCTTTTGAGCCTTACCCCTTTTATTTAATAAAATATTTGTTTGCATTTCAAAAAAAAAAAAAAAATAATAACTAATTTACCCTTTAGGAATTCAAATCTAAATGGATTCATTATTTATATTATATTATTTGTTTTGAAAGGATTTATATTATATTATTGGATAATATTTGATAGATTATAGATATAGATACATCCAAACTAACACCCTAATGCTCTGCATCCCTTAAATGAAATAATGAATGCTCTAGTAGCATATTCTTCATCGACATTATTATAATCCAACTTATGTAATTCATCTATAGTCTATAGCATAACAAGACATTCTAAAATTCTTTTGTCGTATATCCAAAAGAAGTGTGGGCCCACTAGCTTATTTAGCCAACTAATTACCTAACTTATTAAAAAAAAAATATGGGCCCACTGACTTCCTCACTTTAAGGAGTTCGTAGCCAATAGTGGTTTGCCACGGAGAAGTCGCTCTCAAATGATGCTTGTTGGCGGATGAGAAACTGGGCCCATAAATCTTAGTCAAACCTCACTTTGGTCAGGTCGATTAGATGGAACAAAAGGCGCCACGAATTTCATATTGCATTTGTTAGGTCTTCAAGATATAATTAAGATAAGATACACACCATCTCTAAACAAGAACACAGATATCGGTGATTGTGACGTGGAGTGGGTGAGGTGCACTTTTTGGGGGAAAACTGTGACTGGGCCATGACATTTTGGGGAGAGTTGTAATGGGGGGCTTTTGTAAGGGCGTTTGTGGGTGATGTGTCAAAATATGATTAGAGGTTGGGTTAAAAAGTGGTGAAAAAGGTAGAAAAGAATTATAAAAAAAAAAATCACAAACGCACATTTTCATGCCCGTGCTTTCTTGACAAACGCCCCAACACAAACGCCCACAAACGCCCCATTCCGGGCGTTTGTGGGGCGTTTGTGGGCGGATTCAGGCAACAAACGCCTGCGTTATCTGTGGTCTAATAATGAAACTCTTAAAAAAGGTATTTTCATTTTAGGTCAAAATGTATGTTAGACCCCTTGATATAAAGGGTAGAAGAACTCGTACATTTTCTGCTTTTAATAACACGTAATGTTATATTGATCCGATGTTAAAAGAACCAATGAAAAAAAATAATCATAGACTTGGAGAGTGTAAAGGTATTATGGATGGTAGTTTTTAGTTATAAGTTAGTTATATATGTTTTAGTGAGTGGTCTTTGTAACACCCTGTTTTTTTTTTTTTTTTTAAATCACAGCGGAAGACTGAATTTACATAAATACCCTTATTCGAGCGCAAACATGATTACAACAATTCATCTAGTTAATTACTTAATTACAAACCACAGGTGCTACGTTAAACGACTAACTACATATATTAGAAAAGTTAAGACATCAGAGTTCATCTTGTCAAACATATCGTCAGCCCGACTCCCATCCATACCAGCACTAAGATCCAAAACCTGCAAGAGAGGAGGTGAGGGGTTAGCACAAGGCTAAGTGAATGAAACTATCAAAAGGTCTAGCATACAGTACCAACTTGTACTCCTACAGCAACAACTATATGCAACCACATACAACACACAACAACTAGCAACTAGCAACTTTGCTCCAACTAGAGGATCGACGACTTGTACGGGCAAACGACCACTAGCTGATCAGTCTAGCGTCTCCCGATAGTCTTTACTACTGAATCCCTAGTATAGTCATCCACACGCAGGCGATGCGTCGTTCAGCACTATACTCAACAAACAGTAGGCAACTAGACCCAACCACAACTAGGTTGACCTCTCTGAGCTGAACATAACAGATCAAGGTTCCAACTACAACAACTTGTGCACATACAACCAGTCAACTACTACTACAGGCAACTAATACTACTGGAAGCATGGCAACCTTAAATGCGATCAACTGTACAACATAACTACTAATCATGGCAATTATCAACATTATAAACATAGTAGCGCAACTTGCTACTCTATACTACACCATGAGATAATCCCACTCACTGAATACCAGCAACTAGCTCAGATAATCTATCACTGAGCTTCTTCCTTATCTTTATCACCTGAACATAAGGCAAATCAAGTTAGTTTCTGTCCATTATCACAAAACAGCACAATACAGCAAATTAGTAACAAAAGTGTCACTAAAAGTCCACCTAACACTTATGCATTTTCAGAATTTACATCCTGATTATCATAAGTCACACGGGCATCATAACGACTAGAAAAACAGCCAATTAAACAACATAAGTCTGCACTGATCTGTATCCGTACGGTTGCACATGCATCCGTACGGTTGCAAGTCCATCCGTACGGTTGCACATGCATCCGTACGGTTTCACACTCAGTGCCCGGTTGCACCAATACCACTGCATCCGTACGGTTGCACATGCATCCCTACGGTTGCACCGTGTACCCGTGCGATTGCAATCTGCAACCGTACGGTTGTATTCATCAAGCAACAGCAGCAGAAACTGACGGGTTTCGAGCCAAAATCACCCAAATCTCGATTTCTAAACGTTTTGACACCGAACGAAGCTTAGAAAACGTTTATAACAACTGAAGGAACATAAACCACAATGTTTTACACCAAACCAACATCAAAACCAGCCAATTTGACATCAAAACCCACTTTTATCAAAACCTAACCAAAAACTCCATTTAAACTCAGATTACAACATGAAAATGGATGATTATTACCTTGTTATGACCACTAAATCGGTAATAACTGATTACACAACACAATTTAGACTCAAAATCGAGATTCAAGAGATTAGGGTTTGTAAGAGAGGAAGAGTTAGGTACGGAGTATAATTTGGAAGCTTCAAGAAAAATGATAGAAAGAAGCTGGTACTTACTTTTATATCTGTGTAAAACACAATACCCCATCACACACGGGTATTTACCAGTTATCTGATATCGTTTGTACTTAATTTGACTACCCTAACGGAGTCCAAATTAAACAAACGAACCTGTTTTGTGATCCTTGTCACAAATTGGTCTCAACTAAACAACTAAATAATTATAAACATATAATTATTATAATAACATACAAACACACAAGATCAAAAGGGTCATTTCAACTAAGCCCGGTAACAGGATGTTGCAAATCTACCCCCTTAAAGAGATTCCGTCCTCGGAATCGGGTCAACTACGGTCAACAAACCGTAAACTCAACTAAGCCTTTCACAATAATCAACCCAAAATAGAAAATCTTCCTTCCAATACCCACCTTCTTTCTTCAAACAAGTGCACGCATATGGAATTTCTAACTTTTACTCACGTCCGATACAATACAAATTACCACCATATCTACTGGTCAACAACTTGAATCCACAAATCTCCACTGTCAATCCAATTATCCAAGTCAAATTTCACGTTTCTAAGTCATTTGTATCGAAAATTTCACAATCTGTCATCAAATTCAATTCTAAACATAGTCAACATTTCACAATTATTCCAAGCTCCGGCTATAGAATTAGTTATCAGTCTAACTCATGTATCTATGTCCACAAAATTATCCGTAATTAAAGGCAATATTCCAGGTTATTCGTCTTTTATCCAATCATATCACAATCCAATATAGCACAGGCAACCTACTTTTTCCTTCTGCTTCCCAGAAACTCTGTATGACTCACCATAATACACTTCTGTTGGCCAGACACAAGTATATTATCCTGAATCACACCTTCATTCTGAGTCGCTCGAAACAGAAAAATACTACTTGTTCCATCCACTTACTTAAATCCAACGAGTCTCTTCAAACGCTTAGGCAATAAGTAAGCTACTTTATAATTAATCAATCATACCATATGTCCAACCATAGTTATTTAAACATTGTCCATCAAATGTTCAAATATAATCTACTAACATTACCACACATCTAGCAAGCATAGGAAATCGCAACATATGTTCCTTAATGTCAAGATACGCTCAACTAGCAGTATCATACTTCTCTTAAGTAAAAGAATTGTCCAATCAACACAATCCTCATTCCATCATATCGGTAACCACAATATCATTATCTAATAGTCTTCTACCGTCCAAGAGTCCACTACATAAATCACAACACATCTCTATCCAAGTCACAGTTTTCAATCCCAAAAAGTCAACCTAAGGGTCACCCTTACTCCCACAAAGCACAAAAGGGTCACAACCAAATCATACAACAACATAACCCAACAAAGTAAATCTTATACTACAATCAAGATCTACTAATCTAAAACACAAAAAAGATATATATATATATATATATATATATATATATACACAACCATATACATATATATAACAAAATAGTACGAGAACTTTAAAGCATACCTGTATTCGCATCATAATCATCATCTGTATCAGCAACCATCTGAAAAGCTCTTGCTGTTGTCGTAGGTGGATTCTTTCTTTTCTGCCCTACTGGAGAACCAGAGGATCCACCTACCGATCCCGACTGCGCTCCTGGCCCCGCCCTAGAACCTGATCCTCTTACATACGGACACTGAGCTGACCTATGCCCCACTTGATGACATTTCTAACATACATCCTCTTAGAATGAACACATCCGAATCTCATGTCCCACAATACCACATCTCAAACATCTTTTGGTTGAATCTGAACAAGGACCACTATGAGATGATCTGAAACTATAACACCAAGAATTCTGACTTGATGCTGACTGATATCGCTAAAAATATACATTTTATACGCGATATCTAGCTTTGGTTTTGTATTTATTCATAAGCATTATTGGTAGTTAATGTTATTATTGTTGTAATTGAGTGAAAATATCAAGACAAGAGCCTAAACGAAGACTGAGGTCGAAAATGATGCTTAAAACGAAGTCCGATAGCGAAAACAACCCAGAAATACACTTCCAAACTCAGATGAGGCGCATCCCAAAAGGGATGAGGCGCATCTGTATGCGTGTTTTTGCCGAAGGTTTCAGATACGGGATTTTTAGGCCATAAGACGCATTTAGAAGACCAGATGCGGCGCATCTGGTGGGAGATGTGGCGCATCTCTTTCGTGCTGACAGTTCTGAGTGCCAAATCTAGCTGGAATCGACAAACTTTAAAGGAATGCGGCGCATCCTAAGGAGATGCGGCGCATCTGATCATTTTCTGGCCAGTTTACCTAACTTTTGAGCCTATTTAAGAGAGGCTTTGGTTACATACTTCAAACACCTTCACTATTACATTCTCTCTTACTTCTAATATGTTTTTCAAGGCTCAAGGAAGGCTACAAGGCCAATCTCCACTCTTTCAACATCAAGATTAAGCTAAGATCATTCATCACTATTGGTTTTATTGTTCTATATCTTTTATACATGAATTCAACTTGTATTAACTGTTCCATTAGTTCTATTATAATTATGTTTGGCTAAAAGCCTTATGTGTTTGATTCAATGTAAGATTTATGGCTTGAGATTGTTCTATACTTTGATGTTATGCTGGTTATGTATATGTTTGATTGATTAAATCATCTAGTCCAACTACAAGAACCATAGTTATGATTGTTTAGTTCATCACTTCAATTACATAAATTGTAAACCAATTAATGTGAGTTAACTCGGTGAACAATTTATGCTTCAATACAACTAGTAATCTAGACGGTAAGATACATAAGCTTAAGTGATTTCGTTATGTGTTTAATTCGATAATTGAAGGAGTTCCAAAGCAACATAGTCATGAAATTACCTCAAGTAATTGTTGTAGTTTAGGTTTTACGTGAGTTTAACCGGGTTGGGTCTAATTAGTTAAATCAATCTAAATCACCTTGTTCTTTCAAGAAATCCATTGTTGTAATCATCTTTATATCCTAGTTCAATTATACGAGTTGTGACTTGATTTATGTGAGTTAATCAAAGGCTATAACTTTTACTTCAACACCTAGTGATCTAGTCACCTATATGTGAGTATAGGATGGTAACTGGATGATATTTAGGTTTTACAATCGTGCAGTTTACTTAGAGTGATCTTAGTAAACTAGGTTTTATGTGAATTTAACCAAGAAAGAATCCTGTTGATTAAACATAGTTCTTAGGCTTATAGATATTGTGAAATTGATATAAACTGCTCTATTGTAACTATTACATAATGGTTTTAATTATAAAAGAACAATCCTTGTCATTTATCAAGCATAGAAGTAACACCACATTCTCATTCTTGTTATTTACTATATTTTAATTACTGTTTTGTTAACATAAATACAACTTCAAACACAAATCCCCTTTTAGAATAATTAATCGTTGTAAAGTCCTTAAAACAAACTTCTCCCTGTGGTTCGAACTGATCAATTTACTTGCTAGTTACTGCATGATCGGGTTTAGTTGCCTGTATTATGTGTTAATTATTGAGCATATTGTCTACATTTTAAAGGTTATGTCTTAACACATCACTGACCCACTATGTTCTGACCCACTTTTCTGTTTCAACTTAACAGACTTCTTTGACCTAGAGACGACTGACTCATCACCTGATCTTGTTGTGGCATCACATAACCTTCCATTCTGTTTCTTGCTTCTCTGACATCATCTTCTACCATCTTAGCCATAACAAACGCTTGAGATAACATCGTATCCATCCTGACCATTGTTCTGTACTCTGGTAAAATTATATTAACAAAATGCTGAATTCCGGACTGTTCATCTGGAAACCACTGCTGCACGAACCTTAATTTATCCATATACTGCTAAATCACCTCATCTATCGTCATCTGAGGTGTCATTTTCATTGCTAGAAATGCTATCTTAATTCTATTGAGGTCATAAGACGTACAATACTGCTCACAAACTTTACTATAAAATTGTTCCTAAGTAATCATGCTCACTTGCTCTTTTGGTATACTAGAAATAACAGTATCCCACCAAACCATTGCCCTATTCTTCAGCATATGACTAGCATAAATAACTTGTAATTCCGGTTCGCACTGACAGGCCTCAAAAACCTTTTCCATCTATCTTAACCAGCTAAGAGTCACAGTTGGGTTAGAACTTCCTGAATATTCTGGCGGATTACAATTCAGAAACTGTTTGAAAGTACATTTCTTCGGTGGTTGAAACATCAGCATCTGATACTGACCCCACATCTGATTTTGAAACGGATGATTAAACTGAGGTGGCACCTGATACTGTTGAGGAAATTGACACTGAGGTGGTAACCATTGTTGTTGTTGGAAAGCACTTCCAGTTTGCTGATACATATCTGACTGCACCGGATACCCACTAAATGTAACATCCCATCTTTTTCCGTTTACTTTTCCGTTATACTATTTTAAACTTCGTTATATGTTTATAATATCTCCCCTTAATACGCGTTTTAAATTATCTCGATTAGGTAATTCACGCACCCGATTCAAACTTGAGGGACTAAAATTGACACGGGGCAAACTAGTTGACTAGGTCAACTAGTCCACCCCAATCACCACCATTCAATCATCTCCATCTCTCTCTTTCTCTCTAGCAAGAACACACACCTATTTACCAAATTCATTCAATCATCATCTAAATCCGATTTTGGAGGCTAACATCAAAACAAATTACATATTTGGAATCCTCTCTTCATTCTCTACGTTTTGATACTAATTTCATCTCGATTGGGTAACTTTCTAAAAACTCTAAATTTCATAATCTTAGTGTTCTTGACTTAAAAGTGTGTTAATTAGTGTCTATGGCTCATTGTGATGTCGTATATGTAATTTGTATGCTCGATCTTGTGATTTGACATAACTAGCATGAACTTGAAAAAGTGTTTGTTAAATCTTTGATTTTGGATGATGAAATGTGTTTAGATGTTAATTTTTGTATGTTCAAAGTGTTAATTACTTCATTAGCTTCGTTTTGGTGTGTTGATTAACATGAAAACCTTACATTAACATGATTATTGGTTTTGAGATTTTGGTTAGGGTTTGATAGGCTTAATATGAACTTTTGATGCATCAAATGCTATGAAATGTTATTGGTAAGTGTTTATTTAGATTGTATGCTTGATTACCTTCGAAACGGCATATCATTCATGTAAATTGGTTGCCCGAATCATTGAATTGCATTTATGAACTTGTATGCGATTAATGTTGAGCATTAGATGCGGTTTTGGTTGCTATAATAGGTAGATTGATTAGTGAAATGTGTTTTAGTTGTCTTCCTCGTCAAATTACCTTCCCAACGGTATAAAATACTTGACTTGATTGTTTGCGGATCATAAATTGTGTTTATTTGGTTTTTGGTTCGTGTACTTAGAAGCTTACTGCATCAGACTGGAATACCAATCTGGACGCCGTCCAGAAACTTGGACGACGTCCCAGATTTCAAAGCTGGACGCCGTCCAGCTATTTGGACGCCGTCCCAGCCTTCAAAGCTAGACGCCGTCCAGAAAATCTGGACGCCGTCCAGATACACTGGCAGCTTCTGTCTTCGTTGGTCATTTTACGAAAAATGTTTGCTATGCTATGGACCTCCGATTCACATGAAACTTGTTCTAACATGCTCATATATGATTAAAAACCTCAGAAAAATAGTTCGGGACCCGACCCGAACGTGTTGACTTTTTGTTGACTTTGACCCGACCTAAGTTGACTTTTAATCAAACTTAACCAAATGTTTGTGCAATCGTTCTAACATGCTTTTATACTTGTACCTTGCATGAAACATGACAATTTGATTCACATGCTATTATGATCGAGTCTTAACGAGCCATAGGACTAATTGAACATCTTTGACCTATCGTGTTTACCGTTATTGATACAACCTATTGTTTAGGTCAAGACTAGCGTTGTTCTTTGCACACGTTTACTTGTTGAAGTACTTTACTACTCGTGCACTCAAGGTGAGATCATAGTCCCACTTTTACTCTTTTTGAACTTATATTTGGGATGAGAAAACATAAACATTTCTTTTACTAAGTGAACACAAGTACAGGAAAACAAACATTCTACATACGAGTTTAGAACGAAATCCTCAATTCGATTATCATTAGTTACACTTGCAGGGTGTAAGTGTAGGCGTGAACTTATGTTGTATGGCCATATGGGTTTGACAAACCCTCATCCCGGACGGTTCGCTACCGTCCACAGATGAAATATATTTTCGAGAAATAGTGTTGTTCTAGCACTATGAATGGGGTATCAACGGACGGAATGTTAAGCCTTGATAATTGGGTGCTCGTGAATATTAACTTTTAGAATGTATTACTATTTTATCTTTGATGTAAATCTTGTGGTTCGACTTACTTTTACTCACTTACTTACTTAAACCTATGATTTCACCAACGTTTTCGTTGACAGATTTCTATGTTTTTCTCAGGTCCTTGAACGTTTTGTGATACATGCTTCCGCTCATTATTTTGATACTTGCATTGGATGTCGAGTATATATGCATACATGGAGCGTCTTTTGGCTACTTTTAAATTATGTCGCATAAGTTTCATTTGTACTTATAACTTTGTAACGTAACTTGTGGTGGAACAATTCTTATAAACTTTGAACAATCTTTACATTTGAAATGAATGCGACATATCTTTTGGTCAAACGTTGTTTTAAAGACTTATGACCACGTAACGGGACCTAAGTAGACGGTGCCGTCAATGACGATTTTGTTGGGTCGCTACACTAAACATCTGATTCGGTACACTACCACTTGAATTCACTATTACCTGACGTTGTTCTAATTCCCTTATTCGATCACGTGCTTCTTTTAACTTACTTTCTAAATCTAGAATTTGTTCTTGTAGATCCTCTTCTGACACATACCCGTCTCCATCTGGGGCTCTGAATATTCAGGGGGCTGACGGACCAGTTGCGTTTCCTGTATTATCTGTCATATCTGCACTACCACAACAACTCACACAACTCTTAGTGGAAAACAGGTTAGTACCTATCAACTAACACATGTAATCCCTACATTCACTTATCCCATCTCCTCAGATATGTTTGACACAACCCAAGGTTTAGGTACATGACATTCAACACAATGTACATGCGGCCAAACCTATGCTCTGATACCACATTTGTAACACCCTGTTTTTTTTTTTTTTTAAATCACAGCGGAAGACTGAATTCACATAAATACCCTTATTCGATCGCAAACATGATTACCACAATTCAACTAGTTAATTACTTAATTACAAATCACAGCTGTTACGTTAAACGACTAACTACATATATTAGAAAAGTTAAGACATCAGAGTTCATCTTATCAAACATATCGTCAGCCCGACTCCCGTCCCTACCAGCACTAAGATCCAAAACCTGCAAGGGAGGAGGTGAGGGGTTAGCACAAGGCTAAGTGAATGAAACTATCAAAAGATCTAGTATACAGTACCAACTTGTACTCCTACAGCAACAACTATATGCAACCACATACAACACACAACAACATCTATCACTGAGCTTCTTCCTTATCTTTATCACCTGAACATAAGGCAAATCAAGTTAGTTTCTGTCCATTATCACAAAACAGCACAATACAGCAAATTAGTAACAAAAGTGTCACTAAAAGTCCACCTAACACTTATGCATTTTCAGAATTTACATCATGATTATCATAAGTCACACGGGCATCATAACGACTAGAAAAACAGCCAATTAAACAACATAAGTCTGCACTGGTCTGTATCCGTACGGTTGCACATGCATCCGTACGGTTGCACACTCACTGCCCGGTTGCACCAATACCACTGCATCCGTACGGTTGCACATGCATCCGTACGGTTGCACCGTGTACCCATGCGGTTGCAATCTGCAATTGTACGGTTGTATTCATCGAGCAACAGCAGCAGAAACTGACGGGTTTCGAGTCAAAATCACCCAAATCTCGATTTCTAAACGTTTTGACACTGAACGAAGCTTAGAAAATGTTTATAACAACTGAAGAAACATAAACCACAATGTTTTACACCAAACCAACATCAAAACCAACCAATTTGACATCAAAACCCACTTTTATCAAAACCTAACCAAAAACTCCATTTAAACTCAGATTACAACATGAAAATGGATGATTATTACCTTGTTATGACCACTAAATCAGTAGCAACTGATTACACAACACAATTTAGACTCAAAATCGAGATTCAAGAGATTAGGGTTTGTAAGAGATGAAGAGTTAGGTACGGAGTATAATTTGGAAGCTTCAAGAAAAATGATAGAAAGAAGCTGGTACTTGCTTTTATATCTTTGTAAAACACAATACCCCATCACACACGGGTATTTACCAGTTATCTGATATCTTTTATACTTAATTTGACTACTCAAACGGAGTTCAAATTAAACAAACGAACCTGTTCTGTGATCCTTGTAACAAACTGGTCTCAACTAAACAACTAAATAATTATAAACATATAATTATTATAATAACATACAAACACACAAGATCAAAAGGGTCATTTCAACTAGGCCCGATAACAGGATGTTACAGTCTTAGTAGCATGAATCTAAAATATGATCGAATTAATGATTTAGAGTATTTACATGCAAACTGGTCTTTTAACTATTCGAATTGATGAAACACACTGCTCGGGTTCAAATCTTGGCAAAGCCATTTCGTTCAAAAAGAGAGTGTGACCAGAGGGTGCACCTTGTGAGCAATTCACCCGGTACCAGGTCTCGCGCTCAGATGACTTGATTACCCGATGTTTACCCTATATGAGAAAGTCAATGTACTCGTTCATAAGGATTTCCTCGCTAATTCTAAAAAAACTATTCGAATTGATTTAATTAATAGTCTAGCTTATATTCGAATTGATTTATTAGCCTATGTTCTATGAATCATTTGAAATCAATTAACAGTTTCACATGATCCACGGTTGTTATTTGTTCATACCTCATCATTTTAGTAAAGATATGAAAGGGTAACCTAAAGAATGCTCGTAGTATGGATGTCACTTTTTGCGAAGACTAATAATGCTAAGCAATTAATTTTGCTTTCTAACAATTAACTGGTCCCAACTTTTATTTTGTTAATTAATAGCTAAATTCAGTGTATCTGAGTATATTTGTTAGCTAGCGGCGTGTACATAAAACATAACTGTGATGTTAACGATGGTTAATTGGTGCTTTCTCGTATGATATGTGTCCAAAATTTGTATTTTAAAATTAATATAAAATAGCAATCTTATCTATGAGATAGAAACAACCAACAATTCTAAGTAAACATTAGGAAATTCTCTTGTGATATGGAGAAATAGTTTTATAGTTTAGTTTGATTTGCTTCGGGTAAGTTCTGGAATGTCGTTTTGGATAAAGTGTTCTCATCGATTGGTTTTTTCATTTATTATTATTATTATTATTATTATTATTATTATTATTTTTTTTTTTTTTTTTTTTTTTTTTTTTTTTTTTTTTTTTTTTTATGGAGATGTTTTTTTTTTTTTGAAAAGCCAACTAGCCAAGCAATATATTAACATAGTATAAAGTACAACATTACCTCATACATGAGATTAGTATGAGGTATTTACAAGGAAACCGATTACGGGAGAAAACCAAACTCGAGATCTAGATAATACTTGTAAGACATAACTACAAAAATGGTCACTGTGGTTTGTCAAAACTTGCAATTTTAGTCACTGAACTTTTTTTTTTGCATTATTAATCACTGTGGTTTCATAATATTACAAATTTAGTCACTGAACACATATGACGTTAAACACTCTCTGTTAGGTCCAAACATGTGCCAGTCACGTGAGGGGTAATTTCGTCCGATTACATTAAAATTGAGCTTTATACCTCATTTTTTCCCTCCCGTCTATTCAGTTTCACCCCCAAATCAATACTGTGTCATACCTAAATCTTTTCATCCCCAATTTCGTTTGATTAAAACCCTAATTCATATCATAAACCTTAATTGCAGCACAATGTCGTCATCGTCTACACGTGATAGATTGTACACGCTTCGAGAAACTGAGGAAGAAGACATTGGTTTGGTTTACGGTACTGATTCAACCATTTTTACAATGAAGCTTCATCATGGGGGTTATTTTACAGATCCACCTGGTAGAAAATACTTAAATGGTAAGGTAAATTATGTTGATTGTATTGATAGTGATACATTTTCAGTTAATTGTGTACTAGATATGATGGAAGACGTTGGTTACCCTGGGAAGAGTATTATTATTCTTCACTTTTTGAGACCTAATACTTATCTTGATTACGGTTTAGAGGCATTAGGTTGTGATGAAGATGTACTGAATTTGTGCAAATACGTTAAGGAAAATAAGGAAATTTGGGTATTTGCTGAACATGGGAAAACCACTTTATACAAACCTTTTAGCCCTAGTAGAGTTGTAATAGAGGAGATAACTGATGATGAGGTTGTGCCAGTTAAACCACTCAAGTTGAAAGTTAGAAAACTAGTACAAAAGAAACTACTTTTAGACTGGATAGAGGGTGAGGGTGAACCAAGTTCTGTTAATGTGCATAATACTTGTACACAAGAGACTGCAGGGAATAATGTTAGTGATGAAGAACACATTATTGATGACATTGATGATGATGAAAGGATTATAGATGAAAATTTCCCAGAACAAGATGCTGAGGTTGACATGAGAAGTTTTAAATGCCCTTTTGAAGAGAATACAGATGAGAATACTAATGGTCAGAACATAAATGAAACTTCGTTTGATGATGAAGATATGAATGTAGTTGACAATGAAGATTTTTCTAGTGATGATGAATTAGGTGATGGTGTTAGGCATAAAAAACTTAAAGAACTAAGAAAACAACAAAATGCAAGTTGTCATTTGACCAAAACACATTTCTATGTTGGTCAAAAGTTTGCAACAAAAAAAGAAATCATCAACTATATTAATTTGCATGCTATAGAAACTAGGAGGAACTTGAAGATAAAGTATAATGACAAATTAAGAGTTAGAGCTTGTTGTGTGGGTTTGGTTAGTAAACAAGTTGCTGGGATTATTAAAGATGTGGTAGGTGAGAAAGTTAAGTCTAGGGACCCTAACGAAGAAAAGTCAAAAAAAGAATCTTTAAGTGGTACACATGTGGGTAAAAGCAAAGAAGACAAAACACAAACCACATCCCAAGACTTAAAGATTCAAGACAAGTGTTCATGGAAGATACATTGTTCTAAAGCTGGGAAAAGTGAGACATGGCAAGTTAAGACTTTATGTGACATTCATTGTTGTCAAGAGTCTAGGGTGATTAGTCAGTGCAATTCAAAGTTTATTTCTTCAGCAATTGTTGATCAACTTCCATCAAACCCCAAACTACCTACCAAGTCTGTTCAAAATCAGTGTGAATCAAAGTTTGAGGTGGAAGTACCATACATGAAAGCCTACAGGGGTCTGAAGAAGGCACAGGCTATTATAACAGGTGATTATGAAACTCAATATAAGGATTTAAGAGATTATCTAGTTGAGTTGATGAGGTGCAATGAAGATACTACTGTTAGGGTTGAAACAGAACCCGGTGACCCAAATGCACCTACAAAGGTGTTCAAGAGGGTGTATATATGCTTGGCCAAGACTTGCAAATAGGGGCAATGTCAAACTTTACCTTTATAAGTGATAGACAAAAGGGGTTAATTGAAGCAATTAAGAAGCATTTTCCAGTGGCTGAACATAGGTATTGCCTAAGACATCTTCAGCAAAACATGAGAGAAAGATGGAGTGGCACTGCTTATAAAAATCATCTTTGGAACTGTGCTACTGCCTTAACAGTGCCAGAATTCAATGAAGCAATGCAAAAGTTGAAAAGTTTCAGTGAACCATGTTATGTGTGGTTATCTAAAGTGCCTCCCAAACATTGGGCAAGAAGTCACTTCACAGGTAATGTTTCTTCTTTTGAACTTGTATATTTATTGTTGTATGTATCATAATTTGAACAAATATCATTGTTGTATGTAGGTAGAGCGAAATCTGACATTTTGCTCAACAATATATGTGAAGTGTTTAATAGATGGTTAGTGGATGCTAGAGACAAACCTATCATTACCATGCTAGAGTATATTAGGGAATATTGCATGAAAAGAATTGTGAATGTGAAGAATGTCATTGCTAAGTGTGAAGGTCCACTATCTTTGACTGCAACAAAGATGTTTGATAAGATTAAAAAGGATGCATCTAAATATAAAGTTCTATGGAATTGTGGCAATAAGTATCAGGTAAATAATGCATATGGTGATCAGTGTGTTGTTGATGTTGCATAAAGACTTGTGGGTGTAAGAGATGGCAGTTAACAGGTATGGCATGTAAGCATGCTGTTGCAACTTTTTGGAACATGGAAAAACATAATCAAGATGTTGGGGTGCCTGAGGTATGGGTGGATCCTGTGTATTGGTTGGAAACTTGGGTTAATACATATAATCATGTAATCAATCCAGTGAATGGGAGATCCAAGTGGGTGAAATCCACTGAAACTACAACTTTAACTGCACCAATTAGGAGACCAAAAAGTGGTAGACCAAAGAAAAATAGGAGAAAGGAAATGGAAGAGAGACAAAGTCTTAGTCAAGGTGGGAAACTAACAAGAGCAGGGAAGAGTTTGACCTGTGGCAAGTGTAAAAAGTATGGGCATAATCGTAGAACCTGTGATTTAAAAGATGGTGCAAGTTCAACCAAGCCTGCTAAAAAAAAGACAAAGGATGGTGCAAGTTCAAGCAAGTCTGCTAAAAGAAAGAATACTGATGGTGCAAGCAAGGCTAACAAAAGAAAGAAGGTTGATTGTGAGGCTGGAAGCACTTAGTTGTTTAATGTCTTTTTTAATTGTATTTTGAACTAGATATGTTTGTAATGGTAGGCTGGAAGCACTTGGTTGTTTAATGTCTTCTTTAATTGTCTTTTGAACTATATATGTTTGTAATGGTTATGGTTATGTTTTGGTTGTAACTGTCTTTTGAACTTGTAGTTTTGAACTTGTTATGGTTATGTAGTGTCTTTTGACCTTGTTATGGATATGTTTCAGTTTTTATGGTTTGTAATGTTTATGGTTTGTAACTTGGTCATTTGCAGTAATATTTACCATTTGGTCATTCAGAAACACAAAGCTTGGAATTTGCAGTGAACATTACAACATTTGTTTACTCAATCTAAAAGCTTCAAATTCCATTAACACAGATACAACCAAATTACAACCAAAATACAAGCTGAATTCGTTTACATTACAAGCTAAAACTAGGATTTAACAAATTCATAGATTACAAATACAACCAATATAAAAATCAACAACATCTTGTTCCTCCATGCGCTGTATTCAGCATTCCTCAGTTCTGGTTCAAAATCAAATCGAGGCATTGGTGGATCATACCATAAAAAGAACCCGCAGTCGTAATACTGAAACAAAACAAAAAAAAAAAAAAAAAAAAAAACACTGAATTCAATTTTAAACCGTAAATTGAAAAAAAAAAGTTGAAGAATTGATTACCTTGTTTGCACAGGTGAAGAATCGACGATTAGGATTGCGTGATGTATTTGAAATTCGCATAATAGCACGAAGCCCACAATTGCACAGAACCATTGCGTCGATTGACTTCAATTGGATTGAAAATAGCTGTGAAATTAGGGTTTGAGTGAAATTGGGGTTAACCGAACGAGTGATAAAGGGGAAGGGAAAAAACGGGCTTTATATAACCCTAGAATTAATGTAATCGGACGAAATTACCCCTCACGTGACTGGCACATGTTTGGACCTAACAGAGAGTGTTTAACGTCGTATGTGTTCAGTGACTAAATTTGTAATATTATAAAACCACAGTGATTAATAATGCAAAAAAAAAAGTTCAGTGACTAAAATTGCAAGTTTTGACAAACCACGGTGACCATTTTTGTAGTTATGTCTACTTGTAACAATGTTTACAAAAAATAAAACCTAAGCTAAGATGCTAGCCAGTGGCGGTACCAGGATTTTTTTCATCGGGGGCAAAAAAAAAATTAAGACCGTAGCAATTTTTTTGGGCAAAATATGGAAGTCTTGGGACAAAAAATGGAGATTTTTAGGCAAATTATGGAGGTTTTTGGGACAAAATTTGAAGGGTTGTGGGCAAAATTTGAAGGTTTTGGGGTAAAATTTGGAGATTTTTGGGCAAAATTTGAAGGTTTTGGGGCAAAATATTTAAGTTTTAGGGCAAAAGAAAAATTCCACCGGGGCAAAGTCGAAAAATCCAAAATTTTTACACTGAAAATTGCAAATCCACTGGGGGCGGCTGCCCCCGCTTGTCCCTTCATAAAATCGCCCCTAATGCTAGCCATGGTCATCATAGTAATTCGGAGCCGAAAACCATTGTAACCACTCAATTTTTTTGTTTTTCGAACGACTAGAAATCCATTCAAAGGAGCGAATTTGAATATCATGTAAAACAAGTGGTACTGTCAGTTGCGTATTACGGAATAGTTTGCTATTACGATTTTGCCAAATGATATATGCACTAACCCAAATGCAAGCTTGTGAGTATATATTTGGTCCCTGTGAACTAATGAAACTTTGTGCCTTTAATAACTCGACAAGAGTAGGGGTGTTACTTGGACGAATATGTAGCCAATTGAAAACCCGTCTCCAAATTTCTTTTGCGTATGAACAGTGTACCAACGTGTGATCTAGATCCTCAATACCATCGTTACATGTAGGACATCTTACGGAGTCAAGATCGATCCCCCTTTTTTCGAGTTCGGTTCGAACCGGTAATCGGTTTTTCAATGCCCGCCAAATGAAGATGCCGATCTTTTGAGGAACGAGGTTATTACGTATAGTTTCGGTACCTTGTGCGAGATGCCCGACAATCTTTTCATCAATTATCCTGCAAAAAGAATTAGTACTAAACACGCCATTTTGGCTCAGCGACCATGACCAAGTATCCTTCGTTCCATCCATGAAACGAAAACTATCAAACAGTTCCAGCAGATTCGCAAGTTCTGTTGCAGTTCTACCTCGCGGGTATCGAATCCAATTCCATTGGGCAGTTACACTACCATCTTGAATAAACAATATTTCACTTACTTTCGCGAACGGTTCCATATCTAATCTGAAAATTCTTTCAAAACGCTCACAAAGTGGTTGGTTACCAATCCATATATCCGACCAAAAAAGAGTGTCATCGCCATTATAAATCACTTTCACAAACGAGTTAGAAAAATTAATATGTAATTTAATGAAATCTCGATTAATACTTTTAATCCCGTCCCAAATTGAACCACTAAAAGACCCCACGTTAGAGTTTGAGAGACATAATCCTCCATCCCTTCCGTGGATAATTTTAATGACTTTTACCCAAAAAACGTTTTCTTCTAACCGAAATCTCCACCACCACTTTGCTAATAAGGCTAAGTTTTTTGCTTTTAACGACCCAATACCCAACCCGCCCGAATCGTACGTGCATAATATTGATTCCCATTTTACCCAAGCAAGTTTAGTGTTGTCACCCGACCCGCCCCAAAAGAAATTTCATCTCACACCTTCGAGAAGATTGATGATCCCGGACGGAGCGCGGAATAGGGAGAAGTGTAGAGCGGGATACTACTAAGCACCAACTTAATGAGAGTGATTCTACCACCATACGATAAGGTTTTCGTCTTCCAACCCGAGAGCTTTGATTGTATTTTTTCCACCACATTATCCCAATATATTATTTTTTTCATTTTTTTACCAATCGGGAGCCCGAGATAGTTGAAAGTAAACGAACCCACATTACAATTCATAAGGTTGGCTATACACGAAATCGACTCATTATTGACTCCTACCCCAAATAAGCTACTGATATGTGCGAGGTGTAGTACGAAATACTACGAAATACTATTAAATACGATACAATTTTACACAAGTTATTTATTTATTTATAGAATGGATATACCTAAACCTTGCTACAACACTTATAGGCAGTGTACCTAATCGTAGAGTAGTGTAGGTTTTAGTAAGTCCGGTTCGTTTCACAGGGAGCTAGCTGAGTTTAACGCTATATATATTTTAAACTATATTTGTATATATATATATATATATATATATATATATATATATATATATATATATATATATATATATAAAAGTAGTATTATTATTATTATAAATGGGGGTTTTTACCGTTTAGTGACCGGTTTGTCGATTTTATGTCTTAAGTCACAATTAAAACCTAATGTAAAATATTAATTAAAAATACAACTTAATTTAAAGCGTAAAGTAAATGACGATAAATAAAAGTGCGATAATTAAAAGTGTGATAATTAAAATGACGATAAATAAAAGTGCGATGAGATATAAAATAAAGGAATTATGCTTATTTAAACTTCCGTAATCTTGATGTTCGACGTGTTGATTTTAATTTATTACCATGGGTTAATTGTCCTTTGTCCTGGATTATTAGATATGTCCATCTGGTTTTTTGTCCATAACAGTCCATCGGTCATAAATATAAAGTGCGAGTGTCCTCGTCAAATTACCCTTATACCCGAAGTCAAATATTCCAACTAATTGGGGACTTAAACTGTAACAAGGTCTTAATTCTTTGTTAATGATCACACCAGGATATCGACTGCGTGTAACCCTAGGTTTTAATAATTTGTTAACAATTACACCAAGTGTCCTTGTATGTAATCCACCCCTATTTTAATGAGTCCATTGACTATTAATCCATCTCCATGTCCGGTCAAATGAACAATTATTAGTATTTATAAATATTCCGCCAATCGTGTTCGATCAAGTGTATGTGGTTATTTATAATTACCTCAAATTGTAAATCTATATATTAAATTAATGAACTATCATTCAGTTAAACAAATATAAAGCCTATTAATAGCCCATAGTCCAATTTCCACAAGTGTCGGTCTTTTGTCCAAACTCCAATTATGGTCCAAAGCCCAATAACCAGTCTTTATATTTAGTCCAACATTACGATTACTTCGGCTTAAATAAACATAATAATAACTTAGCTACGAGACATTAATTTAAAAAGGTTGAACATAACTTACAATGAGTATTAATCGCGTAGTGTTACACGGACAGAATTTTGACTTACAAACTTAAAACATTCGCCACTATAACCTTATTAGTATTAACTTAAAATTATAATTATAATTATAAAATAAATATAAATATATTTGAGAGAGTGCATATAAGTGTATGATGAAGGTGTGTATAACTCATTCGAAAAATGCTGAATTTATAGACCTGGCCACAACTTTGAGGCCATGCGATCACATGGAAATTGTTCTTCCAGGCCATTCGATCGCATGGTGACTTGGGACAGCTCACATTGCTATGTTTTTTTTGTTTGCAAACACATTTAAATAATATAATATAATATATATAATTTTATATAATTATATATATATATATAGATATATATATATATATTATATTATATTCATGTGCATAGTTGACTTGTAATTTTAGGCCCGTTGCGTCGCGCGTTGATAGTTGGTTCAGTTCCCGGTTTCGGATTTTCGAACGTCCTTTCGTACGATTTAATATCTTGTACTTTGCGTTTCGCGGCTCGTACACTTGTAACTTTTAGATGTTTCTCAGCAATAATTTGAACCACTTGGATTGTACTTTGTACTTTTTAGCGTTTTGGTCATTTGCGTCTTCAAATTGTCGAATCTGTCTTTTGTCTTTACCTTTTATTATTTAAACGATAATCACTTGGAAGTAGAACAATTGCAACTAAAAGCTTGTCTTTCTTGAAGGATAATACTATGAAATATATGTTCGTTTTTAGTATTATCAAATATTCTCACATTTGAGCGTTGCTTGTCCTCAAGCAATATAGAACTTGAAATAAAAACATACTTGAATCACTTCTTTATTCTTCACACTTTGTACATCAGTGATTTTGATACGGCGGTATGAAGAATGATAGTAACGATGTGGTTTACAGTCCCACATGACTATAAAAATTTAGATCCTTTAGGAAATTGGATCTTTATGAAAACATTTGATCTTTTGAAAATTCATTCTAGCTTTTACCCTAGATAAGTTTTCCGGAATAACCCTTCACCGGTGTTTGCAAAATATTTTTGTGGGTTTTGTGGGTTTCAGATTTGAAAATTTTAGCTCAAAACTTGCGGTTTTGTGTCATCCACTTGCTAACCTTGTATTGGAAAAGTAACATGTCCAGTATACTTGCTCCGTATATTACCTTTCGGTAAACTACCGTCCGGTTGTAAAGGAAAGCGTTGAACAAGCAACTGTTAAGGCAATGTCTAATGATATACTTTTGATTATGGTCCACAACGTGTCGGATGCAATTACTATCCTTTGTAGGAGTAATAGCAAAGATCACCATATAATTTTTCGGTCTGGCACAAGGTCCTGTCTTCGACCATGCTATGCAACCACCGTTCTTACGGTTGACACCCGATTTGATTCAGGTGACCTAATGAATTCCAGGTGAATTTCTAGAATTTTACGTTCAATGGTAATGAACGCATTGAAAATAGGGTTTCAGAAAACAAATCGGTTTGTAATTTTGATCAAAATATTTTCACGTTCAAGCTTGAGTTTAGATATCATTGAATTCCATGAGTTTGAATTCTCAATCTTTAAGGTCAATCTCAAGAATTGAGTAATATCAGTCATAAAAGCTGATTTTTGATCTTTAAGGAGATTATCCTTTCTGGGGATCTGATTCATTAGTCTTATAAGCTAATTTGCACGGTGCCCCCCATTGTACGAGACAGATCCTCTCATAGTTAGGATAAGTCTGACCACTTGGCGACCCTGTTTGATGCTGAGGTCCGTGGATTTCCAGCTGATTTTCGAGAAAACTTTTCAAGGTTTTTCGTAGACTCTACAACTGGTCTGGACGACAACTTCCTGACCTAAATCAAGAAGCGCGTATCTTTTTCTTGGAAGACTTTACTTCCTTTTAAATCAAGTGGCACATTTCTTTCAAATATATTATAAGAAATCGGGTAAAATTGATTAAAATCGTCCAAAACAAAAGTACCTTCAATTATTTGTACAAAAATATGTGATATATGATTTAAATAACTTGGTAAATTTTTCCCACACTTGGCTTTTATATTTCTTTCTTTGCCTTTTTATTCTCTTCTATTCCATTTTAAATGAATTCAAGCGTTTTGAGTTGTTTCTCAATTTATGTCCTTTCCGAGGTAACAATAATTTCGGTGTTAACACCTAGTTTTATCGTTCATAAATATGTATAAACGAGATTTTGAATTCATTTATTTGAAAAAATTTTAAAATTTTTACTAGAAGTGGGTAGTCAGTATATAAGACTAGGGCTGTTCTTTATTATCAGAGAGCACTAGATTCTAATACAAGTACTGCGTTACTAGTAAAGTTTAACGGTGGCTATTAAACCAAGTGTATCAGTCAAATTTTTAAAACCGAAAGAATTTAATCCCTTCCCACACTTAAGATCTTGCAATGCCCTCATTTGCAAGAAATCAGTAATAATTTAAATTATTGAGGGTAATTAACGTAGAAAAATGATTAAATTTTACCAAAGTTTCCAAACATATTGTTGTTTGTTTGAATGATAAATGGTGCACATCATTTGTTCTTTCCTGCAGTTGTTATTTCACATATATTTTGCATCTTGTCGTCAAAATTAGTTACTTTTGCTGAACTTAATGCCAGTCTTTGAGAATGCGCTGTTTTACCCTGTTGTGTACATGAGATAAAATACATACAATACAAATATAAACATGCATGGTATTTTGAAATGGGACTTAATATCCCACTTTCAAATTACAAAAATGAAATATTAGTACAAAATAATAAAAATGTTAAACATTACATAAAAGTATCAAAATGTTAAATGTTTAACATAAATAGATAAAAATAATAAAAGATAAGAAATCACCAATGGAACACTATTGATTTGGATAGGGATTCCAGTTCATATCATCGCCCGGGTTTCATGGTTGGTGATAGGTATCCTGGTAGGCTTGATTGGGGTCGTACAGGTCAAAGGGTGGTCGCATATCGGGCTGATGTGGTGGATAAAAAGCTGGCCGAGTCGGGATATAGTTATGTGGTACCTGATATGATAGCTGGCTCATGATTTGGTGCTGATGAACTTGTCAGCTATCGTGTTGGCGTCGCCTGGAGTGCTCATACTCATTCGCGGCTCTCCACTGCTCATACTGATGATGCCTAGCCTGGTTATTCATTTCCACCTCATCTACATGCTGGAAAACATCAGTATAACTATCCCTAATGACATCCCTAATGTCATCTGCTTCCTCCATCTCCTCATCCGAACCCCTCTCTACCTGTGGATGGGTGCCCTGATATGGTATTGGCATATTGTGCCTCCATTTTAATACCTTTGCACCTTGATAAACCTGCAAGTCTATGCTCTCGGCTTGTTCCTCAATCTCTACCATCGGACCCCCATGCTCTTTATCTACACCTAAGTACTCTCCAATGAGAGTAACAAAAATACCTCCCCCTATAATACTTCCTGCTTGCATACCCTCAACACCTTTAGATAAATAGTGGCCTACGCAATAAGGAATGTTAACAAAGCTCCTCGGCTCTCGAATACACTTAAGGTAAAATAAATCGTTTAGGGTCATTTTTTCCTTGTTTCTACCCCTTTGTGTAATTGAGTTTGCTAAGAATCTATGTATTACCCGGAGCTCTGCTCTATCAATATCTAAGTAGGAGTGTCTTCCACCCCGCATAAACTCCCTAAATCTTGACATACGCCTCCATATGGCGTTAGCGTCAAAATTCGTATCTACTCTTTCACCTTCAGTAATTAAACTATTACAATCAGGTGTAATAATCTCAGCGGGGGTGTAGATTAATAAAGCTCTAGCCATGTCCAACATGGACATTCTGTACATTGTACCTCCTAAAAGAAATCTAATAAAACTTTTATCTCCTATCATAGTAACTTCATTATTTAACTCTATAGTGCTAAGCAATTCAACACACCATTCTCTATATATAGTTCTACGTGTAGTAAATAAGCGGATCCAATCGTTAAATGCAGAGTTACCATACCTCTGAACTAGTAAATCCCTAACCGGTTCGGCTAGGTGAACTGCTTCCAAAGGCTCCCAATCGATTACCCGAGGCATTTCAATATTTTTGTGGTAAAGAATGTGCATGTTCTTTTAAAATTTCGGGTATTCAGTCCAACAACGATCGAATCTTAGGTTGGGATGTAACTGTTGGTCATCGATAAGTGGGTGCATAATCCTCGGATGAGGCTAAAATTGACGATAATGAGTGTAAAACAGAGGTTTCGGCTCATAATATAGCATGTGTTGATCATAATGTTGTTGTTGTTCAGGTTGTGGTTCCGGTTGTGGTTCTTGATTAGGTTCTTGTTCAGGTTCTTGTTCATGTTGTCTAGACGATGATGCACCGTCCGTATCTGTATTTCTCTGCAAAGCACATTAAACACAAAATTTGTGCATCCAAATATGCATTAGTGTTAGCAAAATAACAAATTAAAACAATTACAATAACATGTTTAATCCATATTAAACTTATACTCATTTTCATATTTTATCAATTCTACAATTTTTCAAATAAGCATATATGAAAAGGTATACAAAGTTCATAAGCATTCAACTCAAATAACATGTTAAAATAACCATTACTAGCAATTAAACAAGTTTCAAATGACATTTATATCAAAATAATCAAGTTCATAAATTTTAGACTTAAAAAGTCCACTTTGATGCTCAAAAATCATGTTTAGGATCAAAGTTTGGATTATTTAGCTACCTAAACATATTACACTACTTAATTTAGCAATAATTCATAACAAAAATCGGTGATAACCTGTTTATATCAAAAAGCCCCAAATTGCTCAAGAACACAAACCCTAGATTTCTAAAAAATTTGAAGTTTAAGGCTTCAAATCATGACAAATAGCATCAATCTAGGTTATACAAGCATAATATACTAACAATTTAACTCTAATTATGCTAGAAATCATCAAAACTAAATTAGGTAAAATAGTTGTAATTATCACTAAAACTGAGAAATTAAAGAGTTTAGGGTTGAATTTTCTACCTTTTTGCTTCCCCATCTGAAGAAAGGCATGATTGGACGGATTATAGCACGAAATTTGGATGATTATGGTGAAAAATTGAAGATTTTAGAGAGGTTTTTGTGAGAGTTTTCGTGTATGTGTGTGTGTTTTGTGAAGACAGAGAAGCAGTCGACTCCTTTTGATCCTGTCCAGTTTTCCCAGCCCATGCGATCGCATGGGTTGGATCCATTTTTATTTTTATTTTTATTTTTTAATAAAACCTTTAACTTATAAAACAAATAATTACTTAATTTAAAATTTTTTTTCTTTTTAGATTGAGAGCGTTTTGGTACGTTTACCTAGTTCGTCCCTCGACAAAAATTTTAAAATTTGTCATTTTAAAGCGATTGTTTTAAAAGCAAAGATTTTTGAGTTTTTAATATTTTTGGCATACTTTAGATCAATAAAATTAAAAATAATGATACTAAAATTTCTCGTCCCGCCCTTGGGTAAAGCAATTTCGGTTCAACGACCTAGTCTTCAACTCACGACGAATTTTAAATATCAAAATTTTAACTTAATGAAATAAAGTACGTTTTTGTTTTTAAATTCACACCAAACTTAAATTTAAAATGCATAAAATTTTATATAAATATTATTAATTTTTCAAACTTACATTTAAAATAATATAGTTATATATTAATTTTAAAAACAAGGTAAAAATAAAAATAAAAATATTTTTGGTCTTTTATCCCACTTTAATCAATCAAGTATTAACAAAAATATACGTCCCTCTTTTGAGTAAAGTAATTTAGGCTATATTACCTAGTTTTACTCTTGACGAATTTCTGAAATATTTTGGATTAATTGATTAAAGATATTTATACCTTATGAATAAATGGTAAATTTCGCAGTGATGCATTAAATTTTTGTATGATATCAATAATTTCGGTTTCGCATACCTAATTTTATTGAATATCAATTTAATACTTTATAGCGAACGATTCAGCGTTTATTATCAAAAGGTTAAAAGCAATAAAATAAAAAAATAAAAACTGTACATTGATAATGCTAAAAACGAACATATATTTCATAGCATTATTCCTCAAGAAAGACAAGCTTTTAGTTGCAATTGTTCTATTTACAAGTGATATTCGTTTAAATAATAAAAGGTGAAGACAAAAGACAGATTCGACGAATTGAAGACGCAAACGACCAAAAAGCTCAAAAGTACAAAATACAATCAAAGAGGTTCCAATTATTGATAAGAAACGTCTCGAAATTACAAGAGTACAAGATTCAAAACGCAAAGTACAAGATATTAAATTGTACGCAAGGACGTTCAAAAATCTGGAACCGGGACCAGAGTCAACTCTCAATGCTCGACGCAACGGACTAAAAATTACAAGTCAACTATGCACATAAATATAATATAATATTTAAATAATTACTAAAATTATTTATATATTATATTTATTTATATAATCCGTCGACAAGCTAGGAGCCAAGGCTTGGTGAGCTGTAAAAACAAACTCCGCGACTCGCGGAGTTTGAAGAAGGAAAGGGCCGCGAGTCGCGGAGCTCCCCTGGACGAAAATTTCTATAAAAGCCAGCACAGTTCGACGTAAAAAAATAAAAAAATATCCAAAAATCCATCCTCTCTATATCTATACGTAATATTTATATTTATAATTTATATTTTAATTTTAATTTTAATTTTAATTCTAATAATAAGGGTATATTAGCAAATGTTGTAAGGGTGTAAGTCGAAATTCTGTCCGTGTAACGCTACGCTATTTTTAATCATTGTAAGTTATGTTCAACCTTTTTAATTTAATGTCTCGTAGCTAAATTATTATTATGCTTATTTAATCCGAAGTAATCATGATGTTGGGCTAAAAATATTAAAATTGGGTAATTGGGCTTTGTACCATAATTGGGGTTTGGACAAAAGAACGACACTTGTGGAAATTAGACTATGGGCTATTAATGGGCTTTATATTTGTTTAACTAAATAATAGTTTGTTAATTTTAATATAAAGATTTACAATTGGACGTCCCTATAAATAACCATATACACTCAATCGGACACGATGGGCGGGATATTTATATGTACGAATAATTGTTCATTTAACCGGACACGGGAATGGATTAATAGTCACTAGAATTATTAAAACAGGGGTGAAATTATGTACAAGGACACTTGGCATAATTGTTAACAAACTATTAAAACCTTGGGTTACACGCAGTCGATAACCTGGTGTAATTATTAAACAAAGTATTAAAATCTTGTTACAGTTTAAGTCCCCAATTAGTTGGAATATTTAACTTTGGGTATAAAGATAATTTGACGAGGACACTCGCACTTTATATTTATGACTGATGGACTGTTATGGACAAAAACCAGACGGACATATTAAATAATCCATGACAAAGGACAATTAACCCATGGGCATAAAACTAAAATCAACACGTCAAACATCATGATTACGGAAGTTTAAATAAGCATAATTCTTTTATTTCATATTTAATTTCCTTTATTTTATATTTAATTGCACTTTTATTTATCGTACTCTTTAATTATCGCAATTTTATTTTATCGCACTTTTATTTATCGCAATTTTATTTTATAGTTATTTACTTTACGCTTTAAATTAAGTCTTGTATTTATTTTTAATATTTTACATTAGGTTTTAACTGCGACTAAAGTTTTTAAAATCGACAAACCGGTCATTAAACGGTAAAAACCCCCCTTTATAAAAATAATATTACTTATATATATATTTGTATTTTTATAAAATAAAACTAATATAGCGTTAAGCTTTGTTTAAAGATTTTTTTTCCCTGTGGAACGAACCGGACTTACTAAAAACTACACTACTGTACGATTAGGTACACTGCCTATAAGTGTTGTAGCAAGGTTTAAGTATATCCATTCTATAAATAAATAAATATCTTGTGTAAAATTGTATCGTATTTAATAGTATTTCCTTGTAAAATTTAATAGTATTTTATACCCCTTAGCTTTGACATCAAGTATTTTTGGCGCCGCTGCCGGGGAACCCAATTTTTGGCTTAAAAGCCGGAAGTGCAATGCTAAATAAAAAAATTTTATTTTTAGTTTACTTTTATAAAAATACGTTTTTGTAAAAATACGTTTTAAATATTCGAAAACATAGAAAAGAAAACAAAAATTTAAATATTTTTAAGAGTTTGTTAAATAATTAAGTTTTATAAAGTTTCTTTATTTTTTAAAAAAAAAAAATATATAAGTTTTATTTAAATATTTTGTTTTTATTAAAACATAAAAAAAAACCAAAAAATATATATATATATATATATAAATCTATTTTTAAGATTTTTTATTTATAAAATTATAAAGTATTTCTATTTTTATTTTAGTTTTTTAATATAAGTTTTTATTATATAAATATTTTTATTAAAACAGAAAATATAAAACAGAAATAAAAAAAAAAGAAAGTAAAACGTCGAATTTAATACTGCACCTGATCTGAATTTTCATTCACCGCGACTCGCGGAGATTTTTGCTAGGTGGAACCGCGACTCGCGGAGCCACTCTAACACCGACAGAAACCCTAGTCAGCAATTAATTACGGGGTAATTATTATAATTATTATTATAAAACCCTAATTAGGTTTTAATTTTTAATTAATTAAGTTTAGTTTATTTATTTAATTTATATATTTAGTTTAATTAATTTAAATAAATTATAAAATTAATAGTTTTATAATATAAATAATATAAAAATAATATTTTTATTAAAATTGTAATTTTTACAACTTTTAGTTTATTTTTATATTTTGTTCTTATTTATTTTTTTAGCGTAATTTTTATATTTTTTTCGTTCGTATTTAGTTTTAAATATAATTTTTGCGGTAGCTTATTTTTACCTCTAGATTTTCAGGCTTTGCCGTATAATCCCTTAAGTGCTTTTTCTTTAGACTAAAATTAAAGTGCTTTAGAATTTTGCGACGCCTTTTTAAGTTTTAGTTCCTCTTTAAGATATTGCCATTTGGGATATAGTTTTACTTGTAAGCTTTAATATTTTTAGAAGCAACTTTTAATTTTTAGTTTTTAGTGCCTTTTTAAGTTTCAACGCGCTACATTTTTATTTTTATTTTTCGACGCCTTTTACCTATGTATCAATTATCACTCCAATTAGTAATCTCAATTTGCGATTATAATTTTAAGTTAGTGATAGTAATAAGGTTGGGTTAGTCGAGTGTTTTTAAGTTTTATAGTCACTCTTTTTCTTTCTTATTTTTCGACGCCTTTTATTTTTCGATCTTTTCTTTTTCGACCTTTTTCGACGCGCTCTTTTTCTTTCTTATTTCTCGCTATTCTAGTTTTAGGACTTAGAATTTTTTTCTACTTCTTATCTAAATTTCTTAAAATTACGAAAATTTATTTAAGTGGTTAAATTGATAGACATCAAAATTTTCTGGTTCGTAGTAATAGTTGGATTTGTACGTGGACCGGGTTATTGGAGCCAAACAGTCCTCAATTATATTGAGACCAAGCGAATCCTGCCCCTCTGCTGCATCTTTTGGCTATTCGAAACGTGGGCAAAATCAGAAAAGTCTATTAATTGGATAACTTATATAATTTTTCTTTCCTTTTAAAAACTAATAGGATATTCAGTGAATGCACCGAGCAAGACGTTCACCACCTTTTGTACATTCACCACCTGTAACTAGATCAAGACATTTAGCAAATATTGTCGCCGTTGATTTTTCTTTAGAATCGTCATCCAGTCGACCAAGTACTCCAATTCAAATTTCTGATAATCCATTTTTTGAAACCGACCTCACAATTGAGAATCCGGAGAATATTCAGGGACAATTCATAGATCCTGAACCATTAATTTTTCCTCCGGAACCACCAATCATTCAAACAGAGATTGTTGAGGAACGAACCATTAAATCAGAATCCTCTAGTGATTCAGATTCAACAAATTCAATTATGGAAGTAACGGAACCTTTAAGTATGGAAGACCGAATGAGAGCTAAATGCACTGGCCAAGGTCATGGAATTACTCATCCTGACATTAATGCGCCAGATTATGAAATCAAAGGACAAATTCTACATATGGTGACTAATCAATGCCAATTTAGTGGTGCGCCGAAGGAAGATCCAAACGAACATCTTCGTACCTTTAATAGGATCTGCACACTATTTAAAATAAGAGAAGTTGAAGATGAACAGATATATCTCATGTTATTTCCCTGGACTTTAAAGGGAGAAGCCAAAGATTGGTTGGAATCGTTACCTGAAGGGCCGATTGATACATGGGATGTTTTAGTTGAAAATTTTCTTAAACAATTCTTTCCGGCATCTAAAGCCGTAAGACTTCAAGGAGAAATTGTTACGTTCACACAAAAACCAAATGAAACTCTATATGAGGCATGGACAAGATTTGGAAAGTTATTAAGAGGATGTCCGCAACATGGTTTAGACACTTGTCAAATAGTACAAATATTCTACCAAAGATGCGACATCACTACAAGGAAAGACATCGATATAGCAGCTGGTGGTTCCATTATGAAGAAAACAGAAACTGATGCTTACAAAATTATTGATAACACTGCTTCCCACTCACATGAGTGGCACCAAGAAAAAGATATCGTTAGATCATCTAAAGCAGCTAGAGCCGATTCTAGCCATGACTTAGATTCCATTTCCGCAAAAATAGATGCTGTCGAGAGACGAATGGAAAAGATGACTAAGGATATACACTCAATACGAATTAGTTGTGAGCAGTGTGGAGGACCTCATTTGAAAAAAGATTGTCTCAGTATTGAACTAACAATGGAACAAAGAGAGAATATTTCATACATAAACCAAAGGCCTGGAAATAATTATCAGAATAATTATCAACCGCCAAGACCAATTTACAATCAAAACCAGAATTATAACCGAAATATTCCATACAACAACCAACAAGGTCCTAGTAATCAACAAGTATCCAACAATACTTACAACCAGCAAAGACCTAATTTTCAAAACAAACCACCACAAACCGATGATAAAAAGCCAAATTTAGAAGATATGATGACGAAGCTAGTTGAAACTCAAACGCAGTTTTTCACATCTCAGAAACAAACGAATGAACAAAATGCTCAAGCATTTAGAAATCAACAAGCTTCTATTCAAAACTTGGAACAAGAAGTAAGTAACCTAGCAAGGTTAATAGGTGAAAGAAAACCGGGAAGTTTACCTAGTGAAACAAATGCTAACCCCCGGAATGAAACAGCTAAAGCCATTACCACAAGAAGTGGTACAACACTTAAACCACCTGAAATACCTGTAACTTCTGATGAAGCTATTCCTACTCCACAAGAACCATAACCTGATCAAGATAAGGAAAAAGAACCGGTAGTTGAAAAGGTTAATGAAGATAACACAGTTAAGGCTAAACCTTATGTTAAACCATACCAACCACCACTTCCTTACCCGAGTAAAATGAAAAAAGAGAAACTTGAAGCCGAGCAATCCAAATTCTTGGATATGTTTAAACAGATAAATGTAAATCTTCCTTTCATTGATGTGATTTCAGGAATGCCTAGATATGCTAAATTTTTGAAAGATCTGATCACGAATAGAAAGAAAATGGAAGAACTCTCGGCTGTTACTATGAATACTAATTATTCTGCAGTGCTGTTGAATAAGATACCAGAAAAATTATCTGATCCAGGAAGTTTCACAATTCCATGTTTTCTGGGTAGTCTTAGTTCAATAGAAGCATTGGCAGACTTAGGTGCTAGTATAAATTTAATGCCGTATTCACTATACACTAAACTAGACCTTGGAGAATTGAAACCAACAAGAATAAACATACAACTAGCCGATCGATCAATAAAATATCCTAGAGGGATAATGGAGAACATGCTAGTTAAAGTTGGTACTTGAGTATTTCCAGTAGATTTTGTTGTTCTGGACATGGAAGAAGATTCTCAAGTTCCTCTCATATTAGGAAGACCATTCTTAAACACGGCTAAAGCAATGATAGACGTGTTTGGTAAGAAATTGACCCTAAGTATAGAGGACGAGAGTGTTACCTTTTCAGTTGATAGAGCAATGCAACAACCGCAATCTACAGATAATACATGTTATTATATTCAAACTATAGATTCACATGCAGAATTGTTAGAAGAATTTTCAGAATTACAAGGAACGGGAGAATGTTCTTTAGGAGAAGGAACTGAACCAATTGATGAACCTGAAATGTTAGCTACACTAATAGCTAATGGATATGAACCAACAACAGAAGAAATTCAAATGCTAAAAGAAGAAGACAGATATCGATACAAATCATCGATAGAAGAACCTCCAACATTAGAGTTAAAGCCACTTCCAAACCATTTGGAATACGCTTATTTACATGGTGAATCTGAATTACCTGTAATAATATCGTCTTCTCTTACTGAAAATGAGAAATCACAACTCATTTCTGTGTTGAAAGCTCATAAACCAGCCATTGCATGGAAGATTCATGATATTAAAGGAATAAGTCCTTCGTATTGCACACATAAAATCCTTATGGAAGAAGGTCATAAAACGTATGTGCAACGCCAACGAAGACTAAATCCTAATATGCAAGATGTTGTTAAAAAAGAAATTATTAAACTGCTAGATGCAGGTTTAATTTATCCAATTTCTGATAGTCCATGGGTAAGCCCAGTTCAATGCGTGCCTAAGAAGGGTGGCATGACTGTCATTACAAATGAGAAAAATGAACTTATTCCTACTAGGACTGTAACAGGATGGCGTGTATGTATTGATTATATAAAATTAAATGACGCTACCAGAAAAGATCACTTTCCCTTACCTTTCATTGATCAAATGTTGGAAAGATTAGCCGGAAATAGTTATTATTGTTTTCTTGATGGATTTTCCGGATATTTTCAAATTCCAATAGCACCCGAAGATCAAGAGAAAACCACATTCACGTGCCCTTATGGTACTTTTGCTTACAAACGCATGCCATTTTGACTTTGCAACGCCCCTGCAACCTTTCAAAGGTGCATGATGGCGATTTTTCACGACATGATAGAAGAATGCATGGAAGTTTTCATGGATGACTTTTTAGTCTTCGGTGATACATTTGAATCATGTCTAGTTAATCTAGAACGAATGCTTATTAGATGTGAACAATCAAATCTAGTTCTTAATTGGGAGAAATGTCATTTCATGGTTAAAGAAGGCATCGTTCTTGGACATAAAATTTCAAAAGAAGGAATTGAAGTGGATAGAGCTAAAGTAGATGTAATTGCTAAACTTCCACATCCCACCAATGTTAGAGGAGTTAGGAGTTTTCTAGGGCATGCCGGTTTTTACCGACGTTTCATTAAAGATTTTTCTAAAATTGCCACTCCTATGAATAAACTCCTAGAAAAGGATGCTCCATTCATCTTTTCAGATGAATGCATCAAATCTTTTAATATTCTTAAAGAGAAACTCACTAATGCGCCTATCATGATAACACCAAATTGAAATCTACCGTTTGAACTTATGTGCGATGCAAGTGATTTTGCAATGGGAGCCGTTTTAGGACAAAGGATTGACAAACGATTTCAACCTATATATTATGCTAGTAAGATGTTACAAGGAGCACAAACAAATTACACAACTACTGAAAAAGAACTCCTTGCTATTGTCTTTGCTTTTGACAAATTTCGTTCATATCTCGTTCTAGCAAAAACGGTGGTCTATACCGACCATTCTGCTCTTAGATACCTATTTTCGAAACAAGATGCTAAACCATGATTAATCCGTTGGATCTTACTCTTACAAGAGTTCGATATTGAAATCCGAGATAAAAGAGGAGCAGAAAATCTTGCCGCTGATCATCTTTCTCGTCTTGAAAATCCCGAATTAGAAGTTCTAAATGAATCGGCCATACAAGACAACTTTCCTGATGAATATCTATTGAAGATAGATTATAATGAAATTCCATGGTTTGCAGACTATGAAAACTACTTAGTTTGTGGATTCCTTGAAAAAGGATTGTCGTACCAAAAACGAAAGAAATTCTTTAGTGATATAAAACACTATTTCCGGAAAGATCCACATTTGTTTAAAAGTTGTCCAGATGGAATAATACGCCGATGTGTATTCGGAGATGAAGCTAGTAAAATCTTAAACCATTGTCACACAGGACCAACAGGAGGGCATTATGGGCCTCAACTAACAGCAAGAAAAGTTTATGATGCTGGATTCTATTGGCCTACAATTTACAAAGACGCACACCTTCTTTGCAAATCCTGTGATGCTTGTCAAAGGGCCGGAAAAATAAGTCAACGTGATGAAATGCCACAAAATGTCATTCAAGTATGTGAAGTATTTGACATTTGGGGTATTGACTTTATGGGTCCATTTCCAAAATCTCATAATAATCTCTACATTCTCGTAGCCATTGATTATGTATCTAAATGGGCGGAAGCACAAGCTCTCCCAACTAACAATGCACGAGTTGTAGTCAACTTTTTAAATCGTCTTTTTGCAAGGTTTGGAACACCGAAAGCTTTAATAAGTGATCGGGGAACTCATTTCTGTAATAATCAACTTGAGAAAGTTCTTAAAAGATATGGAGTAACTCATAAAATCTCCACCGCATATCATCCACAAACTAGTGGACAAGTTGAAAATACCAACCGAGCATTAAAACGTATTCTAGAAAAAACCGTAGGATCAAATCCGAAGGAATGGTCCATTAAATTGGAGGATGCACTCTGGGCTTTTAGAACAGCCTACAAAACTCCAATTGGAACCACACCTTTTAGACTCGTTTACGGAAAAGCATGTCATCTTCCAGTAGAAATTGAACACAAGCATTTTGGGCTTTGAAGACATGTAATCTTGATTTATATGAAGCTGGACGTCTACGGTTAAGTCAACTAAATGAATTAGAAGAATTAAGACATGAAGCATACGAAAATTCATTAATCTATAAAGAACGAAGAAATGGCATGATAAAAGAATCAGAAGTTCAAAAGAATTTAAAGAAGGAGACATAGTTCTTCTTTTTAATTCACGATTCAAGCTATTTCCTGGAAAATTGAAATCAAGATGGTCTGGACCATTCATAGTCAAAAGAGTTTTCCCATACGGAACAGTAGAATTAATAAATTCAAATGGGATTGAATTTAAAGTTAATGGTCACAGAGTTAAACATTACATAGATAGTCCAATGGAAGTTGACAACGAAGTTAATCACAATTTCGATACCACAGCTAACTAAGTGTGGGGAGAATCAAGTCTTTAAAGGTTTATGTATTTCTGTTAGAGTTAGATTTTCTGTTTTTGTGTAGTTCTCGAAAATGAAACCCGAATAGTCTTTCCCTAGCAGACCCTAAAGAACTAGTCTTCTCCCCCCATTTTGAATTTTTATTTTTTTAGGTTTTTACGAAATGAAGACTTCATATGAACTAAACCATGGTCTAATGCTACACGCTTTGATCACTAAACATAAAAATGACACACTTCCGAGTGAACTAGTATCAGTAATCAGAGAAAGATTGGACGGAGTAAGAAAAGAATCCAGATGCGAAGATAATAAGTTACAATTTGGTAAAGGAAAATCAAAATCCGCAGTAAAAAGAAGAGTACGACACCTTGAAAGATGTCACAAATGCGGAAAATGGTCACATGGAGGTAAATGTTCAAATAATCAAACCTATTCAAACACCGAATTTGTTACTTTATGCAGAGATGGACCGTTCATATGTTTAGAAGAAAAAACACTGAATGCTCGAGGTTACGCCTATGTAGCCATGGAAAACCAATTAAACCGACTATCTTATGAATGGGATAGATCATATCACTAAGAATACTATCTCACAGGTAAGTCTGTACAGTTTTTATTTTTATTTTTATTTTTAACCTTTTGATAATAAACGCTAATTTGTTCGCTATAAAGTATTAAATTGGTATTGAATAAAATTAGGTTTGGCGACCGAAATTATTGATATCATACAAAAATTTATTACATCACTGCGAAATTTAACGTTTATTCTTAAGGTATAAATATCTTTAATCAATCAACCCAAAATATTTCAAAAATTCATCATGAGTTAAATTAGGTCATGGAACCGAAATTACTTTACCGAAAAGAGGGGCGCATATTTTTGATAATATTTGATTGATTAAAGTGGGATAAAAGACCAAAAAGATTTTTAATTTTATTTTTACCATGTTTTTAAAATTAATATATAAATCTTAAATTAATATTGTAAACTTTTTAAATTAATATATTTAAAATTAGAAATATTTGAACAATTGATATTTTTAAGTTTGTATGTATAAAAACAAAAATATAATATAAGTTTGGTGTAAATTTTTAATTTTTAAAAATATGAATTTTTAATTTTATGCATTTTAAAATTAAGTTTGGTGTGAATTTTTAATTTTATGCATTTTTAAATTTAAGTTGTGTGAATTTAAAAACAAAAATTTACTTTATTTTGCTAAGTTAAAAATATGATTTTTAAAATTCGTCGTGAGTTGAAGACTAGGTCGTTGAACCGAAATTGCTTTACCCGAGGGAGGGACGAGAACTTTTATTATCATTATTTTTAATCTTATTGAACTAAAGTATGCCAAAAATATTAAAAAAAAAAAAACCCAAAAATCTTTGCTTTTAAAACCGCGCTTTAAATTGACAAATTTTAAAATTTTGTCGAGGGACGGACTAGGACATCGTTTCGAAACGACCTCGTCCTAAATAACAAGGGAAACAAAATTTTAAAATTTATTTTATATTTGTTTTATAAGTTAAAGATTTATAAAAAAAAGCACCGCGACTCGCGGAGTTTGATGGGGAAAATCACCGCGACTCGCGGAGTTTAGAAAATGCAGAAAAAAATAAAAGGAACGAACAGATCAGTTGCACACCACCACACCCCAAAACACTGCGAAAAAACCCGAAATAACACTCCCAAAATCGAATTTTTCACCAAAAATCATCACATTTTTTACTAAAATCATGTTGAGAAGGATGCTATCAAGGAATTACTCAAGAAAAATGGTAAATTTCTACACCTAAATACCATTTAATTCAAAAATTAGTGTTCTTGAGCAATTTTATAACCAATTCGATTTTGATGCTTTTTAGTGTAATTATGCTTAAATTGTTTATGTATTATGCTTGTATAACCTAGATTGATGCTATTTAACATGATTAGAAGCCTTAAACTTCAAATTTTAAGTAATCTAGAGTTTGTGTTCTTGAGCAAATTTGGGGCTTTTTGATATAAACAGGTTATGGCCAATTTTTATCATGAATTATTGCTAAATTAAGTAGTGTAACATGTTTAGGTAGTTAAATGATCCAAACTTTGAGCCTAAACATGATTTTTGAGAATTAAAGTGGACTTTTTCAAGTCTAAAATTCATGAACTTGATTTTTGAGAGATAATGCCATTTGAAACTTGTTTAATTGCTAATAATGATTATTTTGACATGTTATTTGAGTTGAATGCTTATGAACTTGGTGAACATTTTTGTATATGCTTATTTGAAAAAGTGTAGATTTGATAAAAATATGAAAATGAGCATAAGTTTGATATAAATTGATCATGTCATTGTAATTATTTTGATTGATGATTTTGCTGACACTAATGCATATTTGGATGCACAAAAATTGTGTTTGATATGTTTTGCAGACTGAAAGGGGTGAATCTTCATCCCAAGCTCGCAATGCTCCTCCTGAGAATGCGGAACAACAGGAGGTTGATAACTATTACAAACAAGATATACCTCATCCACTTATGACATTTTCAGATATGCATGTGGAAGATTTGCACCCGAACTTGAGATTTGACAGACGTTGGATAGATTATCCAAAATACCAAAGGGGCTTGCATACTCTTCATTCTAAAGTTGTTGAAGTACCTAGGGTAATAGAATGGGGACCATTAGAAGCTGTAGAATTGGCCGGGCCAATTAGAGAATTACTTACACAGAGGTATGGTAATTCTACTTTTAACGATTGGGCACGATTATTCAGCATGCGTAGACCTGTATATAAAGTATGGTGTGAAGAATTATTGTGTAGTATAGAAATAAATGATCGGGTAGTTAGTTTAACCGATCGATCTTTTATTAGATTTTTGTTAGGAGGTTCGATGCGTCACATGTCTTTACTAGACATGGCTCAGGCCTTACGTATATATACGCCTGAGGATTTAGCATCTGTCGATTGTAGAGGGTTGATATTGAACGGTAGGAAAATTGATAAAAATTTCGATACGCATGGTGTATGGAGTCAAATGACTAGCCATCACCGATTTAAAGGGGGAAATTACTCTTATTTGAATATAGATAGAGCTGAGTTAAGAGTAATTCATAGGTTTTTAGCCAATTTGATTACACAACGAGGTAAGAATAAGGAAAAGGTAAATGAACAGGATTTGTTTTACCACATGTGTATTCGAGACCCACAAAGCACTGTAAGTATACCTTATTGTGTGGGTTATTATTTATCAGCTATGGTTAGGGGGATGAGACCGCATAGCATAATAGGAGGAGGTATATTTATTACATTAATTGCTGAGTATCTCAATGTGGATATAAGTCGGGGGGGATTATTAATCGAAGAACCAGAACCCCACGATACAATTGGTTTAAATGTATACCATGGTGCTAAAGTTTTGAAGAGGCGAAATAACGCCGCAGTACGATATAATGGTAGACATCCACAGGTTGAGAGAAACCAACAGCCAGGTAATGTGGGAGGGGGAAATGAAATGACAGAAATGCAAAGGTTTATAGCTTCACAAGAGTATGAAAATGCTAGACATAGAGCATTTGAAGATTGGAAAGTTCATCAAAACCAAATCATAGCTCATTGCCAACATGTAGGTAGAAACTATATTCCTACTCCATCGCCCGTATTTCCTCCATGGTCTATAGAGATCTAACCACCGTATCCTACATATAACCCAGCCGAAGCATTCTATAACACATACGGTTATGCATGGAACCCCTACTGGTATCAGTATCATCCCTAGTCTACTTAGTTTTATTTATTTTATTATTTGTAATGTTGATACATTTAATACTTATGTTAATATTGTAATAGTTTTTATAATTTTCTAACTTTTATTATTAGATTTTAATAATTTTTGAATGTGGGGTAATATACCAAACTTCAAAAATATGTATATATGTTTGCAGTTTATCTTATGTACACAACAGGGTAAAACAACGCATTTTCAAAGACTGGCATTAAGTTCAGCAAAAGCAACTAATTTTGACGACAAGATGCAAAATACATGTGAAATAACAACAAGACGGAATGAACAAATGATGTGCACCATTTATCATTCAACACAAACAACAATATGTTTGGAAACTTTGGTAAAATTTAATCATTTCTACGCTAATCACCCTCAATAATTTAAATTGTTACTGATTTCTTGCAAATGAGGGCATTGCAAGATCTTAAGTGTGGGAAGGGGTTAAATTCTTTCGAATTTTTAAAATTTTTATCTTAAACACTTGGTTACCATTAAAAATACTAGTAAAGCAGTAGTTGTATTAGAATCTAGTGCTCTCTGATAACAAAGAACAGCCCTAGTCTTATATACTGACTACCCAATTCTAGAAAAAATTTTCAAAATATTCAATTAAATGAATTCAAAATCATGTTTATACATATTTATGAACGATAAAACTAGGTTTTAACACCGAAATTATTGTTACCTTGGAAAGGACATAAATTGAGAAACAAACCAAAATGTTAGAATTCATTTAAAATGGAATAGAGGAAAACAAAAAGGAAAAATAAAAGCCAAGTGTGAGAAAATTTACCAAGTTATTTTAAACATTTGTCACATATTTCTGTAACAAATAATTGAAAATACTTTTGTTTTGAATGATAATTAACTGTTTTACCCGATTTACTGTAAGAAAGATGGATCTACACGATGAATCAATTCCATCATTAAAAGGAAGTAAAGTCTTCCGAAAAAGAAACGCGCTTCTTGATTTAGGTCATGAAGTTGTCGTCCAGACCAGCTGTAGGTTGACGAAAAATCTAGAAAAGTCATCTCTAAAATCAGCAGGAAATCCACGGACCTCAGCATAAAACAGGGTCGCCAAGTGGTCAGATTTATCCTAACCATGAGAAGGATTTATCTCGTACAATGGGAGGACGCCGTGCAAATTAGCTGGATAAGACTAATGAATCAGATCCCCAGAAAGGATAATCTCCTTAAAGATCAAAAATCAGCTTTTAAGACTGATATTACTCAATCCTAGAGATTGACCTTAAAGATTGAGAATTACAAACTTATGGAATTCGATGATATCTAAACTCGAGCTTGAACGAGAAAATATTTTGATCAAATTAAAACCGATTTGTTTTCTGAAAACCCTATTTTCAATGCTTTCATTACCTTTGAACGTAAAATCCTAGGAATTCACCTGGAATTCATTAGGTCACCTGAACCAAATCGGGTGTCAACCGTAAGAACGGTGGTTGCATAGCATGGTCAAAGACAGGACCTTGTGCCAGACCAAAAAATTATAAGGGTGAGCTTTACTATTGCTCCTACAAAGGATAGTAATTGCGTCCGACACGTTATAGACCATAATTAAAAGCATGTCAGGGGACATTGCCTTAAACAGTGCTTGTTCAACGCTTTCCTTTACAACCGGACGATAGTTTACCGAAAGGTAATATACGGAGCAAGTATACTGGACGTGTTGCTTTCCTAATACAAGGTAAGCAAGTGGGTGACACAAAACCATAAGTTTTGAGCCAAAATTTTCAAATCTAAAACCCACCAAACCCACAAAAAGAATTTGCAAACACCGGTGAAGGGTTATTCCGGAAAACTTATCTAGGGTAAAAGCTAGATTTAATTTTAAAAAGATCAAATGTTTTCATAAAGATCCAATTTCCTTAATGGATCTAAATTTTTATAGTCATGTGGGACTGTAAACCATATCGTTACTACCATTGTTTATACCGCCGTATAGAAATCACTGATGTACAAAGTGTGAAGAATAAAGAAGTGATTCTAGTATTTCAAGACTATATTGCTTGAGGACAAGCAACGCTCAAGTGTGGGAATATTTGATAATGCTAAAAACGAACATATATTTCATAGCATTATTCCTCAAGAAAGACAAGCTTTTAGTTGCAATTGTTCTATTTACAAGTGATATTCGTTTAAATAATAAAAGGTGAAGACAAAAGACAGATTCGACGAATTGAAGATGCAAACGACCAAAAAGCTCAAAAGTATAAAATACAATCAAAGAGGTTCCAATTATTGATAAGAAACGTCTCGAAATTACAAGAGTACAAGATTCAAAACGCAAAGTACAAGATATTAAATTGTACGCAAGGACGTTCAAAAATTCGGAACCGGGACCAGAGTCAACTCTCAACGCTCGACGCAACGAACTAAAAATTACAAGTCAACTATGCACATAAATATAATATAATATTTAAATAATTACTAAAATTATTTATATATTATATTTATTTATATAATCCGTCGACAAGCTAGGAGCCAAGGCTTGGTGAGCTGTAAAAACAAACTCCGCGACTCGCGGAGTTTGAAGAAGGAAAGGTCCGCGAGTCGCGGAGCTCCCCTAGACGAAAATTCCTATAAAAGCCAGCACAGTTCGACGTAAAAAAATAAAAAAAATATCCAAAAATCCATCCTCTCTATATCTATACGTAATATTTATATTTATAATTTATATTTTAATTTTAATTTTAATTTTAATTCTAATAATAAGAGTATGTTAGCAAATGTTGTAAGGGTGTAAGTCGAAATTCTGTCCGTGTAACGCTACGCTATTTTTAATCATTGTAAGTTATGTTCAACCTTTTTAATTTAATGTGTCGTAGCTAAATTATTATTATGCTTATTTAATCCGAAGTAATCATGATGTTGGGCTAAAAATATTAAAATTGGGTAATTGGGCTTTGAACCATAATTGGGGTTTGGACAAAAGAACGACACTTGTGGAAATTAGACTATGGGCTATTAATGGGCTTTATATTTGTTTAACTAAATGATAGTTTGTTAATTTTAATATAAAGATTTACAATTGGACGTCCCTATAAATAACCATATACACTCAATCGGACACGATGGGCGGGATATTTATATGTACGAATAATCGTTCATTTAACCGGATACGGGAATGGATTAATAGTCACTAGAATTATTAAAACAGGGGTGAAATTATGTACAAGGATACTTGGCATAATTGTTAACAAAGTATTAAAACCTTGGGTTACACGCAGTCGATAACCTGGTGTAATTATTAAACAAAGTATTAAAATCTTGTTACAGTTTAAGTCCCCAATTAGTTGAAATATTTAACTTTGGGTATAAGGATAATTTGACGAGGACACTCGCACTTTACATTTATGACTAATGGACTGTTATGGACAAAAACCAGACGGACATATTAAATAATCCAGGACAAAGGACAATTAACCCATGGGCATAAAACTATTATCAACACGTCAAACATCATGATTACGGAAGTTTAAATAAGTGTTGTAGCAAGGTTTAAGTATATCCATTCTATAAAGAAATAAATAACTTGTGTAAAATTGTATCGTATTTAATAGTATTTCCTTGTAAAATTTAATAGTATTTTATACCCCTTAGCTTTGACATCATACATACTTACCTGTGAGATAGAATTCTCAGAGACCTGCTTTAGTTGACTCGTAGGAGAGTCGTTCGATTTGGTTCTCCATTGCTACATAAGCGTAACCTCGATTCTTCAATAACTTTTCTTCTAAACATATGAACGGTCCTTCTCTGCATAGAGTAACGAACTCGGTATTGGAATGTGTTTAATTGTTCGAACATTTACCTTCGTGTGACCATTTTCCGCATTTATGACATCTTTCAAGGTATCGTGCTCTTCTTTTTGTTGCGGATTTTGATTTTTCTTTACCAAAATGTGTCTTATGATGATCTTTCTTGAGTTTTTTCCTCACTTCGTCCATTTTTCCTCTTATGAATGATACCAGTTCACTCGGGAAGATGTTATTATTACGTTTAGTAATCATAGCGTGTAGTAGTAGACCATGGTTCAAATCAAAGGAATTCTTCATCTCGTAAAACCAAAAAGAAATAAAAATTCAGAATGGAGGGAGAAGACTAGTTCTTTAGGGTCTGCTAGGGAAAGACAATTCGGATTCCATTCTTGAGAACTACACGAAAACAGAACATCTAACTCTAACAGAAATTCATATTACCCTTAAAAGATTCGAATCTTCCCACACTTAGTTAGCTGTGGTGTCGAAATTGTGATTAACTTCATCTTCAACTTCCATTGGATTATCTATGTAATGTTTAACTCTGTGACCATTAACTTTAAATTCAATCCCATTTGAATTTATTAACTCCACTGTTCTGTACGGGAAAACTCTTTTGACTATGAATGGTCCAGACCATCTTGATTTCAATTTTCCAGGAAATAGCTTGAATCGTGAATTGAAAAGAAGAACTCGGTCTCCTTCCTTGAATTCTTTTAAACTTTTGATTCTTTTATCATGCCATTTCTTCGTTCTTTCCTTATAGATTAACGAATTTTCATATGCATCATGTCTTAATTCTTCTAATTCATTTAGTTGACTTAACCGTAGACGTCCGGCTTCATGTAAATCAAGATTACACGTCTTCAAAGCCCAAAATGCTTTGTGCTCAATTTCTACTGGAAGGTGACATGCTTTTCCGTAAACAAGTTTAAAAGGTGTGGTTCCAATTAGAGTTTTGTAGGCTGTTCTAAAAGCCTATAGTTCATCCTCCAATTTCATGGACCATTCCTTCGGATTTGATCCTACCATTTTCTCTAGAATACGTTTTAATGCTCGGTTGGTATTTTCAACTTGTCCACTTGTTTGTAGATGATAGCGGTTGAGATTTTATGAGTTACTCCATATCTTATGAGAACTTTCTCAAGTTGGTTATTACAAAAATGAGTACCCCGATCACTTATTAAGCTTTCGGTGTTCCGAACCTAGCAAAAAGACATTTTAGGAAGTTAACTACAACTCGTGCATTGTTAGTTGTGAGAGCTTGTGCTTCCGCCCATTTAGATACATAATCAATGGCAACTAGAATATAGAGATTATTATGAGATTTTGGAAATGGACCCATAAAGTCAATACCCCAAACATCAAATACTTCACATACTTGAATGAAATTTTGTGGCATTTCATCACGTTGACTTATTTTCTGGCCCTTTGACAAGCATCTCAGGATTTACAAAGAAGGTGTGCGTCTTTGAAAATTGTAGGCCAATAGAATCCAGCATCGTAGACTTTTCTTGCTGTAAGTTGAGACCCATAATGCCCTCCTGTTGGTCCTGTGTGACAATGGTTTAAGATTTGACTAGCTTCATCCCTGAATACACATCGGCGTATTATTCCATCAGGACAACTTTTAAACAAATGTGGATCTTCCCAGAAATAGTGTTTTATATCACTAAAGAATTTCTTTCGTTTTTGGTACGACAACCCTTTTTCAAGGAATCCACATACTAAGTAGTTTGCATAGTCTGCAAACCATGGAATTTCATTATAATCGATTTTCAAAAGATATTCATTAGGAAAGTTGTCTTGTATAGCCGATTCATTTAGAACTTCTAATTCAGGATTTTCAAGACGAGAAAGATGATCAGCTGCGAGATTTTCTGCTCCCTTTTTGTCTCGAATCTCAATATCGAATTCTTGTAAGAGTAATATCCAACGGATTAATCGTGGTTTGACATCTTATTTCGAAAATAGGTATCTAAGAGCAGAATGATCAATATAGACCACCGTTTTTGCTAGAACGAGATATGAACGAAATTTGTCAAAAGCAAAGACAATAGCAAGGAGTTCTTTTTCAGTAGTTGTGTAATTTGTTTGTGCTCCTTGTAACATCTTACTAGCGTAATAAATAGGTTGAAATTGTTTTTCAATCCTTTGTCCTAAAACGGCTCCCATTGCAAAATCACTTGCATCGCACATGAGTTCAAATGGTAGATTCCAATTTGGAGTTATCATGCTCGGTGCATTAGTGAGTTTTTCTTTAAGAATAATAAAAGATTTGATGCATTTATCTGAAAACATGAATGGAGCATCCTTTTCTAGGAGTTTATTCATAGGAGTGACAATTTTAGAAAAGTCTTTTATGAAACGTCAGTAAAAACCGGCATGCCCTAGAAAACTCTTAACTCCTCTAACATTGGTGGTATGTGGAAGTTTAGCAATTACTTCTACTTTAGCTCTATCCACTTCAATTCCTTCCTTTGAAATTTTATGACAAGAACGATGCCTTATTTAACCATGAAATGGCATTTCTCCCAATTAAGAACTAGATTTGATTGTTCGCATCTAATAAGCATTCGTTCAAGATTAACTAGACATGTTTCAAAAGTATCACCGAAGACTGAAAAGTCATTCATGAAAACTTCCATGCATTCTTCTATCATGTCGTGAAAAATTGCCATCATGCATCTTTGAAAGGTTGCAGGGGCGTTGCAAAGTCCAAATGGCATGCGTTTATAAGCAAATGTACCATAAGGGCACGTGAAGGTGGTTTTCTATTGGTCCTCGGGTGCGATTGGAATTTGAAAGTATCCGGAGAAACCGTCAAGAAAATAATAGTAACTATTCCCAGCTAACCTTTCCAACATTTGATCAATGAAAGGTAAGGGAAAGTGATCTTTTCTGGTGGCGTCATTTAATTTTCTATAATCAATACAAACACGTCATCCTGTTACAGTCCTAGTAGGAATAAGCTCATCTTTTTCATTTGTGATAACAGTCATGACACCCTTCTTAGGTATACATTGAACTGGGCTTACCCATGGACTATTAGAAATTGGATAAATTAAACCTGCATCTAGCAGTGTAATAATTTCTTTCCTAACAACATCTTGCATATTAAGATTTAGTCTTCGTTGGCGTTGCACATATGTTTTATGACCTTCTTCCATAAGGATTTTATGTGTGCAATACGAATTACTTATACCTTTAATGTCATGAATCTTCCATGCAATAGCTGGTTTGTGAGCTTTTAGCACAGAAATGAGTTGAGATTTTTCATTTTCCGTAAGAGAAGATGATATTATTACAGGTAATTCAGATTCACCATGTAAATAAGCGTATTCCAAATGGTTTGGAAGTGGCTTTAACTCTGATATCGGTGGTTCTTCTATCGATGATTTGTATCGATATCTGTCTTCCTCTTTTAGCATTTGAAGTTCTTCTGTTGTTGGTTGGTAATTATTAGCCATAAGTGCAGCTAACATTTCAGCTTCATCAATTGGTTCAGTTCCTTCTCCTAAAAAACATTCTCCTGTTCCTTGTAATTCCGGAAATTCTTCTAACAATTCTGCATGTGAATCTATAGTTTGAATATAATAACATGTATCATCTGCAGATTGCGGTTGTTGCATGGCTCTATCAACAGAAAAGGTACCACTCTCGTCCTCTATACTTAGGGTCAGTTTCTTACCGAACATGTCTATTATTGCTTTAGCCGTGTTTAAGAATGGTATTCCTAATATGAGAGGAACTCGAGAATCTTCTTCCATGTTCAGAATAACAAAATCTACTGGAAATACTAAAGTACCAACTTTAACTAGCATGTTTTCCATTATCCCTCTAGGATATTTTACTGATCGATCGGCTAGTTATATACTTATTCTTGTTGGTTTCAATTCTCCGAGGTCTAGTTTAGCGTATAATGAATACGGCATTAAATTTATACTAGCACCTAAGTCTGCCAATGCTTCTATTGAATTGAGACTACCCAAAAAACATGAAATTGTGAAACTTCCTAGATCAGAGAGTTTTTCTGGTAGCTTATTCAACAGCACTGCAGAACAATTAGCATTCATTGTGACAGCAGAGAGTTCTTCCATTTTCTTTCTATTTGTGATTAGATCTTTCAGGAATTTAGCATATCTTGGCATTCCTGAAATCACATCAATGAAAAAAAGATTGACATTTATTTGTTTAAACATATCCAAGAATTTGGATTGTTCGGCTTCAAGTATTTCTTTTCTCATTTTACTCGGGTAAGGAAGTGGTGGTTGGTATGGTTTAACATAAGGCTTTGCCTTAACTGTGTTATCTTCATTAACCTTTTCAACTACCGGTTCTGTTTCCTTCTCTTGCTCAGGCTGTGGTACTTGTAGAGTAGGAATAGAGTCATCAGAAATTACGGGTATTTCAGGAGGTTTGAATGTAATACCACTTCTTGTGGTAATGGCTTTAGCTGTTTCATTTCGTGGGTTACCATTTGTATCGCTAGGTAGACTCCCCGGTTTTCTGTTACCTATCAACCATGCTAGGTTGCTCACTTCTTGTTCTAGATTTTGGATAGAAGCTTGTTGATTTCTAAATGCTTGAGCATTTTGTACATTGGTTTGTTTCTGAGATGTGAAAAATTGTGTTTGAGATTCAACTAGCTTCGGCATCATATCTTCTAAATTTGGCTTTTTATCATCGATTTGTGGTGATTTATTTGGAAAAATAGGTCTTTGCTGATTGTAAGTATTATTAGATACTTGTTGATTGCTAGGACCTTGTTGGTTGTTGTATGGAACATTTCGGTTATAATTCTGATTTTGATTGTAGTTTGGTCTTGGCGGTTGATAATTATTTTGATAATTATTTACAGGCCTTTGGTTCATGTATGAAACATTTTCTCTTTGTTCCATTGTTTTTCAATACTGAGACAATCTTTTGTCAAATGTGGTCCTCCACACTGCTCACAACTAATTCGTATTGCGTGAATATCTTTAGTCATCTTTTCCATTCGTCTTTCAAAAGCATCTAACTTTGCGGAAATGGAATCAAAGTCATGGCTAGAATCGGCTCTAGCTGCTTTAGATGATCTAACAATGTCTTTTTCTTGATGCCACTCATGTGAGTGGGAGGCTGTGTTATTAATAATTTTGTAAGCTTCAGTTGCGATTTTCTTCATAACGAAACCACCAGTTGCTATGTCGATGTCTTTTCGTGTAGTAATGTCGCATCTTTGGTAGAATATTTGTACTATTTGATAAGTGTCTAAACCATGTTGAGGACATCCTCTCAACAACTTTCCAAATATTGTCCATGCTTCATATAAAGTTTCATTTGGTTTCTGTGTGAACGTAACAATATCTCCTTGAAGTCTCACGGCTTTAGATGCCGGAAAGAATCTTTTAAGAAATTTTTCAACTAAAACATCCCATGTATCAATCGCCCCTTCAGGTAACGATTCTAACCAATCTTTGGCTTCTCCCTTTAAAGTCCAGGGAAATAACATGAGATAGATCTGTTCATCCTCAACTTCTCTGATCTTAAATAGAGTACAGATCCTATTAAAGGTACGAGGATGTTCGTTTGGATCTTCTTTTGGCGTACCACTAAATTGGAATTGATTGGTTACCATGTGTAGGATTTGTCCTTTGATTTCATAATTTGACGCATTAATGTCTGGTTGAGTAATTGCATGACCTTGGCCAATGCATGTAGCTCTCATTCAGTCTTCCATACTTAGAGGTTCCTGATTTTCCATGATTGAATTTGTTGAATCTGAATCACTAGAGGATTCTGATTTAATGGTTTCTTCCTCGACAATCTCTGGTTGAATGATTTATGGTTCAGGAGGAATGATTAGTGGTTCAGGATCTCTGAATTGTCCTTGTATATCCTCCGGGTTCTCAATTGTGATGTCTGGTTCAAAAAATGGATTATCGGAAATTTGAATTGGAGTACTTGGTCGACTAGATGACGATTCTAAAGAAAAATCAACGGCGACAATATTGGCTAGATGTCTTGATCGAGTTACAGGTGGTGAACGTATGAAAGGTGGTGAACGTTTTGCTCGGTGCATTCACTGAATATCCTATTAGTTATAAATAAATAAAAAATTATATAAGTTATCAAATTAATAGATTTTTCTGATTTTGCCCACGTTTCGAATAGCCAATAGATGCAGCAGGTAGCCAGGACCCTTTAAATCGGAAGCCCACAACTCGCCACTAACAAATCCAACTATTACTACGAACCAGAAAATTTTGGATGTCTATCAATTTAACCGCTTAAAATAATTTTTCGTCAAAATTTTGAAGATAAAATCTATGTCCTAAAAACTAGTGCGTAGAAATGAGAAAGAAAAAGAGTGCGTCGAAAAACATCAAAAAATAAAAGGTCGAAAAATAATAATAAGAAAGTAAAGCGTCGAAACTTAAAAGTCTAAAAACTAAAAATTAAAACTTTCGTCTAAAGGAATTAAACCTTAAAAGGAATTCTATATCCAAAACGGCAATAACTTAAATAGGCACTTAAATCTATTAAATATTAAAGCGATAAGCGACGTCGTAAAATTCTAAAGCGCCTAAATCTTAATCTAAAGAAAAAGCACTTAAGGGATTTTACGGCAAAGCCTAAAGATCTAGAAATACAAAATAACTACGGCAAAAACTATAACTTAAAAGTAGTTACGAACAATACATTATAAAAGTTACGAATTAAAAGATAATAAAGAAAAATAAAAAATACAAAAATAAACTAAGTTGATAAAAATACAATTTTACAAAAATATTATTTTTATATTATTATTTTATAAAAGTATTAATTTATATATTAATAAAACTAATTAAAACTTAAAAATACAAAATAAATAATAAAACTAAAACTAATTATTATTAAATTAAACCCTAATTACTAATTTATTAATAATAATAATAATAATAATAATAATAATAATAATAATAATAATACGTAACCCTAATTTGATGGTCATATGTACCAGACCTGTCACATCAACTCATGAGACCGCATGAGTTGAGTGTTATAAATCCATGCGGTCGCATGGTGTTGAATATCAGGCCTGATTTGTTGGGCTGCTACAGTTCTCGGCCCTTTTACTCTTTTAATTAATTTTTTTTTCTGAGTTTAATATATATAAAATATAAATATAAATATAAACTTATTAGTTATATAAAATATTACTTATTAGTTTTAATTTTTAACAAAAGAAATAATAAAAAATATATAAACTTTTTAATTTAAACACTTAAAAATATAGAAATATATTTTTTTTATGTTTTTATATTTTTAAAACTTATGTAAATATATTTTTATAAAAATAGCTTAAAAACTAATTTTTTTTTTATTATAGCGTTCTATGGCGTCCCCGGCAGCGGCGCCAAAAATACTTGATGTGTGAGAGGTGTAGTACGAAATACTACGAAATACTATTAAATACGATACAATTTTACACAAGTTATTTATTTATTTATAGAATGGATATACCTAAACCTTGCTACAACACTTATAGGCAGTGTACCTAATCGTAGAGTAGTGTAGTTTTAGTAAGTCCGTATCGTTCCACAGGAAGCTAGCTGAGTTTAACGCTATATATATTTTAAACTATATTTGTATAATATATATATATATATATATATATATATATATATATATATATATATATATATATATATATATATATATATATATATATATATATATATATAAGTAGTATTATTATTATTATTATAAAGGGGGGTTTTTACCGTTTAGTGACCAGTTTGTCAATTTTATGTCTTAAGTCACAATTAAAACCTAATGTAAAATATTAAATATAAATACAATTTAATTTAAAGCGTAAAATAAATGACGATAAATAAAAGTGCGATAATTAAAAGTGCGATAATTAAAATGACGATAAATAAAAGTGCGATGAGATATAAAATAAAGGAATTATGCTTATTTAAACTTCCATAATCATGATGTTCGACGTGTTGATTTTAATTTATTACCATGGGTTAATTGTCCTTTGTCCTGAATTATTCGATATGTTCATCTGGTTATTTGTCCATAACAGTCCATCGGTCATAATTATAAAGTGCGAGTGTCCTCGTCAAATTACCCTTATACCCGAAGTCAAATATTCCAACTAATTGGGGACTTAAACTGTAACAAGGTCTTAATTCTTTGTTAATGATCACACCAGGATATCGACTGCGTGTAAACCAAGGTTTTAATACGTTGTTAACAATTACACCAAGTGTCCTTCTATGTAATCCACCCCTGTTTTAATGAGTCCATTGACTATTAATCCATCCCCGTGTCCGGTCAAATGAACAATTATTAGTATTTATAAATATCCCGCCCATCGTGTCCGATCGAGTGTATGTGGTTATTTATAATTACCTCAAATTGTAAATCTATATATTAAATTAACGAACTATCATTCAGTTATACAAATATAAAGCCCATTAATAGCCCATAGTCCAATTTTCACAAGTGTCGGTCTTTTGTCCAAACCCCAATTATGGTCCAAAGCCCAATAACCCAGTCTTTATATTTAGTCCAACATCACGATTACTTCGGCTTAAATAAACATAATAATAACTTAGCTACGAGACATTAATTTAAAAAGGTTGAACATAACTTACAATGAGTATTAATCGCGTAGTGTTACACGGACAGAATTTTGACTTACAAACTTAAAACATTCACCACTATAACCTTATTATTATTAAGTTAAAATTATAATTATAATTATAAAATAAATATAAATATATTTGAGAGAGTGCAGATAAGTGTATGATGAAGGTGTGTATAACTCGTCCGAAAAATGCTGAATTTATAGACCTGGCCACAACTTTGAGGCTATGCGATTGCATGGAAATTGTTCTTCCAGGCCATGCGATCGCATGGTGACTTGGGACAGCTCACATTGCTTTATTTTTTTGTTTGCCGACACATTTAAATAATATAATATAATATATATAATTTTATATTTTATATATATATTATATTATATTCATGTGCATAGTTGACTTGTAATTTCAGGCCCGTTGCGTCGCGCGTTGATAGTTGGTTCAGGTCCCGGTTCCGGATTTTCGAACGTCCTTTCGTACGATTTAATATCTTGTACTTTGCGTTTCGCAGCTCGTACTCTTGTAACTTTTAGACGTTTCTCAGTAATAATTTGAACCACTTGGATTGTACTTTGTACTTTTTAGCATTTTGGTCGTTTGCGTCTTCAAATTGTCGAATATGTCTTTTGTCTTCACCTTTTATTATTTAAACGATAATCACTTGGAAATAGAAAAATTGTAACTAAAAGCTTGTCTTTCTTGAAGGATAATGCTATGAAATATATGTTTGTTTTTAGCATTATCAGCTACTCTTTGAGAAATTTACTTTCAACCCAGACAATATCTCGAAATATTTGAGAAGCTTCATAATGTTTTTTGCATTGTTTTTACCCCACTTTCCAATAAATATAGTATCATGGGCGTATTACAAATGTGACATCATGACCTTATCATTTCCAACTTCGACTCCTTTTATAATGTTTTACTCTACGGCCCTAGATACTAGTCGATTCAAACCTTCGGCCGCTATGATGAAAAGGTAAGGCGATAAGGGGTCACCTTGTCGTACCCCCCTTTCTAGTGCAAATTCCAAGGTTGGTGAACCATTAACCAAAATGAAAATGGAAGCCGACCTAAGGCATACTTTCATCTACAATCTCCATTTAAACCCGAACCCCATGGCGGTCACAACGGAATCAAGAAAAGACCAATCAAGGTTATCAAAAGCTTTCGCGAAATCTACTTTAAAGAGTAAGCAAGGTTCTTTTCTTTTCTTTTGATCCTCGATTGTTTCATAAACAATTAAAATACCGTCAAGTATAAAACGCCCCTTAATGAAAGCGCTTTGCTCGGAACCAATAATTTTTGGGATTATTTTTTTTAAGACGATTGGCTAATACTTTTGACACAATCTTATATTAACTTCCAATTAAACTAATCGGTTGGTAATCATGAAGGTCAACTGGATCAGATTTCTTTGGGAACAACATAAGAAAGGAGGCATTACAACCTTTGGAAATGGTGTTGGAACTTCATAACCATTCGAATGCTTTTATGAGTTCATCTTTGATGAGCCACCAAAACTTTTTGTAAAATTTGATGTTAAAACCGTCGGGGCCTGGTGCTTTTGAATCCCAACAATCTTTAATTGCGCTCCAAATTTCAGATTCGCTAAGTGGATTTTCCCGGAGGTTTGCTTCGAATTCAGATAGTTTGTTACAATTGAGATTGTCTAGCCCTTCAATAGTAAAAGACTCGTGTTCTTGTTTCGCGAATTGTTTTTTAAAGAACGAATGGATTTCTTGTTCGATTACCTTCGGGTTTTCTTGCCAAAGCCCATGAATGTTTGTTTTGTTACGGTTTCGACGCACCATTGAGTGGAAGAATATCGAGTTTTCATCTCCATCTGAAGCCCATTTGTAACGGGGTTTCTATTTAAGCATTGTAGTTTTTTTTTCTCTTTTAAGCTACATCTCTCTATGTTTTAGCCAAGATTCACGTTCTGCTTCGGACAGGTCGATAGTTTCAGCATTCTGTTCAATTTCTAAAGTGATTTTCTTTGTGTTTTCTATCTCAGTATCTATCTGACCATACTGTAATTTGGACCATACATGTAACGCCTCCTTTACATTCTTTAGCTTGTTACAGAAATAACAATCAGCCCTCACACCAGTTACTGGAATATTCCAAGCTTCAATAATAATATGTTCGACTACTTCCTATTCGAACCACACATAAAAACGCGAAATGGTTTGGGACCAAAATCATTGTTGGAATCTCTTAAAATTATTGGAAAATGGTCCGAAGTGTTCCGATCAAATGCAATTGAGGTGATTTCACCCCATCTTTGGTTAACATTCTCGGATACTAGGAATCGATCTATTTTACTCATCTTGATGCCATCATCACTTATTCTTGTAAAACATTTGCCAACCAAAGGTACATCAATTAAGGATGCTTCATCAATAAAAGAGTTGAATCTAGCCGCACGTCTCGCAATGAATTCACAATTTTTTCTTTAAAATTCATAACGGACCTCATTAAAATCACCACATAAAACCCACTCGGCATTTTGGTAACTCATTAAACTTTCAAGGCTTTCCCACATTTTTATTTTTCCTTCATCATTATGAGGCCCGTAGACGTTTACAATATTCGATTCCTCTACATGACCCAACCAGTTACCTTTAATAGCTAGGAAATAGTCTTTTTCTACCGCTTGCGAAATAATAAAGACTGATGTATCCCAAATTAGGAGCATGCTACCTCACTTGCCTACCTTTGGTTTTTGTATGTAGCCAAAGTCGGGGGATCCCCAAACATATTCCAACCAATTATCAGATAGCTCATCGCACATAGTTTCCTGGATTGCTACAACATTGGGACATTCAGAGGTACGAATTCGTCGAAACCAATTAACCTTACTTTTGAATTTGTCATCCTTCCCGAATTCATGAATATTCATTGATAAAATCTTCATAAAGAAACTTAAGGGATCGAGGGGTAAGAGAATAGAATTAATGTTGGTTTTTAACTAACTTTAATCCTAATTTATCACCATATTCATGAATGTTCACGCTAGCTTTTGAATTGGAATAGTTGGAAGACTCAGGTCTTAAGGGATTACTTTTGGATGTTTTGGGTAAGGGGGTTTGGTGTTAGTTTTGGTGCGATTGCTTAACTAAGTTTTGGAGTTGGGTTTGATGTTTTTCTGAGAAGAGATAGAAGGGTTGGAAGGGTTACTGTTGCGATTGGAATTTTGTGCTCGGAGGATACGAAAGGATGTCTTGTGATAAAGGACTGAGTTCCATTGTTTAAGCGGTGAACTTTGCGTATTTTTTTGTCGATGGGTGGAGGATGTGGTTGAGGGTTGTGAGCAATTGGTTTTATCTGTGATTGAAATAGGAGATGTGACGGCATTTTTGTTATACGCGGCTGGAGAATTTTGTTTTGGATTAATGGGCTTGGATGAATTAGTTGATTGTGCAAGAGGAGGTTGGATATTGGTTTTTGGGAATTGTTTAGATGGATCGGGCTAAATTGGTTGAGTGTTAGGGTTAGTGGATTGGATTGTAGGGGGAGTAGAGTGTAAATGGGATAATTGTTTTTTTCCCTTTTATAAATTATATTATTAACTATTTATTTATATTATTATTTTTATTGATTTATAATAGAGTATTCAATCACAAATGTATGTAATAGTTCTAGTTTATGGGCTATGCTGCTCAAAATGCAAGCCTGATTTGTACTCCTTTTGAGTTTTATAGTAAAAATGTTTTGCCTTTCAAAAAAAAAAAAATAGAGTATTTATTTGTGATATATATATATATATATATATATATATATATATATATATATATATATATATATATATATATATATATATATATATATATATATATATATATATATATATATATATATATATATATATAGGACCCAGAGGGAAGTAAAATGTATGGGGGAAGGGGGAAAATAATTTTTTATTTATTTTCGTTTTAAAAAAATATTTTTACAAATATTAATATTAGGTAAAAATATGAATATTTAAAAAAGAAATTTTGTGATTAATGTTATTATTTTGACATAGAGAACGTTCAAAAAATAACATTCATCGTGATGAATGTTATTTAGATATTAGAGTTTAAGGTTTAGGGTTTAGATTTAGGGTTAAGATTGAGGTTTTTACCCGAACAGTTTAGAGTTTAGGGTTTTGAGTTTTGGACTAAACCCAAAACACTAAACCCTAATCCCTAAACCCTACTCTCTAAATCGGGCTAAATTTTTTAAAAAAAAAACTTCACACAAGTTGAAAAAAAGTGCTCGAAGAAATAACATCCATCATTCATCACGATGGATGTTATTTATTCGAGCGTTTTCTAGGTCATAATAATAACAAGTATCACATAATGTCTTTTTTAAATGTTAATATTTTCATATAATGTAATATTGATTTATATATATACTAACGGTTAATTCGGGGTACTTTTTTTTTTACCTTAAATTAACTACGAGTATAATAGTTAAATGGGTACAATATAGTTTTGTATCGATCGTTGATATGCGTATTATAATTGTAAACTGTTAAAGTAAGTAAATTATATACTTACAAAAAGATTTTTACAAAATGAAGTGGCTTGATACATCCACCAATCACGGGAATTTTTTTCTCCCCTAATATTATTGTTATGTTTTATATTTTATTTTGTTAACATCTGATATCGGCTAAAAAGTCATGTTTTTACCCCCCGATATTGAGTCCCAAAAAGCATAAAGTTCAAAACTTTGTCAGTAAAATAATCACTTTTTTGGTTAAATTTGTAGATAAAGTAATTACGAAGACGATGCAAAAAGAATCAAGAGAAACGGAGCTAAAACGAAGATTCTAGAGCGAAAACGGTGAAAGACAAGAAATCAAGTTACGATCCAGGAAAATCAGGTGACCAGGAAAGCCAAATGGCCTGCCAAACATCCTACCAAACGGCTTGTCTGGCTCACAAACGGCCTGCCAAACGGCCCTTGCAAACGGGCCACTCTGGAAAACGGGCCCTGCAAACGGCCTGCCAGCCATTTGCAAGGAAAATCCAAGTCTATTTAAAGGCTTTTTGTCATCCAATTTCAACACACCTCTCCTCACTCTCTCACTACAATACACTTTCTCTCACTAGAGCTTTCAAGGCCTTCTCACCTCCGAGCGGGAAATTAAGTACCCGGAGGCGAATGCCGAAGATTGTAATAGGAGCGGTCTAGAGGATGTCAGCACTTGTAATGGTCTAGATCTCGTCTGTAAATGGTGAACGCTTTCCTTAATTTAATGAAGTTATCTTGTTATCTTAAGTTGTTTCATCTTGCATGCCTGTCTATCTGTTACAAATGTTTATTATATCTTGAATACTTTATCTGAAAGTTATCCTATTGTTATGCTGAAACCCTGACGATTTAGAAGTTTAAATTACGGATCACCCTTTCCGCTTATTCACGTGGCTATAACCTAGTATTAGGACCTGATCAACCCTAGGATACAAAGTAAGTAGTTATGTGTGCTTAACGTCACAATAGGGATATAGTACCTACGTACGAATAACCATTTATTCGTCAAAGAAGAGCTTCCCATTTAGGTTGTGATTCGAGTAGGCAACATAGAGTTCAGTGAACATTAGCTTGCTCAAAAGCATGATTCGCATCAGAAGCAACGTTCTTGAGATGTTGTAACATGATCTGGGGTTGAATAAGTGATCGCAAAGGAGAGACCTCTAATCCAAATAGTAGTACCTTAGAATATCTAAGATTGCACGTCTGTTAATGTTAAGGCATAGCATAGTGTTAAGTGGTGGAATATTGCTATAGTTAGACCAACTAGGATTAAGAAAAGCTGAGTCTTTCCTTTATAGGTATACCACTTTGTTCATGTACCTAGGATTTTATCCATAAGTTCGTTTAAACCCTCTAAGGTTAACGTTGGGAGTAGGGATATCCGTCTTAGCCAGAATCTTCAAGGCCTAAACTCTTAGTGACAAATCAGTTAGGTTCATAGCCCAGTTGATTGAGGTTTAGTGTTTATCCTAGGAAGTTGAACTCTTGTGATAATTCTCCATCAGAATTCTATTCTCCATACCTATCTATCTTTGTCTTTATAAGTTAAATTACTGTTTTATTTAGTTAATCTATCACCTCTTGTCATTAGGGTTAACTATATAGGCACTTTTGTCCCACATTACTAAGCAAACATACAAAAATACGAACCTGAGTTATATTTACCACTTACTCGTTAAAAGGAAGACAAGTAGGTGAGTTATAGCTAGGAAACCCCAGCTAAATATAAATAATAAAACCCTTACTCTCTTTTGGTAGCTGATTCTAACGTGTTGCGACCTAACGACACCCCACAAATAAAATCGTCCGTTTTGGCCATATCAAGAGAGAAGTAAAGTTTTTAGCGCCGCTGCCGGGGACTTATTTTCTGTCTGTTAAGGTAATCTTTGATTCTGTCAAAATATCTGAGACTCTTGAGTGGTGTCTAAGAAAAACAATTATACACGAACTTGGTTGTTGGATTTTCTGAACAGTCTCCAATTATATTGGAACCAAAAGGATCCTGCCTCTCCGTTGTCGGCCTGGCCACTTGTTTCAAGGATAAATTGACAAGAAACACACATGCTTAATAAACAAGGAGTTTGTCGGTATAGCATTTAAAGTCGCCATAATAGTAAACTATTTTCAAAACTATAATGACAAAATATTAATTTCTGTAGATTCCAGTTCAAACTTAACCGACTACGAAGAAAGTGCGAAAGGCAGTTGCTCTCCCACAACTTTGGAAATCAGCAAAGTTTTTCTTTATAAAACCAAAACAAATCTGAACCCTGATGAATCTCATTAAGAATTAGTTCTTGATCCTTGTAGTCCAAGAAGCCGAATAATTTCATTCTACTTAGAGATTTCATTACTTTTGGATAAGTTTTACTCAAATGAACCAGGATTCAACCCTCTTCACAATCCAAAAGGGTGGCTCAGTCGTAAGGAACTCCTGATTATAGAAGATGAAATACGGGAAGAATATCCAACTATTTTCAATTATCCAGACTTGTTTGAATTTAATCCCAAAGAGAAACGACACACTGATAAAACAAAAGCTCCGTTTACTGGAAATATGTTAAATTCTAGTAGAAGGTTAGACGTCTATAGAGAATTCATTAGGCACTTCTATTCCTCAGTTTTCTCATTCTCTACATTTCAAATCAATCTGTTAAAAGAGCTGCGTTCTCAAGTTCGATCTCTTCACAAACTATTAAAAGAATGTGGGGATGATATTTTCGTCAAGTATCGAGATACAGAAATTGATTTCAAATTCAATTTAGAATCATTCGTCAGTTTTCTCCCTCACTTCAGCAATAACGAAGTTTCTCCAATTCACATAAACCGTTATGTCGACGCAATGATCTCTGAATTAAAATTTTGGATTGAAAGCAAGAAACCTAACCCTATTTCAAAATATGGAAACCGAGATTTCTTCTACTTTGATCTAGCATCATTTCTCATCAAAAGATTAATTGAAGTTTTTCTGAATTCTACCGAGGAAAGAATACATCAGAATTTCTTCGCAAAAAGAAAGAAAATATATTCTGAACTCGTACAAATTCTCACTATGTCAAAATTTCCATTTACAACCCCACAAAGAAAGATCATTCGGGATATATCTGCAAATTTTAAATTTACTATCGGTGATCCTGACTTCGCGGAAGATCTTTTATTTCAAGACACACTGTCAAAACTTCTTTTTGAACTTTATTATCGAGACACTGGACCAAGGGATGGAATTTCGAACATTAAAAAAGTTAGAAGGGCTTTGGTTAAACCCATGGACGATATCGGAGATTTACAAAAGCGTGAGCGCAAAATGTTAAGTGATTTTGAAATATTTTCAGTACACTCCGCTGATTTACTCTGGATGGTCAAAGAAGCTTTAAACTTGTTTTTCTTCCCACGTCATTTCTGGAACTTAATTGTGAAACCTGTGTAATTTCTGTTTTTAATAAAATAATATATTTTACTACGTCCATTTGTATTTTTCTTTTAAATTTTAGTTTACTTAATAAAATAACTGGATTAAAATCTGAAGCAAAATTTTATCTTTTATTAACCTAGTTAAAATTTTAAAATTATAAAAAAGTTAAAAATTCGCGAGTCGGGTCGAGGAAATAAGCCCGTGAGCCGCACGGGTCCATCTTTTCTTCTTTTTTTCTTTTCCTCCTTTCCTTTTCTCCTTCCCTTCCTTCCCTTTTCTTTTCTTTTTTCTCTTCTTCTTCTCTTTCTGTGCACCACGACCGACGGCATCACCCCCATCACTCTAACCTCAAATCTTGACCATTTTTGACGATTCAAAGCTCAAATCCGAATCTCTCGTGCCTCCTAAACACATTTCCATCATTAATTTGGTGTAAAAGGTACTCTTTCTCGGTTAAAATTCGAGTTTTCACTCGAAGTCAAATTTTTGACTTTTGAGAAAAATTGTGTTTTATGCCCAATTTTGGATTCCTTTATGCTTAGTTAGATAATGTGATTGTTATGTGGTCTGAATGAAGCATCTTGGATAGTTTTTTAGCTCTCGATTCGTTAGTTGAGGTTTTGGGCTAGAAATTGATGAAATTTTTGGAAAATTGATGTTTTGCTAGCTCATTTAGGCTTAGTGATTCATTTAGGAAGCTTAGAAACTAATTTTGGAACAATGTAGGCTTGTTTGCTTGAATTTGACGTTTTGATAAAACTACATTCAATTAGGATTAGGGTTATTCCTATAGTTAAAACGTTTTTAAAACTTAGGATTGCCTTAAAACTAGCCTAAATGAAAATATCATTGACTTGCTAATGAAAATATAGCTTAGTCTTTGATTTTCCTTATTTTGTACGTTTTTAACAAAATGATTATTTTTCGGTAAACCGGTCTTAATCTTTGACTTAAGAATGTTATAGCTCAAGTTTGATGATTAAAAAATATTTAAGGTAATCAAAAATGGTTATTAGAATCATTGTATGCTTAAAAATCATCACATTTTCATCAAAATTGCTTATTACGACTAACTCGCTATAATTATTATTTTTAGCATTATTTATTGCAATCACGGGTACGCTTTGAATTTTGCTTGAAAATAAGTTTGTAGTAAGATTAGATATTGTTTGTGGTAATTTTGATTATAATTGACTATGACAGGAATTTGGAAAATGCCATTTTTAAAGCCCTTATTTCGAATTTTTTTTCGAAAAATATATGCATTTTCAAATTTTAAGTATTATTTTAAGTCTTAATATTTTGGAACATAACCTATGTTACCTGCCCGTTGCAGATGGCTAATCATATACCAGCAGAATATGAGTTGCCCCATTACCTTCGCGGGCAAGATGATCCAGCAGACAATGAACCGTTTATGAGAACCTGGATTAATCGACAAAAGGGGCCAATAAATATATTAACTGGATAATAATGGAACAGTGTGGATGGGTCGATGAGCTTAGGGCAATCTTGAACGTTAGAGCAAACGAGAGAACAAACAGAGCCTGGCAAAACCTGTTTGAGATAAATGAAAAGGTGTATGAGGAGCCATACGCAGAGTTTATGGCAACTTGGAGGTTTGAGTCGAACGTTGATCAAGAGGATTACAATGATCATGAGTGCATCCACTTCCGCCATCAAAATCAGACGTATCACCTATCTCTTGCACAATTTGCAAGGTATCTGGAACGGTACAAGCTATCACAGCTTAACCGTTCTGTATTCAAGAGAGGGTACACCACCTTAAACAACATAGACCATCAAGCTTTCTGGTGCGAATACACCTTCGATAATGAACCATGGAGGTCAAGTAAAAAGGCTTCAAAATTCATCAATCCCGTACACCGCACTCTTCACCACCTCATCACCAAAACCATTCACCCGAAAGCCCAACATGGTGGTGCCGTTACCATTAATGATATGCGCCTGTTGCACACCATGATCCACAACCAGAATATGCAAGTTGCACACTTTCTAGCCCAGACATTCACCAATGAAAGGTATGCCGGGAGAACAGTTGTGCCAGTTTTGGGAACTGTCGTTACCAAACTCCTCCGCAGGATGCAAATTTTGGGGAGTATTGAGAGATTTGGGTATAAGATCGGAGCCGAGTCAGAAGAGATAGGTTATAGGCTACTGAACACTTGGGAGTAAATTCGTATCGAGGGTGAACAATTAATCATTGCAGCTAATCTGGTGATACCTGATTCAGAGGACCGGACAGTACCAGGGGTAAGAATAACAGGGTTTAGGCCTGATACGAAGACGAGAGATAGTAGGAGACGGCGAGGTTCTCAGGAACCGCGGGATGAGGATGATCCCACCGCACAGGGACGACCCACCGACACTCATCAGTAGGGGAAGGGGATAGGCCACGCTTTCCGCCGTACAACTATAACATGGGAGATCTACCAGGACATGAGAGTTGGTTTGCCCAGCATGCGATCTTTCAGAATCTGGATCACTTTACACATTATGCGGGCAGACAACTCAATGTTCCGCCATATCCAAATGAGTATCCAGTACTAGTATCCCATAGGGACCCTGATGTGCGAGCGGAGGTGTACGAAATATACTATTATTTTTAATACGAAATACGGTACAATTTATAGAAGTTTTAATTATTTATATAGATGAGATATACCTAAACCTTGCTATAACACTATAGGCAGTGTACCTAATCGTAGAGTAGTGTAGTTTTTAGTAAGTCCGGTTCGTTCCACAGGCAGCTAGTGATTACGTGCTATATTTTTATACAACTATATTTATACAAAATATATATAATTATATATAGTAATAATAATATATAAAAGGGGAGTATTACCGTTTAATGACCGGTTTGTCGATTTTAAATAAAGCGTAAAGATAAATGACGATAATTAAAATGTGTAAAATAAAATGACAATAATTAAAAGTACGATGAGAAATACAATAAAAATATTATGCTTATTTAAACTTCCGTAATCATGATGTTTGACGTTTTGATTTTAATTTATTACTCTGGGTTAATTGTCCTTTGTCCTGGATTTGTTTGAAACCTATCAGGTTTTTGCCCATAATAGTCCATCGGTCATAATTATAAAATGCTCGTCAAATTAACCTTATACCCAAAGTCAAATATTCCAACTAATTATGGATTTAGACTGTAACAAGGTTTTAATACTTTTTTAATTACACCAGGTTATCGACTGCGTGTAATCCAAGGTTTTAATACTTTGTTAACAATTGCACCAATTACCCTTGTATGTAATCCATCCCTGTTTTAATTAGTCCATGATATATTAATTCACCCACTTGGCCAAAATGAATAATAAATTACCCAATCCAATTGATTAATTAAATGATTGTAAAAGATTCCGTATAAACGTCACTAAATAGGACATTCATAATCATTTAATAATTATTAGATTAACTAATTTGAAGATAGGTTCGACAGACTCCAAAGAGTTGTCATTCAATTATACAATACCCCCCCCACATCTATTAGTAGTCCATAGTCCAATGTCCACAAGTGTCGGTCTTTTGGCCAAACCCTAATTATGGTCTAAAGTTTAATAACCTCGTCTTGATATTTAGTCCAACATCACGATTACTTCGACTTAAATAAGCATAATAATAACTTAGTTACGAGACATTAATTTAAAAAGGAAGAACATAGCTTACAGTGATTATTAATTGCGTAGTGTTACACGGACAGAGTTTCAACTTTATAAACCTTAAAACATTTCTTACAATAACCTTATTATTATTAACTTTAAATTAAAATTAAAATTATAAAATATAAATGAAAAAGAAAGATAGAAAGATAGAAAAGGGGTTCAGGGGTGCAGAATTTGTCGAGCAGAAGGCTCGCTTTTATAGGCAAATTTTGTAATTGGTCTCTCCGCGATCGCTGTAGTTTTGTGTGTTGTGGCTCCGAGATCGCGGAGCTCCTGGTTCCAGCTCATTTGTTGATTTAAAACGTGGGCTGTTGAATATTATAATATATATATATATATATATATATATATATATATATATATATATATATATATATATATATATATATACATATATATATATATATATATATATATATAATTATTTATATATTATATTATATTCTTGTGCATAGTTGACTTGTAATTTTAGCTCCGTTGAGTCGTACGTTGATAGTTGGTTCATGTCTCGATTCCGAATTTTACAACGTCCTTTCGTACGCTTTAATATCTTGTACTTTATGTTTCACAACTTGTAATTTACACAAAAAATAATTTTCCTTAACTCCCAAAATCCGCGCAAGTCTTTAACTAACTTTTAGTGGCACTTTTGAGTGCACTATGGCTTTAGTGTCACTTTTCCAGCTTTAGTAGCACTTTTTCCTTAATTCTTTAATCTTCGTGCTTCGTCTTCGCATTTATTTATTTAAACAATTACAACTTAAAAATTGAACAATTACAACTAAAAACGTTACATATTGGTAAGATATTGCGACTAAATATAGGTTCGTTTGGAGCAATATCAAATATCCCCACACTTGAACGTTGTTTGTCCTCAAGCAATACAGAACTTGAAACAAACTTTACTCGAATCACTTATTTATTCTTCACACTTTGTACATCAGTGATTTTGGAACAGCGGTATGAACAATGATAGTAACGATGTGGTTTACAGTCCCACATGACTAAAAAAATTTAGATCCTTAAGGAAATTGGATCTTTATGAAAACATTTGATCTTTTGAAAATTCATTCTAGCTTTTACCCTAGATAAGTTTTCCAGAATAACCCTTCACCGGTGTTTGCAAAATGTTTTTGTCAGTTGTGTGGGTTTCAGATTTTAAAATTTTAGCTCAAAACTTGTGGTTTTGTGTCACCCACTTGCTAACCTTGTATTAGGAAAGCACAAGTCCAGTATACTTGCTCCGTATATTACCTTTCGATAAACTACCGTCCGATTGTAAAGGAAAGCGTTGAACAAGCAACTGTTAAGGCAATGTCTAATGATATGCTGATAATCATGGTACAAAAACGTGTCGGATTATATTACTATCCTTTGTAGGAGAAATAGTAAAGATCACCCTATAATTTTTCGGTCTGGAAAAAGGTCCTGTCTTCGACCATGCTATGCAACCACCGTTCTTACGGTTGACACCTGATTTAGTTCAGGTGATCTAATGAATTCTGATGAATTCTTAGAATTTTACGTTCAATGGTAATGAACGCATTGAAAATAGGTTTTTAGAAAACAAATCGGTTTTATTTTTGATCAAAATATTTTCTCGTTCAAACTCGAGTTTAGATATCATTGAATTCCATAAATTTGTAATTCTCAATCTTTAAGGTCAATCTCAAGGATTGAGCAATATCAGGCTTAAATGCTGATTTTTAATCTTTAAGGAGATTATCATTTCTGGGGGTCTGATTCATTAGTCTTATCAAGCTAATTTACATGGCTCCCTCCCTATTTTACGAGACAGATCCTCTCATGGTTAGGATAAGTCTGACCACTTGGCGACCCTGTTTGATGCTGAGGTCCGTGAATTTCCAGCTGCTTTTCGAGAAAACTTTTCATGGTTTTTCGTAGACTCTACAACTGGTCAGGATGACAACTTCTTGACCTAAATCAAGAAGCGCATTTCTTTTTCGGAAGACTTTCATTCCTTTTAATGATGGATTTGATTCATCGTGTAGATCCATCTTTCTTTCAAATATATTATAGTAAATCAGGTAAAACTGATTAGTTAAGTCCAAAACAAAAGTACCTTCAATAATCTTGTACCCGCATCTATTTCCAGAAGATTCGTCAACACCTTCAACAGCTTAAAATTTCGGGACGAAATTTATTTAACGGGTAGGTACTGTAGTGACCCGAACTTTTCCATGTTTATATATATTAAATGAGATTGATATTTACATGATTAAATGTTTCCAACATGATAAGCAATCAAACTTGTTAAGACTTGATTATTTGAAATGAGTTTCATATAGACAATTGACCATCCAAGTTGACCGGCGATTAACAAACGTTAAAAACTTGTAAAAACTACATGATGTTATATAAATATATATATATATATATATATATATATATATATATATATATATATATATATATATATATATATATATATATATATATATATTGTTAACATGAGATTATGATAAGTAAGTATCTCCATAAATATGTTAACAATGAGTTATATACAAACAAATGAGATTATTGATTTAAGAAACTCAAAAATGATATATATATAACGATTATCGTTATAACAACGTCTTACTAAATACATATGTATCATATTAAAATATTGTTACACTATATTTAATATGATAAAATGATAATTAAGAAAATCATTAAGTGTGTTAACAATGAACTATGTATGTAAAAACAAGACTACACTAACTTAAGGATTTCGAAACGAGACATATATGTAACGATTATCGTTGTAATAGTATTTTAACATATATATATATATGATGTTAAGATATATTTATACACCATGTTATTATGATAACATAACAATTTAACATCTTATTTAAGTATTATAATAATGGATTAATTACATTTAACAAGATCGTTAACTTAAAGATTTCAAAACAACACTTACATGTAACGACTAACGGTGACTTAACGACTCAGTTAAAATGTATCTACATGTAGTGTATTAATATGTATTAGTACACTTTTAAAAGTCTTCAAGACACATATCAAAGTACTTCTACTTAGCAAAAATGCTCACAATTACATTCTCATTCATTTTCATCAACAATTCTACTCGTATGTACCCGTATTCGTACTCGTACAATACACAGCTTCTAGATGTATTTACTATTGGTATATACACCTTTAATCATTCATTCTTAGCAGCCATATTAGAGTAAAAAACATGTGGAACCATTATTTAACAACTTGTATGACTAATGAGCTAAAAACAAACTTAAGGATCTTTTTTTTTTTCTTTATAACAAGTAATCCCGTTTTTATGATTTCACCCCATTTTTCCATTCCATTTTCTCATACTTACCCTCCAAATTCTCTCTCAAAATACTCCTAACATCATACTTGATCATCTCCAAGCATTTTCTCCATCTTTTAGCTTCAATTACAAGCTTTAATCATCATAAAAACAACCATTCAAGAACACTTCAAGAAATCTTTCAAACTTGCTTGCTTACTTCCAATCTTGAAAATCCATTTCAAGTGATCATCCAATCTCAAGAAATCTTTCTTATTTACAGTAAGATATCTTTCTAATTCAAGGTAATACTCATACTCAAGCTTTTATTCAATTTCTATAACTATAACAATCTTATTTCTAGTAGAAATCTTACTTGAACTTGTTTTCGTGTCATGATTCTACTTCAAGAACTTTCAAGCCATCCAAGGATCCTTTGAAGCTAGATCTATTTTTTACTTTTCCATCACGTTTATCCACAAAACTTGAGGTAGTAATGATGTTCATAACATCATTCGATTCATACATATAAAGCTATCTTATTCGAAGATTTAAACTTGTAATTACTAGAACATAGTTTAGTTAATTCTAAACTTGTTCGCAAACAAAGTTAATCCTTCTAACTTGACTTTTAAAATCAACTAAACACATGTTCTATATCTATATGATATGCTAACTTAATGATTTAAAACCTGGAAACACGAAGAACACCGTAAAACCGGACATACGCCGTCGTAGTGAAACCGGGGGCTGTTTTGGGTTAGAAAAATAAAAACTATCTTAATCTTTGAATTGGAAGTTTGTTTTCTGGAAAAATGATATTACATATAAACATGATACTATACCCAAAAATCATGGTTAAACACAAAATGGAAGTATGTTTTTCAAAATGGTCATCAAGATGTCGTTCTTTCAACGGAAATGACTACCTCTTTAAAAAATGACTTGTAACCTGTATTTTCAATAATAAACTTATACTTTTTCTGTTTATTTTCCTAAATTTTAGTTTATTATGAAACCATAGCAACTTGAATCACTCAAAATGGATTTGAAACGAAGAAATGACGGGTAAAACAAAATTGGATAAATTTGCTAGTTTTAGCTACGAAAATTTTGTAACAAATCTAGACTAAACATATCCGATCTAATTTATATTGTATTATACATATTATGTAATTTTGGGATACCATAGAAATGTATGCAATGTTTTGACATATCATATCGACCCATCTATATATATATTTCGGAACAACCATAGACATTCTATATGCAGTAATGTTTGAGTTAGCTATACAGGGTTGAGGTTGATTCCAAAATAATATATATACTTTGAGTTGTGATCTAGCCTGAGACTTGTATACACTGGGTCGTGGATTGATTCGAGATAATATATATTGATTTATTTCATCACATCTAACTGTGGACAACTAGTTGTAGGTTACTAACGAGGACTGCTAACTTAACAAACTTAAATCATAAAAACGTAATAAAAAATGTTGTGAATATATTTAAATCATACTTTGATATATATGTACATATTTGTTATAGGTTCGTGAATCGACCAGTGGCCAAGTCTTATTTCCAACGAAGGTAAAATCTGTGAAAGTGAGTTATAGTCCCACTTTTAAAATCTATTATTTTTGGGATGAGAATACATACAGTTTTATAAATGTTTTACAAAATAGACACAAGTGATCAAAATTACATTCTATGTTGAATTATCGAACCGAATATGCCCCTTTTTAGCTTGGTAGCCTAAGAATTGGTGTTTATAATAATTGCCACCAATTGACGCGAATCCTAAAGATAGATCTATTTGGCCCAACAAGCCTCATCCGAGTTACGGATGCTTTAGTACTTCGATTTATCATGTCCGATGAGAGTCCCGGAATGATGGGGATATTCTATATGCATCCTGTTAAGGTCGGTTATCAGGTGTTCATCATATGAATGATTTTTATGCAGATTGCATGTTGTTTATGAGAAATGGAAATATGAAATCTTGTGGTCTATTATTACGATTTGATAAATATATTGGTTAAACCTATAACTCACCAACATTTTTGTTGACGTTTAGAGCATGTTTATTCTCAAGTGAATATTAAGAGCTTCCGCTGTTGCATGCTAATTTATGGACAAGAGTTGGAGTCAGCATGCTTTATAATATTGTTTAAAAACTGCATTCGAAGACTTAAATTGATGTGTAATATTATTGTAAACCATTATGTAATAACCGTGTGAAAACGCTATATTTTAGATTATCATTATTTGATAATCGTCGTAATATTTTTAAACTTTGTCGATAAAATAAAGGTTATGTTTGTTTTAAAATCGAATGCAGTCTTTGAAAAACGTCTCATATAGAGGTCAAAACCTCACAACGAAATCAATTAATATGGAACGTTTATAAATCGATATGAACGGGACATTTCAGTTGGTATCCGAGCATTGGTCTTAGAGAACCAGAAATTTACATTAGTGTGTCTTATCGAGTATGTAGGATGCATTAGTGAGTCTGGACTTCGACCGTATATTTTTCTTTAAAAACGATTGCTTAACACTTTTTCTTGAAAACTATATATATTTAACATGTAAATATTATGTGATATATTAATCTCTTAACGTATTTGATAATGTGTGATAGATGTCTACCTCTAGTACAAATCTCATCGACTCACCTAATAATAATGAAGAGTCGAATATATTTTGGGAAGATTCACAAATTCCCGAAGAGGAACCGGAAGAAGAGGAACCGGAAGAAGAGGAACCGGAAGAGGAGGAACCGGAAGAAGAGGTTCCGGAGGGGGAAATTTTAGGAACCACTGAAAAACAGAAAAATAAAAGAAAAACCTCAACTAATGGACCAACATTAATAATGGTCAATGGTGTTTCCGCCGAGGAAGCAAAATATTGGGAAGATTACCAAATTTCCGATGAATTGGATCCCGATGAGGATTCGGATGATGTTATAGAAATTACCTCGACCCAATTTGAAAAAGCAAAAGAAAATAATAAGGGAAAGGGCATCAAAATAGAGAAACCTGATTCCAATCCCGATGAACTTTATATGTATCGTCAACACCCGTATTTCTTAAGTTGTAACAATAACCCGGGAACCTCTAAGCCACCAGGTTTTTCTAAACCATTTGTGAAAACAACGGCTTGTATTAGAGGAACATCATATATCCCTAGAAAATTAGCAAAACGAAACAGGTCCGAAGAGGAAGAAACTAGTGAGTAGGAATAAAGAGTTGTAATCATGAGGTGTAAAATATGTAAAATAAGTGTGCTTGTACTTTTCTTGTTATATGTGAAAATTGCTTGTAATGATACCGCAACCCGCATGCGCACCTCATATGTATGCGGGCGCTTAATATTGTGCGTATGCGTGTGCTTGTGTGCGCAATGCGGTATGCGGATTTGTATCTGATGCCTTTGTTCTCGGTACAGCGATTGCTTGGCTAATAAGTAAATATCTTTTCCATAATTACATCCGTGATTCGGGGAGTTTGTTATGGAAAGGATTGCCAATATCTCGGATGGTTCTAGAATTAGAGTTTGCCTATATATACAAACCCTAACTATCATTCTAGGGATCATCACATTACGTAACTACCATCTGCCACACGTCTTACGTAATTAAGCATCATTCTCCGTCTCTTCAAGGTTAACAGGTTAGTTATTCATTAAGCTAGCACCTACAATCTTATTTGGGGCCTTCTGATCAGCGACCGCTATCGAAGGTGGACTTAATCACTTGGCCACTCCGCCGACATCATCATGTCGGCCAGGGTTATTCGCGGTAGCCGGACCGGAGAGCCTTGTTCTAAGATCCTTAAACCCCACCAACGTATTGAGCAGGCATGTTAAACCCTATGGTGAAAACATGCATGATCAAGTGGTGCTTTCATTGAGAGTCGAATTAGTTCAAGACCGTTTAATGGCTTTTTCTTTTAAAAGGTTTTGAATTATAAGGCTTATTATTCACGAAATTTATTTTTGAATTTTTTCTTTTAACAGTATCATGACTTCCTGGGACTCATCGGAACGTACTCAAACGGATAATCAAAACACACCATCTGGCAGTCAGCATACGCAGGCTATGACTACGGGGACGGGATACGCGCCATATCTTCCACCTGTATCCGGCGAGCCTTTTCAGAGGTATAAGCTGATATATCCAGATGGGATTACACCGCCAAGGGCAAACTCGCCAGTTACCACCACGCGGTTGGATTTTTCCGCAGTGGATCCAAGGGTCATCTTGGTAGGCACTAGCGGTAAAACAGTAGGCCCGCATGTAGTATGCTGCGGCCAGGTACCTATTTATAGTACCACAGTTTCAATCCCTCTGCAGATGCAGAGTGTTCAGCAGAATTCATCGTTTACACCGTTACAACATTGGCAACCACCGCGTCCAATTTCGCAGTTTTTGACTCCTGCGGATACGCAGGTATTACTTAATAGTTGGGGGTTCGGTGTCATTCCGAATGCCAATTCTCATTGGACACCGATAACCGCAGGACAACAAAGCACTGCGCATACGGTTGGGCTTATAGCGGCATATCCTCAGGTCTCGCAGGCATCCGCGCCACAGGTTTCGGCACCTTTTCAGATACCCGTATACTCTGCATCGGCAAGCCTGCCTTCTATTCCAAATCAGCCTCGGTTGTATCCGCAGGTGCCAGGGCAGCCCTGGCAAAATATTCAGGGGCAGGTAAACCTCGCAAGCCAATTTATGCAGGCGGCACCTCCTGACATGGTCCACCTATTTTCACAACCTAATTTTGTTCAGGATATGATGAGGCATTTCTTCGCAGGGCTCAAAGGTGACCCTGTTAAACCACCTTTTGAGCTACCAACTACTTTCGATAAGTTTCCTCCGCATATAACTGCATATCCGTTTCCAACTGCGCCAAAGATACCTCATACGCTGGGTACTTACAATGGCTTAACTGATCCAGATGACTTCTTACAGCGTTTTGAAGGCGCAATGCGCACTCAACGTTGGGTGGATCCGGTTACGTGCCAGATATTTCCAATGACACTGCAGGGTATTGCTCGTGAATGGTTTAATAAGCTACCGGCGGGTAGTATAGCCGGGTTTATGGACCTGCGGATGAAATTCTTGCTGCAATATCAGAATCAGAGGCCACGCAAATGCACTCATATTGAATGTCATGATATTGTGCAGAAATCCAAGGAATCTTTGGGTGAATTTCTCACCAGATATACTAATGAGTGTCTGCGCATACCAGATCTCAAACAAGAGCAACAGATTTCTGGACTCATACATGGTATAAACTCAGAGCGTCATCCAACACTCGTTCGCGCGATCAAAATCGTGGTAACAACTCTCGCGGAAGGTATCCTAGCGGTGGTCCTATCAGGAATGATAAAGGGAAATAAAATGGAAATTATCGAAACAATAATCAGCGCGGCATCAATAATCAAAACTATGCACTGCTTAAAAGTTTGTCTAAAATGCCAAAAGAAATTTTGGCAACCGAACCGGTATGCGCAACCTTTGCGGTTCCAACTCCGCTTACAGAATTCGGTAAGCGGGATAAAACAAAGTATTGCGAATTTCGTGACGATTACGGGCATGACACTAATCGATGCAAAAACTTGATGGAACGAGTGCTCGAGGCACTAAGTGCAGGTAAATTGGATCACCTAAAACCTCCTAAGAAGGACAAGGGAAAATCCGCAGAGGAAGGTTCGAAGGCTAAAACTTTCGCATGGAAAATGTTGATAAAGCAAAAAACGCGGACTTAACCATTAACATGGTTGACGCAGAGAAAGTCAGCCAGAGGAGAAAATACAATGATCATCATGACTGGGAACTTCTCCCAATCACGTTTCCTCCTGTAATGTCAATCGACACAGTTAACGAGCCCATTATCATCAAGTGTCGCATCCCTACTTGCGGAGTACAAATTAAACGCATGCATGTTGACACAGGGAGTGGTGTCGACATTATGTACGAACATTGCTATCGTTTCCTTCCTGCAGAAGTTAGGACGCAGCTACGCCAGTCTGATGTTACGTTATCCGGGTTCTCTGGAGAAAGCTCATGGCCAATAGGGCGGATAGAGCTGATGGTAGAGGTTGCGGATGACAGGAATCCACAGATGGTCAGACATGAGTTGGTTGATTTTTATGTGTTCTGATCGACTTCGCGATATAACGCGCTGCTAGGAAGAAACTTCATACGGCGTTTTAACATTATACCATCAGTGGTGCATGGCTTGATTAAGTTTCCTACAGTGGGAGGCGTTGCCACGATTGCGTCACATCAAACAACTGAGTTGTGTGGCTCAGTTGTGCCTATAAGCACTCCCAGTGTGGGGGAACAACTCGCAAACTATGCGGTCATAGCGAATCGTTTACATTCGGATAAGCGAATTAAAATCGGCGCAGGTTTGTCAGCTGAAACCAAGGCTAAGCTACATGGAATATTATCTGCAAACGCAGATGTTTTCGCGTGGCGCGAATCAGACATGACTGGGGTTCCGCGAGACATTGCGGAACATAAATTAAATGTTAATCCATCACTCACGCCCGTTAGGCAAAAGAAGCGGCATATGGCTCTTAAACGCAGTGATTGGTTGTGCGCAGAAGTAGATAACCTAGTCAAAGCAAACATTCTGTGGGAAGTGCGCTATCAGACATGGGTTGCTAATCCTGTGTTGGTGAAAAAGGCTGACGGTAACTGGCGGATGTGTGTTGATTTTAAGGATATTAATAAAGCATGTCCCAAGGACAACTATCCTCTCCCGGAGATAGATTGGAAGGTGGAATCAATGTCAGGTTTTCGATACAAGTGTTTTCTAGATGCATACAAAGGTTATCACCAAATATTAATGGCTGCGGAAGATGAGGACAAAACTGCTTTTCATACTCCGCAAGGTATCTACTGTTATAAGAAGATGCCCTTCGGATTAAAAAACGCAGGCGCAACCTATCAGCGTGTAATTGATGCGGCATTCAAACATCAAATTGGTAGGAATCTTGAAGCGTACGTTGACGACTTGGTAATTAAGAGCAACACTGAGGAAGAAATGCTCGCGGACATCTTAGAAACGTTTGCATCTCTACGCAGGATAAACATGGAGCTTAACCCCCTCAAATGTAGTTTTGGGGAAGAGGAAGGCAAGTTTCTAGGTCATGTGGTGACATCGAGGGGAATCAAGGTGAATCCCAAAAAGATTGAAGCCATTGATAGTTTGCCATCTCCGAAGACAAAGAAAGACGTGCAGAGTATAACAGGGAAGCTTGCAGCGATCACGCGATTTTTGTCGAAGGCCGCAGATCGACAATTGCCATTCTTCAATACTTTGAAGAATTTCTTAAAGAAAATAGACTTTGTATGGACTCAGGAGGCGGAATCAGCATTTCAGGAGATGAAGAGGGTGCTCGCTGAATTACCAACACTCACCGCGCCAGTAACAGGAGAAATGATTACGCTGTACCTTACGGCATCAAAAGAAGCAATCAGCTCGGTTCTTATTGCAGATCGCAGAAACGTAATCCATTCCCTTTTACTAGTGAATTATTTTTTTTGTATACAATTAATGCTGAGGTTTTCTCAGACCCAAATGCCGGTCTACTTTGTAAGCAAGACGCTGGTCCATACGGCGTGGCGTTTGCGCTGATATTTTCAAGCACAACCAATTGTGGTTCTAACTGATCAACCAATCAAACAGGTTGGTACATGCCTAATTTGCGGCAATGTCCGGGGTTACTGCATTGATTAACGCAATCATTTTTCTTTCAGGTGTTGTACAAGCCTGAGATTTCTGGCCGAATGGCTAAATGGGCAGTCGAGTTAGGAGAGCATGAAATAAATTTTTCTTCACGAAGCGCGGTTAAGGGTCAAATACTTGCGGATTACCTTACAGAGTTACCTGCGGATGTCGAGGCATCAGCAGAACATCAAGATACGCCTGCACCAACTTTGTCACCATGGGAGTTATATACCGATGGTGCTTGCAGCGCAGCTGGCGCGGGTGTAATTTTAACTGGTCCAGACGGTGAAGAGCATACATATGCGCTACGGTTTAATTTTGCTGTTACGAACAACGAAGCAGAATATGAGGCTCTGTTAGTAGGTATGCGCATTGCGCATAAATTGAATGTTAAAATTCTGCACGCTTATGTGGATTCAAAGCTGGTGTGTAGCCAAGTCAGCGGTGACTTTGAGGCGTACGACATTGCCATGCAGCAATATTTATTGCTTGTTCATAACCTCGCTGACCAGTTTGAAGCTTTTCAGATCTCCCACGTAATGCGGGGGCTAAATAAGAAAGCGGATGCGCTTAGCAAATTGGCTGCTTTGGCTTTTGATCATCTGGGGAAGAAAGTTCTTATAGAAGAACTGCATGCGAAATCCATTGTTATGATGCCTTTGGTAGCACCTGTTGAGGAATCCAGCTCAACATGGATGACACATATTATTGCTTTCCTACGGGATGGCACGTCACCTGCGGATTCCGTTGATGCGAAGAAGGTCCGCATCAAGGCACCACTGTATGTTCTTGAGGGTGATATCCTATATCGAAAAAACTATTTAGGGCCGCACTTAAGATGTATTGGTCCGAAAGAGGCAGAGGAGGTTATACGCGAGGTGCATGAGGGTGCATGTGCTCTTCATTAGGGGCACAGGTCTATTGTGTCAAAAATTATGCGGCTAGGTTATTATTGGCCTACAATGTACGCAGATACTGCGCGAATAGTTAAGCAATGCGAATCCTGCCAAATACATGCACCTATCAGCAGGGCACCTGCGCATCCAATGATACCAGTCTCCTCACCATGACCATTCTTCAAATGGGCAATTGACATAGTCGGACCATTTCCAAAAGGCCGAGGTAATATTATCATTTATTTTATACCATATGCTATTTACGTCAGTATCTTATGCATACTCTGCACACGCAGGAAACATCAAATTCTTGATTGTTGCAATCGATTATTTCACGAAGTGGGTTGAAGCGCGACCGCTGGCAATAATTTCGGGAAAAAGGGTGCGAAACTTTGTATGGGAAGACATTGTTTGTCGATTCGGCATACCAAACGAAATCGTTAGTGATAACGGTACACAGTTTGCGGGGGATCCTTTTTGTAGTTGGTGCGTAGAGCTTAATATTAAGCAAACTTTTACTTCCGTTGCGCATCCGCAGGCAAATGGCCAGTGCGAAGTCACCAACCGGGATATAGTAGCCGGAATCAAAGCTAGATTGGGCCATGGCAGAGTTGGTTGGGTGGATGAACTACCAAAAGTTTTGTGGGCACATAGAACAACGCCGAAAGCAAGCACTGGCGAAACTCCGTTCAGTTTGGTTTACGGGTCAGAAGCTGTTGTGCTCGCAGAGATTGGGGTACCAACATTCCGTATATAAAATTTTGACGAACAAAATAACTCAGAAGCTTTGCAGGAAAATCTTAATCTGCTTGAAGAACACAGACTCTCTGCGGCAGTAAACGAAGCCAATAACAAGCAGAAAATTGCAAAGTACTACAATCAGTGTGTGCGTTCGCGCTCTTATAAGTGCGGGGACTTAGTTTGGCGTCAGAATGACGCAAGTCATGCGGAGGATACTGGGAAATTTTGCCCCTACTAGGAAGGTCCGCATAGGGTAGCAAAAGCAAGCAACACCGGGGCATACCATCTCGGGACATTAGATGGAAAACCGGTGAAACGCACTTGGCACGCGACATTATTGAAAAAATGTTATATGTAGCTGGATGGACTTGATCACTCCAATTTACTTTAGCGCATTATTTTTTCGATGTATTTTCTGTTTGGATGTGTCGCGGTTGTAATCATGATTAATGCCAATTGAATATTCACTCGCGCATACTTTTATTGTTTATTTCTTTTTGTATGCGGTTCCTGCCTACTTAAGGGGTGTCCTCTAGCCCCCGTGCGGCAGAAGCCTGTTTGGTTACAAGGCTAGACATTAACGGCAGGCGAAGGGAATTGGTTTTCCCCTAGCCAAGCGCCACGCAGACTAGATGGCTGCCAAGTCGACTTAAAAATACAAGCATTGGTTTGCTTGTGGGTAATTACTCTCGCATTGGTTTGCGTGAGGAACTCTTAAGTATAAAAACATTGGTTTGTTTTTAGTTGCGTTGCTTACCATACAGCTAAAGTGCATCTCTAGCACATGACAAAGCAATAACGCAGTAGCTTTAGAGTATAAATTATTACACGGTAAAATTGCTAAAATATTGTTTTATTTTACGCAGAACCTGTGTATGCGCATTAGTTTTGGTTAACTATTCGCATAGGCATGCGGTTCATCCTTTGTTTTAATTCGTGATATATAAACAATTAATACAGAACGCATGCACAAAATAATATCATATATACAAAATTAAGATATTACGTATCTGTTTCAAATTGCCTGCCTGAACATAGGACTTACGGCGCAAACAATTACAAGCTATCACTAATAATCCTCCTTGAGGAACCCGTCAACCGACATATTCGGGTCCACAGCAAAAGCATTGATCAGAGGGATTGGGATGGCTGTGATGGCTTCTTCCGCCTCCATTACCACCACGGCCGTACCCTCCTTTAGCTTCTTTTGTACGGTGTCAGGGTACGGCGGTGTCAGACCGCAAGCTTGAATCACCTCCAGCACTGCCTTGTTGATTTCGTGGTCCTTCACCGCATCAACGTAGGCGTTAAACTTGTCGGATACTGGCCCAGAATCCATCACCTTCTGTGCAATGTTAGGAAGAGCGGTGCGAAGTTTTGTTAAGTCCGCTTCTGCCAATTCACGGCAAGTCACCGCGTCATCCTTCTCCCTGTTCACCCTTTCCAGCTCTACCCGCAGACTCTCAGTCTCACCCTTAGCTTGGTCAACCGCACCAACCAGCTCGCGGTTTTTCTTCCTCTCCTCAATCAGGGCATTTTTTGTTTCTGCCGCAGTCGCCTCCGCCGTTTTGGGCGCCTCCTCTGCGGCATCCCTGTCTTTTTTGACCTGGTCGACGCTCGCTTGCAGCAGTCCTAGCTCTGTTTCTTTACGCACGGCCACTTGATAAAAGTTAGTGGACCGGCGGGCTTGATCCGCAAACATGCCAAAAAAGACGAGGCCGTTTTGGATAAAAGCGTTGTGCGCTTGATTAAACGGCAGTGCGGCTAGTTGGTTGTGGAACTCAGCCGGGAAGATTTGTTGAAGGAAGGTGGATTGCTCTGCGGCGTTTTCCGCCGATGACTGGGTAAGCTGTGCCAAGTTTGCCAAACGGAAGCTACCGTGTGGTGGGGTTGGTGTAGACTCGGAGTCAAGGTGTATCGTCTTGTCTTTTGACTCGGTGGTAGCTTCGAGCTCCGGATTGACTCGCGGTGGGGTGTGATGCGTCTCCTCAGTATGCTCTGCAAATCAGTAACTAGTTAGCACATGAGGTAAATCGTAAGATGTTGCGCAAGGAAAGAGATGCTTACCGGTGATAGGAGGAAGGAGATCTGCGGATGCCGGGTCGACGGGGACAAAGTTGTCGTTCCGCATGTCCTCCGCCTGTTTGGGAGTAAGCTTCTTCTTTTTCTGCTTGGCTTGGGTAGTGTCGGCAGCTTTGCGTTTGTTGCCCGAGGTGGCAGGTGTTGGCTCCTCATTCTCACTAGTCTTTTCCTGCTCAAGCAGCTCATTGACATTTTGCTTGCGGAATGAAATGGCCGCAATGTCCTCCGCGGTGAGCACTTTCTTCATCTTCATCTCCGCAAACATGTACACAATATTAGAACCTGTACGAATGCGCTAGTGGTTTTATATTTATATGCATTTGTACTATTCCTACCCTTGCCATTCGGTGCGACTATGGCCGGACGCAGGTTCTTCCATGGCCAATGCGCGGATATGTTTCCTAACCGCAGCATCACATTTCCATATGAACGGTGCACCAGTTGTGCGTTGGCACACTCTGCCAACAACTTTCTTTCGTCATCATCAAGGGTGGAGGTTTTGTTCACATCCTTTGCCATATTTTCGCACCAGATAAGAGTTTGCGGAAAACAGGCCGCAACAACAGTTTGGTCAATGAAAAAGAAAGTTTCTTTCCATTGACACGCATTCGATTTTGGGGTTTTTGTGAAATTTTGACGGGCGAAGAAGGTAAACCACGATTTGTGGTGGTTGGCTAGACGGTGTAAATGGCAGAAGACCTTCACTAAGGGAACCTTGTTAAGTGCAGCGCACCACATTTCAAACAGCACAATCTTTCCTATCGCATACGGGTGTAGTTGCCCTAACCCTACGCCGAAGTGATTTAAAACACCTAGATAGAAATCTGACGGGGCACCCTAAAATTACCATGCTTAAACGCATGCTTGTATATGGCTACCTTCTTTTCTGGTGGTGAATGAGCACGTTGGTTAGGCAACGGTGGCACCGGATTATACTGTGCTAGCGGCGGGTATTGTTTCACTAACAAATTAATGTGCCTCTGCTCTATAATGGACTCTACACTATCTACATAAGTCTCGCTAGCCTTAGTCATTTTCTATTGAGTGTTTAGAGAATTACTAACCTTCGGGAGTAGGCCGGAGTATTCGAGATTTGATCGGAATTGACAAAGGCAGTGTATTGGAGAAGCAAATGGCAGGAGAGTAGAAATGAAGGTGAAGGGCATCTATTTATAGTGTGGATTGGAAGTCTTGGGGTAACAAGGTTTCATCCTGGCTGTACACGTGTTACGCGATCAACGGGTGGCATTTTAAGTGCGCGCGTGGATGTCAGTTGGTATGGTTACCTATGAGCGTGTGGCTGACACGCGCCTGCCAACTGCCACTTTATGTCTTGTCAGTCGAATGGGTTTCTGCGACAGTGACAGGCATTAAATGACCTCGAAACACACGCGGAACATTGAATGCTTGCGGTTTTCTTTTTTCCGCTTAATAGTTTGATGTCATGTGTCTTACGTCATATAACATCAAACTGGGGGGACATAATGATACCGCAACCCGCATGCGCACCTCATATGTATGCGGGCGCTTAATAGTGTGCGTATGCGTGTGCTTGTGTGCGCTATGCGGTATGCGAATTTGTATCTGATGCCTTTGTTCTCGGTACAGCGATTGCTTGGCTAACAAGTAAATATCTTTTCCATAATTACATCCGTGATTCGGGGAGTTTGTTATGGAAACGATTGCCAATATCTCGGATGGTTCTAGAATTAGGGTTTTCCTATATATACAAACCCTAACTATCATTCTATGGATCATCACATTACGTAACTACTATCTGCCACACGTCTTACGTAATTAAGCATCATTCTCCGTCTCTTCAAGGTTAACAGGTTAGTTCTTCATTAAGCTAGCACCTACAACCTTATTTGGGGCCTTCTGATCAGCGACCGCTATCGAAGGTGGACTTAATCACTTGGTCACCCCACCGACATCATCATGTCGGCCAGGGTTATTCACGGTAGCCAGACCAGAGAGCCTTGTTCTAAGATCCTTAAACCCCACCAACGTATTGAGCAGGCATGTTAAACCCTATGGTGAAAACATGCATGATCAGCTTGTATTATTATCTTTTATGAATCTAATTCTCGTCTGTTTTACAGTATAAAAACACAATGGATGTTAAGGATAGACAACCAAAAATTTTAGAAGACCTACCCGGGGACATGATTGATGAAATCTTGTCTAAAGTCGGTCAGAATTCGTAGGCACAATTATTTACGGCAAAATTAGTTTGTAGAACATTTGAAGAACGTTCTAGGCATGCCTCGGTTTATAAAAGGATTTCATTTAAAAGATGGGGTATATGACATTGGGGACACCGTAAGTTACGTCGTGTTTTCTTTAAAGTGTTAAATGCAGGAAATCCAAATGCAATTTTACGCTACGGGGTAAGAACCTATTTTGACCTAACCTATCCCAACGTTGGACTTCATGAGTTAGAAAGAGCTTCTAACATGCAACATAAAGAAGCATATTATGCTTACGGGTTAGTGATGTTCGCTTCTCACCAAAGTGAGAAAAAGAACATCGGATTACAACTTTTAAATAAAACCTTCCCACAAGTGACGGATTTAGTAGTTGGGGTAAGAAACAAGGTTTTTAGATTGTTACGGGGTTGTTGGGCATTACAAAACCCTCGTCCCTTTAACGACATTACAACATGCTGTCTTTTCAACGGCCACAACGGTTATGTTCCACAAGACCAAGGATGGGAAGTAGTCTTAGTAAAACCAGAATGCATGACTTGTTTCTGGACTTATGAATTACGTGTTTTTATTGCCTTTGCTGAACAACTTGCGTATTAACTAGGATTGTTGTCACAACTATTTTGTATCAAAGTTATTGTGTGCTATATTTCATGCTATATGTAAAATAGCGGTATTGTAAATTTGTAAAAATATTGTATAAAAGTTTGAACGCGAAATATTATTGTATTTTGTTTTTCATATAGAATCGTAGTAGTTGAATTGTATAGTAGCTACTAAGTATGAACTTAACGTGTAGGTATTACCTGAATTAAAACTTATAAAACGCTAATATGAAGAAAAAGATTTTATAAAAGAGTTCATATTATGCTACGAAATACTATTGACTACTCTTAAATTCTATATGACTAACTCAATTCTTTTGGCTATTTTTGAAGGAAATGGCACCGACGACTCGTCAGAACTTGAACATGAGTGAGGAAGACTTCCGTGTTTTCCTTGATGCGAACATAGCCGCAGTGCAGGCCGCAATGCAAAATAACAAAAATAACTCTGGTTCTAGCAGTGGAACTAATTCCACAAGAAATCGGGTAGGATGCTCCTACAAAGAATTCACTGCCAGTAAACCTTTGGAATTCGATGGAACCGGGGGTCCAATCGGATTAAAACGGTGGACCGAAAAGGTTGAACCGGTGTTTGCCATAAGTAAATGTAATGAAGAAGACAAAGTAAAGTACGCTACGCATACCTTCACAGGTACTGTGTTAACATGGTGGAACACCTATCTCGAGCAGGTGGGACAAGATGCTGCTTACACACTACCGTGGTCAGCATTCAAGCACTTGATGAACGAGCAGTATCGTCCAAGAAATGATGTCAATAAGCTTAAGGTAGAGCTTAGAGGATTACGAACGCAAGGTTTTGACATCACCACGTACGAACGACGATTCACATAGTTGAGCCTATTGTGTCCAAGAGCGTTCGAAGATGAAGAGGAGAAGATTGACGCATTTGTAAAAGGGTTACCAGAAAGGATTCAAGAAGATGTGAGTTCACACGAGCCCGCCTCCATACAAAAGGCAAGTTGAATGGCTCACAAATTTATAAATCAGATTGAGAGAAGGATTAAAGAACAGGCGGCCGAAGAGGCCAACACGAAACAAGACAAGAGAAAGTGGGAGGAAAACAGTGATAAAAGTTACCAATACAACAACAACAATCACAACCACAATCGCAACAACTATCCCAACAACCGCAACATCAATCGCAACAACAACAATCGCGATCCCAACAACAACTACAACAAGCGTCCTAACAACAATAACTTCACCAAACGTCCCAACAACAATAACAACCACATCAATCCCAATAACAATCTCAATAACAACAATGACAACAACAATCAGAAAATTCCATACTATAGGTGTGAAGGATATCATCCGGGTAAATTTTGTGAAGTAGTATGTAACAAATGTAATAGGAAGGGTCATGCTGCAACGAAGTGTGAAGCATTCGGACCAGTGACTAAAAGAACAAATACTGCCCACATTATTTGTTTCGGATGCGGAAAGAAGGGCCACTACAAAACTACGTGCCCAAACCAGGGAAATAATAATGGGCAAAGTCATGGGAGAGTTTTTAACATTAATGCGAAAGAAGCACAGGAAGACCCAGAGCTTGTTACGGGTACGTTTCTTATCGATGAAAAACCTGCTTATGTTTTATTTGATTCGGGTGCGGATAGAAGCTATATGAGTAGAGATTTTTGTGCTAAATTAAGTGGTCCATTGACGTATATGAATAATAAATTTTTACTCGAATTAGTAAAAGGTAAATTAATTTCGGCAGATAAAATATGTCGGAATCGAGAAATTAAACTGGTTAGCGAAACGTTTAAGATTGATTTGATACCAGTAGAGTTAGGGAGTTTTGATGTGATAATTGGCATGGACTGGTTGAAAAAGGAGAGAGCAGAGATCGTATGTTACATAAATGCAATTCTCATTGTACGAGAAAAAAGGAAACCCCTTAATGGTGTACGGAGAAAAGAGCAACGCGAAGCTAAACCTTATTAATAACTTGAAGGCGCAAAAGCTAATAAGAAAAGGTTGCTATGCCATTCTAGCACACATCGAGAAAATACAAACCAAAGAGAAGAACATCATTGATGTTCCCGTCATAAAAGAATTTCCCGATGTATTTTCGAAAGAATTACCGGGACTACCTCCACACCGATCTGTGGAATTTCAAATAGATCTTGTACCAAGAGCTGCACCAATAGCTCGTGCTCCATACAGACTCACACCCAGTGAAATAAAGGAACTCCAAAGCCAACTACAAGAACTTTTAGAACGTGGTTTCATACGACCAAGTACATCACCATGGGGAGCTCCTGTTTTGTTTGTCAAAAAGAAGGATGGTACATTCAAGTTGTGTATCGACTACCGAGAGTTGAACAAACTTACCATCAAGAACCGTTATCCACTACCGAGAATCGAAGACTTATTTGATCAACTACAAGGCTCGTCAGTTTATTCAAAGATTGATTTACGTTCTGGGTATCATCAAATGCGGGTGAAGGAGGATGATATTACGAAGACTGTTTCAGAACGCGTTACGGTCATTACGATTTTATGGTTATGCCGTTTGGGTTGACTAACGCACCAACTGTGTTCATGGACCTCATGAACCGAGTGTGTGGACCATACCTTGACAAGTTTGTCATTGTTTTTATCGATGACATGCTTATTTACTCAAAGAATGATCAAGAGCACGAAGAACATTTGAGAAAAGTGCTAGATTTGTTGAGGAAAGAAAAACTGTACGCTAAATTTTGAAAGTGTGCATTTTGGTTGGAAGAAGTTCAATTCCTCGGTCACATAGTGAACAAAGATGGTATTCAGGTGGATCCGGCGAAGATTGAAACTGTTGAAAAGTGGGAAACCCCGAAAAATCCGAAACATATACTCCAATTTTTAGGACTAGCTGGTTACTACAGAAGATTCATCCAAGATTTTTCCAAAATAGCAAAACCCTTGACTGCATTAACGCATAAAGGGAAGAAATTTGAATGGAAGGATGAGCAGGAGAAAGCGTTTCAATTGTTGAAGAAAAAGTTAACTACGGCACCTATATTGTCATTGCCTGAAGGGAATGTTGATTTTGTGATATATTGTGACGCCTCAAAGCAAGGTCTCGGTTGTGTATTAATGCAACGAACGAAGGTAATTGCTTATGCGTCTAGACAATTGAAGATTTACGAGCAGAATTATACGACGCATGATTTGGAATTAGGCGCGGTTATTTTTGTATTAAATACTTGGAGGCACTATTTATATGGGGTTAAAAGTATTATATATACTGACCACAAAAGTCTTCAACACATATTTAATCAGAAACAACTGAACATGAGGCAGCGTAGATGGATTGAGTTATTGAATGATTACAATTTCGAGATTCGTTACCACCCGGGAAAGGCGAATGTGGTAGCCGACGCTTTGAGTAGAAAGGACAGAGAACCTATACGGGTAAAAGCTATGAATATAATTATTCGTACTAACCTTACTACTCAAATAAAGGAGGCACAACAGGGAGTTGTAAAAGAAGGGAATTTGAAAAATGAAATACCCAAAGGGTCGGAGAAACACCTTAATATTCCGGAAGACGGAACTCGATATAGAGCTGAAAGAATTTGGGTACCAAGGTTTGGAGATGTGAGAGAAAAGGTACTTAAGGAAGCACATAAAACCAGATATTCAATACATCCCGGAGCGAGAAAGATGTACAAAGATCTCAAGAAACACTTTTGGTGGTCGGGTATGAAAGCCGATATTGCTAAATACGTAGGAGAATGTTTGACGTGTTCTAAGGTCAAAGCTGAACATCAGAAACCATCAGGTCTACTTCAGCAACCTAAAATCCCGGAATGGAAATAGGAAAACATTACCATGGATTTCATTACTAAATTGCCAAGGACTGCAAGTGGTTATGATACTATTTGGGTAATAGTTGATCGTCTCACCAAGTCAGCACACTTTCTGCCAATGAGAGAAGATGATAAAATGGAGAAGTTAGCACGACTATACTTGAAGGAAGTTGTCTCCAGACATGGAATACCAGTCTCTATTATCTCTGATAGGGATGGCAGATTTGTTTCAAGATTCTGGCAGATGTTACAACAAGCATTAGGGACTCGTCTAGACATGAGTACTGCCTATCATCCACAAACTGATGGGCAGAGTGAAAGGACGATACAAATGCTTGAAGACATGCTACGAGCATGTGTTATTGATTTTGGAAACAGTTAGGATCGACATCTACCATTAGCAGAGTTTTCCTATAACAACAGTTACCATTCGAGTATTGAGATGGCGCCGTTTGAAGCACTCTATGGTAGAAAGTGCAGGTCTCCAATTTGTTGGAGTGAAGTGGGGGATAGACAAATTACGGGTCCGGAGATAATTCAAGAAACTACCGATAAGATCATTCAAATTCAACAACGGTTGAAAACCGCCCAAAGTCGACAAAAGAGTTACGTGGACATTAAAAGAAAAGACATAGAATTTGAAGTTTGAGAGATGGTCATGCTTAAGTTTTCACCTTGGAAAGGCGTTGTTCGATTTGGTAAACGGGGGAAACTAAATCCAAGGTACATTGGACCATTCAAGATTATTGATCGTGTCGGATCGGTAGCTTACCGACTTGAGTTACCACAACAACTCGCGGCTGTACATAACACTTTCCACGTCTCGAATTTGAAGAAATGTTTTGCTAAAGAAGATCTCACTATTCCGTTAGAAGAAATTTAAATCAATGAAAAACTTCAATTCATCGAAGAACCCGTCGAAATAATGGATCGTGAGGTTAAAAGACTTAAGCAAAATAAAATACCAATCGTTAAGGTGCGATGGAATACTCGTAGAGGACCCGAGTTCACCTGGGAACATGAAGATCAGATGAAGAAGAAATACCCGCATCTATTTCCAGAAGATTCGTCAACACCTTAAATAGTTTAAAATTTCGGGACGAAATTTATTTAGCGGGTAGGTACTGTAGTGACCCGAACTTTTCCATGTTTATATATATTAAATGAGATTGATATTTACATGATTAAATGTTTCTAACATGATAAGAAATCAAACTTGTTAAGACTTGATTATTTGAAATGAGTTTCATATAGACAATTGACCACCCAAGTTGACCGGTGATTCACGAACGTTAAAAACTTGTAAAAACTACATGATGTTATATAAATGGATATATATATATATATATATATATATATATATATATATATATATATATATATATATATATATATATGGTTAACATGAGATTATGATAACTAAGTATCTCCATAAATATGTTAACAATGAGTTATATACAAACAAATGAGATTATTGATTTAAGAAACTCGAAAATGATATATATAACGATTATCGTTATAACAACGTCTTACTAAATACATATGTATCATATTAAGATATTGTTACACTATATTTAACATTATAAAATGATAATTAAGTAAATCATTTAGTGTGTTAACAATGAACTACATATGTAAAAACAAGACTACTAACTTAAGGATTTCGAAACGAGACATATATGTAACGATTATCGTTGTAATAGTATTTTAACATATATATATGATGTTAAGATATATTTATACACCATGTTATTATGATAAAATAATAATTTAACATCTTATTTAAGTATTATAACAATGGATTAATTACATTTAACAAGATCGTTAACTTAAAGGTTTCAAAACAACACTTACATGTAACGACTAACGGTGACTTAACGACTCAGTTAAAATGTATATACATGTAGTGTATTAATATGTATTAGTACACTTTTTAAAGACTTCAAGACACATATCAAAGTACTTCTAATTTGCAAAAATGGTCACAATTACATTCTCATTCATTTTCATCAACAATTCTACTCGTATGTACCCGTATCCGTACTCGTACAATACACAGCTTCTAAATGTATTTACTATTGGTATATACACCTTTAATCATTCATTCTTAGCAGCCATATTAGAGTCAAAAACATGTGGAACCATTATTTAATAACTTGTATGACTAATGAGCTAAAAACAAACTTAAGGATCTTTTTTTTCTTTATAACAAGTAATCCCGTTTTTATGATTTCACCCCATTTTTCCATTCCATTTTCTCATACTTACACTCCAAATTCTCTCTCAAAATACTCCTAACATCATAATTGATCATCTCCAAGTATTTTCACCATCTTTTAGCTTCAATTACAAGCTTTAATCATCATAAAAACAACCATTCAAGAACACTTCAAGAAATCTTTCAAACTTGCTAGCTTACTTCCAATCTTGCAACTCCATTTCAAGTGATCATCCAATCTCAAGAAATCTTTCTTATTTACAGTAAGATATCTTTCTAATTCAAGGTAATACTCATACTCAAGCTTTGATTTAATTTCTATAACTATAACAATCTTATTTCGAGTAGAAATCTTACTTGAACTTGTTTTCGTGTCATGATTCTACTTCAAGAACTTTCAAGCCATCCAAGGATCCTTTGAAGCTAGATCTATTTTTCTCTTTTCCAGTAGGTTTATCCACAAAACTTGAGGTAGTAATGATGTTCATAACATCATTCGATTCATACATATAAAGCTATCTTATTCGAAGATTTAAACTTGTAATTACTATAACATAGTTTAGTTAATTCTAAACTTGTTCGCAAACAAAGTTAATCCTTCTAACTTGACTTTTAAAATCAACTAAACACATGTTCTATATCTATATGATATGCTAACTTAATGATTTAAAACCTGAAAACTCAAAGAATACCGTAAAACTGGACATACGCCGTCGTAGTGAAACCGGGGGCTGTTTTGGGTTAGAAAAATAAAAACCATCTTAATATTTGAATTGGAAGTTTGTTTTCTGGAAAAATGATATTACATATGAACATGATACTATATCCAAAAATCATGGTTAAACACAAAGTGGAAGTATGTTTTTCAAAATGGTCATCAAGATGTCGTTCTTTCGACGAAAATGACTACCTCTTTAAAAAATGACTTGTAACCTATATTTCCGACTATAAACTTATACTTTTTTTGTTTATTTTCATAAATTTCAGTTCATTATGAAACCATAGCAACTTGAATCACTCAAAACGAATTTGAAACGAAGAAATGACGGGTAAAACAAAATTGGATAAATTTGCTAGTTTTAGCTACGAAAATTTTGTAACAAATCTAGACTAAACATATCCTAACTAATTTATATTGTATTATACATATTATGTAATCTTGGGATACCATAGACACGTATGCAATGTTTTGACATATCATATCGACCCATCTATATATATATTTCGGAACAAACATAGACACTATATATGCAGTAATGTTTGAGTTAGCTATACTGGGTTGAGGTTGATTCCAAAATAATATATATACTTTGAGTTGTGATCTAGCCTGAGACTTGTATACACTGGGTCATGGATTGATTCGAGATAATATATATTGATTTATTTCAGCACATCTAACTGTGGACAACTAGTTGTAGGTTATTAACGAGGACGGCTAACTTAACAAACTTAAATCATAAAAACGTAATAAAAAATGTTATGAATATATTTAAATCATACTTTGATATATATGTACATATTTTTTATAGGTTCGTGAATCGACCAGTGGTCAAGTCTTATTTCCAACGAAGGAAAAATCTGTGAAAGTGAGTTATAGTCCCACTTTTAAAATCTATTATTTTTGGGATGAGAATACATGCAGTTTTATAAATGTTTTACAAAATAGACACAAGTGATCAAAATTACATTCTATGTTGAATTATCGAACCGAATATGCCCCTTTTTAGCTTGGTAGCCTAAGAATTGGTGTTTATTATAATTGCCACCAATTGACGCGAATCCTAAAGATAGATCTATTTGACCCAACAAGCCTCATCCGAGTTACGAATGCTTTAGTACTTCGATTTATCATGTCCGATGAGAGTCCCGGAATGATGGGGATATTCTATATGCATCCTGTTAAGGTCGGTTACCAGGTGTTCATCATATGAATGATTTTTATGCAGATTGCATGTTGTTTATGAGAAATGAAAAAATGAAATCTTGTGGTCTATTATTACGATTTGATAAATATATAGGTTAAACCTATAACTCACCAATATTTTTGTTGACGTTTAAAGCATGTTTATTCTCAGGTGATTATTAAGAGCTTCCGCTGTTGCATGCTAATTTATGGGCAAGAGTTGGAGTCAGCATGCTTGTATAATATTGTTTAAAAACTGCATTCGAAGACTTAAATTGATGTGTAATATTATTCTAAACCATTATGTAATAATCGTGTGAAAAAGCTATATTTTAGATTATCATTATTTGATAATCGTCGTAATATTTTTAAACCTTTATCGATAAAATAAAGGTTATGGTTTGTTTTAAAATCGAATGCAGTCTTTGAAAAACGTCTCATATAGAGGTCAAAACCTCGCAACGAAATCAATTAATATGGAACATTTATAAATCGATATGAACGGGACATTTCAGCGAATCTGTTTAATAAGTTTCTTCATTGAACTGTTAATAACGGGGTCATTTAATTTTGTATCAACAACGGGGTTCTTTGTTATCATGTCATCATTGGGTGTTACTTCATCTTCCCCACACTTAGGCATTTTATTATTGTTAAGCACTACCGTTGGAGTTGGTAAAACAATATGCTTCTCACCGATCATTTTTATTTGTTCAACCGCTTTGGTTGGTGGAGATTTAGACTTTCGAATCACAAAGGTGATCGATTTTTCACCATTACTAAGTGTCATTCTACCCTCTTTTACATCAATTAACGCCCCGGTGGACGCTAAGAATGGTCGACCTAAAATTAGAGGAATGTTTGAGTCTTCTTCTATGTCAATGACAATAAATTCGACTAGAAAGGTTAAATTACCTACTTGAACGGGTAGGTTGTCAGCAATTCCAACTGGGTGCTTAATGGTTTGATCAAAGAGTCGAACACTCATTTCAGTTTGACTTAACTCACCTACACCTAATCTCTTATATAATGAAAGAGGCATAACACTCACACTTGCACCTAAATCTACTAATGCATCATACATGACACAATCACTAAGTAGACAAGGAACAATAAATTCACCCGGATCACCCAACTTAGGTGGAAGTTTTGGTGGAACTATTTTCACCGAGTTTATTTTTACGATTTTAGTTACATGTACTTTCTTATTCTTCTTCTTCTTTCCAAAGGTATCACAAACTTTATTACCTATCACTTGCTCATACTCAACTCCTTTTCTTGGAAATGGGATGGGTGGTATGTATGGTGCAACCACTGGCTTTACATACTCGGGTGGTGGTGGTGGTGGTGTAACTTCTTCAGTGTTATTCACATCTAAAACCTTCCCATCTTCTGGTGCTGGTTTTTCAGAATTTGTTGACACCATATTAACATTCTCATTCCGAGGATTTACTTCAGTATTACTCGGTAGCTTTCCTTGTTCCATCTCACTCATTATGCTAGCAAGAATACCTACGTGTTTTTCTAGATTCAAAATGGAAGCTTGTTGAGTTCTAAATGACTGATCAAACCTCTCATTTGTTTGGGTTTGAGTTGCAATAAATTGTGTTTGAGATTCAACTAGCTTTTGTACCATTTCTTCCAGAATTGACTTTTTCTCTTCGGTTTGTTGTGGTGGTTTATACAAGCTAGGTCTTTGTTGATTGAAAGTGTTGTTTTGAGTTAGTTGGTTATTCCGACCTTGTTGGTTATATGAGTTGTTGTTGGGTTCATTTGGATTGTAAAGAATGTTTTGATTTCGATTGAAGTTTGACCTTAGCGGTTGATAATTATTTTGATAATTATTTCCCGGCCTTTGGTTCATGTAGGAAACATTCTCACGCTGTTCCATCGTTTGCTCAATGTGACAATTTTTCGTTAAGTGTGGTCCACTGCATTGCTCACAACTGATTCGTATTGCGTGAATATCTTTAGTCATCTTTTTCATTCGTCTATCGAAAGCATCTATTTTTGCGGAAACGGAATCAAAGTCATGGCTAGAATCGGCTCTAGCCACTTTAGATGAACGAAAAATATCTTTTTCCTGGTGCCACTCACGCGAGTGAGAGGCGTTGTTATCAATACTTTTGTGAGCTTCGGTTGCGGTTTTCTTCATAATGGAACCACCAGCTACTGTGTCGATGTCTTTTCGTGTAGCAACGTGGACACCTTGGTAGAATATTTGTACTATTTGATAAGTGTCTAAACCGTGCTGAGGACATCCTCTCAACAAATTTCCGAATCTTGTCCACGCCTCATATAATGTTTCATTTGACTTTTGCGAGAATGTAACAATTTCTCCTTGAAGTCTCACGGCTTTAGATGCCAGAAAGAATCTTTTAAGAATTTCTCAACTAAAACATCCCATGTATCAATCGCTCCTTCAGGTAACGATTCTAACTAATCTTTGGCTTCTCCCTTTAAAGTCCAGGGAAACAACATGAGATAGATCTGTTCATCCTCAATTTCTCGGATTTTAAATAGAGTACAGATCCTATTAAAAGTTCGAAGATGTTCGTTTGGATCTTCTTTTGGCGTACCACTATATTGGCATTGATTAGTTACCATGTGTAGGATTTGTCCTTTATTTCATAATATGGCGTATTAACGTCTGGTTGAATAATTGCGTGACCTTGGCCCGTGCGTGTGGCTCTCATTCGGTCTTCCATACTTTAAGGTTCCGTTACTTCCATATTTGAATTTGTTGAATCCGAATCACTAGAAAATTCTGATTTAACAGTTTGTGGTTCAGGAGGAATGATTAGTGGTTCAAGATCTTGGAATTGTCCTTGAATATCCTCCGGGTTCTCAATTGTGAAGTTGGATTCAAAAAATGGATTATCAGAAATTTGAATTGGAGTACTTGTTCGATTTGATGATGATTCTAAAGAAAAATTAACGGCGGCAATATTGGCTAGATGTCTTGATCGAGTTACAGGAGGTGAACGTATGAAAGGTGGTGAACGTTTCGCTCGGTGCATTCACTACATAACCTATTAATTATAAAGATAAAAATTATATAAGTTATCAAATTAATAGACTTTTCTGATTTTGCCCACGTTTCGAATAGCTAAAAGATGCAGCAGGTAGCCAGGATCCTTTAAATCGGAAAATCCACAACTCGCCACTAACAAATCCAACTATTACTACGAACCAGAAAATTGGTGTCTATCAATTTAATTGCTTACAAAAAAATTTTGTCGAAATTTAAAAATTCTAAGTCCTAAGAACTAGAGTATAGAAAAAGAAAAAGAAAAAGCGCGTCGAAAAACATCGAAAAAATAAGCGTCGAAACTTAAAAGTCTAAAAACTAAAAATTAAAAATTGTGTCTAAAGGTATTAAAGCTTAAAAGGAATTCTATATCCAAAATCGGCAATAACTTATTAGGCACTAAAATCTAAAAACTGCGTCGCAAAATTCTAAAGCGCCTAAATCTTAATCTAAAGAAAAAGCACTTAAGGGATTTTACGGAAAAGCTTAAAAATCTAGGAATCTGAAATTAACTACGGCAAAATGAAATTTAAAACTAATTAACGAATGATAAAATTACGTACTTAACGATAAAAAATACAAATTATAAAAAGATATAAACTAAAATGATAAAAATAAAATTTTATATAAAAATATTATTTTTATAATATTATTTTATAAAAATATTAATGTATATATTTAATAAAAATTATTAAGCTTAATAAAACTAAATAAATATTAAAACTAAAAATATTAACTAATTTAATAAACTAATCCTAATTAGGTTTTATTAATAATAATAATTTAATTAACCCTAATTGTGTAATTAATGATCCTAGGTATCAGTTGTCAGAGCTTCTCCGCGATCACTGCGGTTTATACCTTCTCAGCTCCAAGATCGCGTAGCTCAATAGGTTCGGGCTGGTACTGGGCTTAAACAGGTTCGACCCATTTCTTTTATATATATATATATATATATATATATATATATATATATATATATATATATATATATATATATATATATATATATATATATATATATATATAAATAAAAGATGGATAATTTTTATAAAATAAAAATATATTTTGAAAACTTAAAATTAAAATACTTATTAATTTATAAATAAAAATCTTAAAAATAAGTATTTATATATATTTTTTAATTTTTTTATATTTTTAACACTTATTACAAAAACAAAATATTTTTACAAAATTAGGAATAACAATTATATATTTTAACAAAAATATAGTTTTAATAAAATATAGCGTTTTTCACCGAGTCCCCGGCAGCAGCGCCAAAAACTTGATGTGCGAGCGGAAGTGTACGAAATATACTATTGTTTTTAATACGAAATACGGTACAATTTACACAAGTTTTAATTATTTATATAGATGGGATATATACTTAAACCTTGCTACAACTCTATAGGCTGTGTACCTAATCGTAAATTAGTGTAGTTTTTAGTAAGTCTGGTTCATTCCACAGGGAGCTAGTGATTACGTACTATATTTTTATACAACTATATTTATACAAAATATATATAATTATATATAGTAATAATAATATATAAAAGGGGGTTTTACCGTTTAATGACCGATTTGTCGATTTTAAATAAAGCGTAAAGATAAATGACTATAATTAAAATGCGTAAAATAAAATGACAATAATTAAAAGTACGATCAGAAATACAATAAAAATATTATGCTTATTTAAACTTCCGTAATCATGATGTTTGACGTTTTGATTTTAATTTATTACTCTGGGTTAATTGTCCTTTGTCCTGGATTTATTTGAAACCTATCTGGATTTTGCCCATAATAGTCCATCGGTCATAATTATAAAATGCTCGTCAAATTAACCTTATACCCGAAGTCAAATATTCCAACTAATTAGGGATTTAGACTGTAACAAGGTTTTAATACTTTGTTAATTACACCAGGTTATCGACTGCGTGTAATCCAAGGTTTTAATACTTTGTTAACAATTACACCAATTACCATTGTATGTAATCCACCCTAGTTTTAATTAGTCCATGATATATTAATTCATCCACTTGGCCAAAATGAATAATAAATTACACAATCCAATTGATTAATTAAATGATTGTAAAAGGTTTCGTATAAACGTCACTAAATAGGACATTCGTAATCATTTAATAATTATTAGATTAACTAATTTGAAGATAGGTTCGACAAACTCCAAAGAGTTGTCATTTAATTAGACAATACCCCCCATCTATTAATAGTCCATAGTCCAATATCCACAAGTATCGGTCTTTTGGCCAAACCCTAATTATGGTCCAATGTTTAATAACCTCGTCTTGATATTTAGTCCAACATCACGATTACTTTGACTTAAATAAGCATAATAATAACTTAGTTACGAGACATTAATTTAAAAAGGAAGAACATAGCTTACAGTAATTATTAATTGAATAGTGTTACACGAACAGAGTTTCGACTTTAAAAACCTTAAACATTTCTTATAATAACCTTATTATTATTAACTTAAAATTAAAATTATAATTATAAAATATAAATATAAATATAAACTAAGAAAGAAAGATAGAAAAGGGGTTCAGGGTGCACAATTCGTCGAGCAGAAGGCTGACTTTTATAGGCAACTTCTGTAATTGGTCTCTCCGTGATTGCTGTAGTTTTGTGTGTTGCGGCTCCGCGATCGCGGAGCTCATGGTTCCAGCTCATTTGTTGATTTAAAACGTGGGCTGCTGAATATTATAATATATAATATATTGTGACGACCCGGAAATTTTCGACCAAAATTTAAACTTAATCTTATTATGATAACATTATTCCGACATGATAAGCAATAATTTTTTGACAAGTTTTAAAACTTTTGAAATGAGTTTCATACAAACAATTGACCAACCATTTGTTCGACGATTCACGAACGTTATAACTTGTATTAAATATATACTTATGTATATATATGGATATATGGATTATATTTAACATGAATATATGATAGGTAAGTATCTCATTAAGTATATTAATAATGGGTTTTATATATAAATTGAGACTACTAACTTAAGGGTTTCGGAAACAATATATATATATATATATATATATATATATATATATATATATATATATATGTAACATTTAATGACGTAATAACCCTTATGTTAAAATGAATATGTATGTATTGTATTAAGAAGTATTAATACATGTTTAAAAGTACTGAATACATATATTAACATACTTATACTCAACAAAGATAGCTATACTCATATTCGCATTCGATTTTCATCAAGAATCCTACTCGTATTTATACGGTATTTATACGTGTATTATACGCAGCTTCTAGAAGTACTTACAATTGGTATACACCAATAGAAATTTTCAATAATGGAATAATATGTCATGCATGACCTAATGGTTTTTAACTTATACTAGATATTTTTCACAAAATGACAAATTACAACTAGTATATAAAGACACCATATTTGATCAAATTTTTACCATTTCATTTTCTAATTTTTACTTCATGTTTACTTACACACACATACTCTCTCTAGTTATAGTATCCCTTTCTTTGTTATTCATCTATTTCTAGAAAGTTCAAGCTTCAATATCAAGGTATTAACCTTGCCTAAATTCTTGTTCAATTCATATGTTTATAGCTATCTATATAAGAATTTATAAACTAGAACATAGTTTAGTTGATTCTAAACTTATTTGAAAAACTAATCTAATCTTTCTAAATTAACTCTAATAACACTTATTTAAATGTATTATGATGTTATATTAAGTTAATATAAGAACTTATAACTTGTACATATGAAGAACACCTTGAAACTTAACATATATCGTTTAATCTCCATTCGGTAAAAAACGGGCTGTTTTGGGTTGGGAATTAAAAACATATCTTAGACTTTTAGTTCGAAGCTAATACTTTGAAAATATGTTAATATATGTGAATAAGACTTACAGTATTTATTTTCATGATTTTAGACAAAGTGGAAGTATTTTATCAAAAATCATATATTGGGTGGATGCCGGAATTTTTCCAAATCTGTCCACTGACACCAAAAGAGGGTAAAGCTCTAAAAATTACTACTTGGACTGAACTTTTCGAATTGTTTTTGAAAAATTAACTTCTTAAGGAATCCATAACAATTTGATTCACTTTAAACGTAGTTGTAATGAATATTTGGCGAGCAAAACAAAATCTACTAAAATTAACGTTGTATGGACGAAATTTATATTGTAAAAACTATATTAACCATATCCTTGCTAACTTTTCCTATATCCTATATATATTTGGACATGTTATCATTAGTATAATAAATATTATAATCTTAGTTAATTCCGAGATTGTATATATATATATAATAATCTTAGTACATTCCATGACAATAAGTATACAATACGTTTTGATAAATCCTAAGACAATAAGTATACAATACGTTTTGATAAATTTTACGACAATACGTATACAATACATCTCTGGGTTTATGCAAAGGCAATACGTATACAATACGTCGTGGGGGTAATTCTAAGATTATATATATACCGATTATTGGACTGTTGGTCATTTCGGACTATTTTGGACTACTAACAAATGACTACTAACATAAAAATGTTAAAAATTAATATATAAGTATTCTATGAACTTGTTTTATTTTATTCACATGTCGTATTATTATCTGAATCATTATTATTGTTATAGGTTCGTGAATCCAAGGACGACGGCCATATTTTTAATAAGCTGAAAACTTATTATTAATATACTTTTACTACCGTGAGTATATAGTCCCATTTTTAAACTCTAAAAATATTTTGGGATGAGAATATATGCATTTTATGTTTTATGCCATGGACACAAGTACTTAAAATATATTCTACGTTGAGTTGTACCACCTTGCATATCTTCCCTAATAGCTTGGTAACTAATATTTACATGATGTAAAAACATGTAAGCGCGAATCCTATTGATAGATCTATCGGGTTTGACAACCCCAACCGGTCTAGTCGCTCTAGTATCGTAAACGGTTGCATAGTACTTCATTTTTACTACACTTGGTACAGTGTAGGGAGATTTCATAATAAAGGGAATATGCTACATTAATGGTTAAGCATGGTTACCGAAGCGCTCAACAACTTATAGAATACTTTTATACACTTGCGAGTGTACATATATTTATAACTATGAAATCTTATGGTCTATATTTATATCGATGCTAAACCTATATATCTCACCAACCTTTGTGTTGACTGTTTAAGCATGTTTATTCTCAGGTCCTTAAGAAAGTCTTCCGTTGTTGCATAATCTGAGCAAGCTGTGCATGGAGTCTCATGCTTTTAATTAAATAAAGTGTTGCATTCAATAAAACCTTTATCATGTATTATATTTGACTGTTATGTCAAGTGTAGTATTTGAAAACCGATGTATTATGGGGATTATTCCTTAAATAATCGCCCAATTGGTTAAAACATGCATTATGTATAATAATGGTGTGTTTTTTTTATGAAACGAATGCAATATTTTCTAAAACGTATCATATGGTGGTCAAATACCTCGCTATGAGACCAATGAATAGCATACTGCGTTTATAGTAATATGGACGGGTCGTTTCATATATATATATATAATTATTTATATATTATATTATATTCTTGTGCATAGTTGACTTGTAATTTTAGCTCCGTTGAGTCGTACGTTGATAGTTGGTTCATGTCTCGGTTCCGAATTTTCGAACGTCTTTTCGCAAGCTTTAATATCTTGTACTTTATGTTTTGCAACTTGTAATTTGCACAAAAAATAATTTTCCTTCACTCCCAAAATCCGCGCAAGTCTCTAATTCACTTTCAGTGGCACTTTTGAGTGCACTATGGCTTTAGTGGCACTTTTCCAGCTTTAGAGGCACTTTTTCCTTAATTCTTTAATCTTCATGCTTCGTCTTCGCATTTATTTATTTAAACGATTACAACTTAAAAATAGAACAATTACAACTAAAACATATTGGAAAGATATTACGACTAAATATATGTTCGTTTGGAGCAATATCAGACCCTAGAGGCGCAGGCCCGAGCCATCAGTATACAGGACCCCCATCTCCACCTCGGCATCACTACACGTAGTATACAGTCATTCCATCTCCTCATAGGGAGCCGAGTACAGGGGCCGCGGGTTTCGTCGAAAACCTGTTCAACACATCATACATGAGCACTCACAGAGATACATCCACCGACGCTCAGGCTTCCGTATGGGAAGGTATGGGTTGGCGTACAGGGCCTATGATTCACACGAGCACCTCATCGCTTACAGGACTGATCGCGCGATCAGATGAGATACAGTTCAGGATATCCTCAGGTATGAATATGGCAGAATTGGCACAACAATTCACAACAGACGAGGAGAAGACTGACGAGGGACAGTCCGCTTCGAGAAACCCGACGAGGCGTGCACCAGTGTATCTTACTCCCTTCCGTACCCACCACCTCAGCCACAACTGTCCTTATTTCTGAACTACTTGGATAATTACCTATGATACTTTATTACTTTATGTTTGTACGCCCGATCTTGGGCATAACTACTTTATGTTTTTGAGTATGTATGATATTTAGAATAAAATTGCATGAATAAAACATCACAAACAAACGACGATCGATACCATACGAGATGGACGCACAGCTTGGGACAAGGACGCGATGAATGAGGATGACGCCAGCACGAGAACTGAAGAAACCATAATTGGCATGCCATCCGACTACACGCCTTGCAACCATAGGGGAGTACTACGTCTTCACTACTCTTTCAAATAGAATATACGCAAACTACTATTACCACTTTAAAAACTAAGTGTGGGATTGGCAACTCCATCAACGAAAATTTTTAATGACAAAACGCCTCTTTTAAACTCTAAAGTGTGGGATACACTGTATCCTTAACATTGAAGACAATGTTATTTTAAAGTATGGGATTGTAAATGTTACACATAATGATTATTGTAAAACCCTCAAGTGTTGGTAAAACTAAATTTTTCACAAAAATTTAAAACTTTCCGGACTATAAGCACTAAGGATTATAAAATTCTATAAAAGATCAAAAAGTTTTTGCTACAAAATAGACCAAAGGGTAAAACGAGGTTAAAAACTTTTTGCGAAAATAAAACCAAATTTTCCAAAAGAGCATTGCATAACAAAAGGCGCGGTTCGACCCATTATAATTGTTGTGAGGCACCCCCTGTAGTGACCCGAACTTTTCCATGTTTATATATATATTAAATGAAATTGTTATTTACATGATTAAGTGTTTCCAACATGTTAAGCAATCAAACTTGTTAAGACTTGATTAATTGAAATAGGTTTCATATAGACAATTGACCACCCAAGTTGGCCGGTGATTCACGAACGTTAAAACTTGTAAAAACTATACGATGACATATATATGGTTATATATATAGTTAACATGATTTTATTATAAGTATGTATCTTATTAGGTATTTTAACAATGAGTTATATACATAAAAATGAGACTATTAATTTAAGAAACTCGAAAACGATATATATAACGATTATCGTTATAACAACGTCTTACTAGGTACATATGAATCATATTAAGATATTGATACACTTGGTTAATTATGTTAAATGATAAGTAAATATATTATTAAGTGTATTAACAATGAAATACATATGTAAAAATAAGACTACTAACTTAATGATTTCGAAACGAGACATATATGTAACGATTATCGTTGTAACGACATTTAACTGTATATACATCATACTAAGATATATTATATATCATAATATCATGATAATATAACAATTTAACATCTCATTTGTTATAATAAACAATGGGTTAACAACATTCAACAAGATCGTTAACCTAAAGGTTTCAAAACAACATTTACATGTAACGACTAACGATGACTTAACGACTCAGTTAAAATGTATATACATGTAGTGTTTTAATATGTATTCATACACTTTTGAAAGACTTCAAGACACTTATCAAAATACTTCTACTAAACAAAAATACTTACAATTACATCCTCGTTCAGTTTCATCAACAATTCTACTCGTATGCACCCGTATTCGTACTCGTACAATACACAGCTTTTAGATGTATGTACTATTAGTATATACACTCCAATGATCAGCTCTTAGTAGCCCATGTGAGTCACCTAACACATGTGGGAACCATCATTTGGAAACTAGCATGAAATATCTCATAAAATTACAAAAATATGAGTAATCATTCATGACTTATTTACATGAAAACAAAATTACATATCCTTTATATCTAATCCATACACCAACGACCAAAAACACCTACAAATACTTTCATTCTTCAATTTTCTTCATCTAATTGATCTCTCTCAAGTTCTATCTTCAAGTTCTAAGTGTTCTTCATAAATTCCAAAAGTTCTAGTTTCATAAAATCAAGAATACTTCCAAGATTGCAAGTTTACTTCCAAGTTTTCTAAATCCATTCCAAGTAATCATCCAAGATCAAGAAACCTTTGTTACTTACAGTATGTTATCTTTCTAATACAAGGTAATAATCATATTCAAACTTTAATTCAATTTCTATAACTATAACAATCTTATTTCGAGTGGAAATCTTACTTGAAATTGTTTTCGTGTCATGATTCTGCTTCAAGAACTTTCAAGCCATCCAAGGATCCTTTGAAGCTAGATCCATTTTTCTCATTTCCAGTAGGTTTATCCAAGGAACTTGAGGTAGTAATGATGTTCATAACATCATTCGATTCATACATATAAAGCTATCTTATTCGAAGGTTTAAACTTGTAATCACTAGAACATAGTTTAGTTAATTCTAAACTTGTTCGCAAATAAAAGTTAATCCTTCTAAATTGACTTTTAAAATCAACTAAACACATGTTCTATATCTATATGATATGCTAACTTAATGATTTAAAACCTGGAAACACGAAAAACACCGTAAAATCGGATTTACGCCGTCGTAGTAACACCGCGGGCTGTTTTGGGTTAGTTAATTAAAAACTATGATAAACTTTGATTTAAAAGTTGTTATTCTGGGAAAATAATTTTTATTATGAACATGAAACTATATCCAAAAATTATGGTTAAACTCAAAGTGGAAGTATGTTTTCTAAAATGGTCATCTAGACGTCGTTCTTTCGACTGAAATGACTACCTTTACAAAAACGACTTGTAACTTATTTTTCTGACTATAAACCTATACTTTTTCTGTTTAGATTCATAAAATAGAGTTCAATATGAAACCATAGCAATTTGATTCACTCAAAACGGATTTAAAATGAAGAAGTTATGGGTAAAACAAGATTGGATAATTTTTCTCATTTTAGCTACGTGAAAATTTGTAACAAATCTATTCTAACCATAACTTAATCAACTTGTATTGTATATTATGTAATCTTGAGATACCATAGACACGTATACAATATTTCGACCTATCATGTCGACACATCTATATATATTTCGGAACAACCATAGACACTCTATATGTGAATGTTGGAGTTAGCTATACAGGGTTGAGGTTGATTTCAAAATATATATAGTTTGAGTTGTGATCAATACTGAGATACGTATACACTGGGTCGTGGATTGATTCAAGATAATATTTATCGATTTATTTCTGTACATCTAACTGTGGACAACTAGTTGTAGGTTACTAACGAGGACAGCTGACTTAATAAACTTAAAACATCAAAATATATTAAAAGTGTTGTAAATATATTTTGAACATACTTTGATATATATGTATATATTGTTATAGGTTCGTGAATCAACCAGCGGCCAAGTCTTACTTCCCGACGAAGTAAAAATCTGTGAAAGTGAGTTATAGTCCCACTTTTAAAATCTAATATTTTGGGATGAGAATACATGCAGGTTTTATAAATGATTTACAAAATAGACACAAGTACGTGAAACTACATTCTATGGTTGAATTATCGAAATCGAATATGCCCCTTTTTATTAAGTCTGGTAATCTAAGAATTAGGGAATAGACACCCTAATTGACGCGAATCCTAAAGATAGATCTATTGGGCCTAACAAACCCCATCCAAAGTACCGGATGCTTTAGTACTTCGAAATTTATATCATATCCGAAGGGTGTCCCGGAATGATGGGGATATTCTTATATATGCATCTTGTTAATGTCGGTTACCAGGTGTTCACCATATGAATGATTTTTATCTCTATGTATGGGATGTATATTGAAATATGAAATCTTGTGGTCTATTGTTACGATTTGATATATATAGGTTAAACCTATAACTCACCAACATTTTTGTTGACGTTTAAAGCATGTTTATTCTCAGGTGAATATTAAGAGCTTCCGCTGTTGCATACTAAAATAAGGACAAGATTTGGAGTCCATGTTTGTATGATATTATGTAAAAACTGCATTCAAGAAACATATGTCGATGTAATATATTTCTATTTTAAACCATTATGTAATGGTCGTGTGTAAACAGTATATTTTAGATTATCATTATTTGATAATCTACGTAATGCTTTTGAAACCTTTATTGATAAAATAAAGGTTATGGTTGTTTTTAAAATGAATGCAGTCTTTGAAAAACGTCTCATATAGAGGTCAAAACCTCGCAACGAAATCAATTAATATGGAACGTTTATAATCAATATGAACGGGACATTTCAGTTGGTATCAGAGCGTTGGTCTTAGAGAACCAGAAAATTTACATTAGTGTGTCTTATCGAGTTTGTTAGGATGCATTAGTGAGTCTGGACTTCGACCGTGTTTTCTTTAAAAATGATTGCTTAATATTTTTATTGGAAACTATATATTATTAACATGTATATATTATGTAATATATTAATCTCTTAACATGTTTGATATTGTGTGATAGATGTCTACCTCTAGCACAAATCCCATTGACTCACCTAATAATAACGAAGAGTCGAATATATATTGGACTGATTCACAAGTTCCCGAAGAAGAACCGGAAGAAGAATCAGAACCGGAAGAAGAATCAGAACCGGAAGAGGAGGAACCGGAGGAGGAAATAGAACCGGTGGGGGAAATAATAAAACGGTTAAGTAAAAGAAAATCCTCAACCAACCGACCAAGGTTAATTATGGTCAATGGTGTTTCCGCCAAGGAAGCAAAATATTGGGAGGATTACCAATTCTCCGATGAATCGAATTCCTACGAGAATTCCGATGATGTTATAGAAATTAGCCCAACTGAATTTAAAAAGGCAAAAGAAAATAATAAGGGAAAGGGCATAAAAATAGAGAAATCTAATTCCAACCCCGATGAACTTTATATGTATCGTCAACCCCCGAAGCCCTTAAGTTGTAACAATGACCCGGGAACCTCTAAACCACCAGGTTTTTCTAAACCGTTGTGGAAAACGACAGCTCGTAGGGGAACATCATATATCCCTAGAAACTTGGCAAAACGAACCAAAACTGAAGAAGAAGAAGAAACGAGCGAGTCGGAAAAAGATAGTTGTATTCGTGTGGTGTAATATATGTAATATAGTGTGCTTATGCTTTATGATATATGTAAAAATTGCTTGTATTAATAAGTATTTTTTTTTTTATGAATCTAACTCTTGTCTATTTTACAGTATAAAAACACAAAATGGATAGACAACCCAATATTTTAAGAGACCTACCCGGAGACATGATTGATGAAATCTTGTCTAGAGTCGGTCAGAATTCTTCAGCACAACTATTTACGGCGAAATCAGTTTGTAAGACATTCGAAGAACGTTCCAAGAATGTCTTGGTTTATAAGAGACTTTCGTTTGAAAGATGGGGTATATCACATTGGGAAACCCATAAGTTACGATGTGTTTACTTTGACGCATATATTGCGGGGAACCCAAATGCTATTTTACGCAACGGGTTAAGAAATTATTTTGACTCAATGTATCCGAATATAGGACTTCATGATTTAGAAAAAGCGGCTAACATGCAACATAAAGAAGCATGCTATGCTTACGGGTTAGTAATGTTCGCTTCTCACCAAAGTGAGAAAAAGAACATCGGGCTACAACTATTAAACAAAACGTTCCCACAAGTGACGGAGTCGGTAATTGGGGTAAGAAATGAGGTTTTTAGGTTATTACGAGACTGTTGGTCATTACGTAACCCTCGTCCCTTTGACGACGTTACAACACGCTGTCTTATCAACGGCCATAACGGTTATGTTCCACAAGACCAAGGATGGGAAGTAGTCCTAGTAAAACCAGAATGCATGACTTGTTTCTGGACGTATGAATTACGTGTCTTTATTGCCTTTGCTGAACGACTTGTGTACTAGCTAGAATTATCTTCACAACTATCTTGTATCAAAGTTATTGTGTGCTATATTTCATGCTTTATGTAAAATAAGCGGTATTGTAAGTTTGTAAAATATTGTATAAAAGTTTGAACGCGAAATATTATTATAATCAGTTTTTCATATAGAATTGTAGTAGTTGAATTGTATATTAGCTACTAAGTATGAACTTAACGGGTAGGTACTACCCGAATTTAAACTTATAAAACGCTAATATGAAGAAAAAGCTTTTATAAATGAGTTCATATTATGCTACGAAATACTATTAACTACTCTTAATATTCTGTATGATTAACTTGTTCCATTTGACTATTTTGAAGGAAATGGCACCGACTACTCGACACACCGTGAATATGAATGAAGAGGAATTCCGTACTTTTCTAGCTTCAAACATAGCCACAGTACAGGATGCGCTACATACCAATAATAACCTTGGATCTAGCAGTACAGGAAATCGTGTAGGATGCACCTACAAAGAATTCACTGCCTGCAAACCTTTGGAATTTGATGGAATCGAAGGACCGATTGAATTGAAACGGTGGACCGAGAAGGTCGAATCGGTGTTTTCCATAAGTAAGTGTACTGAAGAGGACAAAGTGAAGTACGCTACGCATACCTTCACAGGTACTGCGTTAACATGGTGGAATACCTATCTAGAGCAAGTGGGACAAGATGATGCTTACGCACTACCGTGGTCAGCATTCAAGCACTTGATGAACGAGAAGTACCGTCCCAGAACTGAGGTCAATAAGCTCAAGACAGAACTTAGAGGGTTACAAACCCAAGGATTTGATATTACCACGTATGAAAGACGATTCACAGAATTGTGCCTATTGTGTCCGGGAGCGTTCGAAGATGAGGAAGAGAAGATCGACGCGTTTGTGAAAGGATTACCGGAAACAATCCAAGAAGATATAAGTTCACACGAGCCCGCCTCTATACAACAGGCATGTAGAATGGCTCACAAACTAGTGAACCAGATTGAGGAAAGAATTAAAGAACAGACGGCTGAAGAGGCCAATGTGAAGCAAGTCAAAAGAAAGTAGGAGGAAAACGGTGATAAGAATCACCAATACAACAACAACAGCAATTAATCGCAACTACAACAAACGGCCCAACAACAACAACAACAACAACAACAACAACAATAGCAGCAACTACAACAATCATCCCAACAATAATAACAACCGCAACAACAACAACAATCAGAAGCAGCTATGCCAAAGGTGTGAAAAGTATCACTCGGGGTTCTGCACCAAATTTTGCAACAAGTGTAAAAGAAATGGTCATAGCGCGGCGAAGTGTGTGGTCTACGGACCAGGGGTTAACAGAACGAAAGGAACAAATGGTGTCGGAACGAGTAATGGTGGAGCAAGTAGTGTCGGAGCAAGTTATGCCAATGTAGTTTGTTATAAATGTGGAAAACCGGGCCACATTATTAGAAATTGCCCGAACCAGGAGAACACGAATGGACAAGGCCGCGGAAGAGTTTTCAATATTAATGCGGCAGAGGCACAGGAAGACCCGGAGCTTGTTACGGGTACGTTTCTTATTGACAATAAATCTGCTTACGTTTTATTTGATTCGGGTGCGGATAGAAGCTATATGAGTAGAGATTTTTGTGCTAAATTTAGTTGTCCATTGACGCCGTTGGATAGTAAATTTTTACTCGAATTAGCAAACGGTAAATTAATTTCAGCAGATAATATATGCCGGAATCGAGAAATTAAATTGGGTAGCGAAATATTTAAGATTGATTTGATACCAGTAGAGTTAGGGAGTTTTGATGTAATAGTTGGCATGGACTGGCTGAAGAAGGTGAAAGCACAGATTGTATGTTATAAAAATGCAATTCGCATTGTACGAGAAGAAGGAGAACCCTTAATGGTGTACGGAGAAAAGGGCAACATGAAGCTACATCTTATTATTAATTTGAAGGCACAAAAACTAATAAGAAAATGTTGCTATGCTGTTCTAGCACACGTCGAGAAAGTACAAACTGAAGAAAAGAGCATCAATGATGTTCCCGTCGCAAAAGAATTTCCCGATGTATTTCCGAAAGAATTACCGGGACTACCTCCACATCGATCTGTTGAATTTCAAATAGATCTTTTACCAGGAGTTGCACCAATAGCTCGTGCTCCTTATAGACTCGCACCCAGCGAGATGAAAGAACTGCAAAGCCAACTGCAAGAACTATTAGAACGTGGTTTCATTCGACCAAGCACATCACCATGGGGAGCTCCTGTTTTGTTTGTCAAGAAGAAAGATGGTACATTTAGGTTGTGTATCGACTACCGAGAGTTGAACAAACTTACCATCAAGAATCGCTACCCACTACCGAGAATCGATGACTTATTTGATCAGCTACAAGGCTCGTCGGTTTATTCGAAGATCGATTTACGTTCTGGATATCATCAAATGCGAGTAAAGGAGGATGATATTCCAAAAACTGCTTTTAGGACGCGTTATGGTCATTACGAGTTTATGGTTATGCCGTTTGGATTGACTAACACACCAGCTGTGTTCATGGACCTTATGAACCGAGTGTGTGGGCCATATATTGACAAGTTTGTCATTGTTTTCATCGATGACATACTTATTTACTCAAAGAATGATCAAGAGCACGAAGAACATTTGAGAAAAGTGCTAGAAGTATTGAGGAAAGAAAAACTGTACGCTAAGTTTTCAAAGTGTGCATTTTGGTTGGAAGAAGTTCAATTTCTCGGTCACATAGTGAACAAAGAAGGTATCCAGGTGGACCCGGTAAAGATCGAAACCGTTGAAAAGTGGGAAACCCCAAAAACTTCGAAGCATATACGTCAATTTTTAGGATTGGCTGGTTACTACAGAAGATTCATCCAAGATTTCTCCAAAATAGCAAAACCCTTGACTGCATTAACGCATAAAGGGAAGAAATTTGAATGGAAGGATGAACAAGAGAAGGCATTTCAATTATTGAAGAAAAAGCTAACTACGGCACCTATATTGTCATTGCCTGAAGGAAATGATGATTTTGTGATTTATTGTGACGCATCAAAGCAAGGTCTCGGTTGTGTATTAATGCAACGAACGAAGGTGATTGCTTATGCGTCTAGACAATTGAAGATTCACGAACAAAATTATACAACACATGATTTGGAATTAGGCACTGTTGTTTTTGCATTAAAGACTTGGAGGCACTACTTATATGGGGTCAAAAGTATTATATATACCGACCACAAAAGTCTTCAACACATATTTAATCAGAAACAACTGAATATGAGGCAGCATAGGTGGATTGAATTGTTGAATGATTACGACTTTGAGATTCGTTACCACCAGGGGAAGGCAAATGTGGTAGCCGATGCCTTGAGCAGGAAGGACAGAGAACCCATTCGAGTAAAATCTATGAATATAATGATTCATAATAACCTTACTACTCAAATAAAGGAGGCGCAACAAGGAGTTTTAAAAGAGGGAAATTTAAAGGATGAAATACCCAAAGGATCGGAGAAGCATCTTAATATTCGGGAAGACGGAACCCGGTATAGGGCTGAAAGGATTTGGGTACCAAAATTTAGAGATATGAGAGAAATGGTACTTAGAGAAGCTCATAAAACCAGATACTCAATACATCCTGGAACGGGGAAGATGTACAAGGATCTCAAGAAACATTTTTGGTGGCCGGGTATGAAAGCCGATGTTGCTAAATACGTAGGAGAATGTTTGACGTGTTTTAAGGTAAAAGCTGAGCATCAGAAACCATCAGGTCTACTTCAACAACCCGAAATCCCGAAATGGAAATGGGAAAACATTACCATGGATTTCATCACTAAATTGCCAAGGACTGCAAGTGGTTTTGATACTATTTGGGTAATAGTTGATCGTCTCACCAAATCAGCACACTTCCTGCTAATAAGAGAAGATGACAAGATGGAGAAGTTAGCACGACTGTATTTGAAGGAAGTCGTCTCCAGACATGGAATACCAATCTCTATTATCTCTGATAGGGATGGCAGATTTATTTCAAGATTCTGGCAGACATTACAGCAAGCATTAGGAACTCGTCTAGACATGAGTACTTCCTATCATCCACAAACTGATGGACAGAGCGAAAGGACGATACAAACGCTTGAAGACATGCTACGAGCATTTGTTATTGATTTCGGAAACAGTTGGGATCGACATCTACCGTTAGCAGAATTTTCCTACAACAACAGCTACCATTCAAGCATTGAGATGGCGCCATTTGAAGCACTTTATGGTAGAAAGTGCAGGTCTCCGATTTGTTGGAGTGAAGTGGGGGATAGACAGATTACGGGTACGGAGATAATACAAGAAACTACCGAGAAAATCATCCAAATTCAACAAAGATTGAAAACCGCCCAGAGTCGACAAAAGAGCTACGCGGACAGTAAAAGAAAAGATATAGAGTTTGAAATTGGAGAAATGGTCATGCTTAAGGTTTCACCTTGGAAAGGCGTTGTTCGATTTGGTAAACGGGGAAAACTAAATCCAAGGTACATTGGACCATTCAAGATTATAGATCGTGTCGGACCAGTAGCTTACCAACTGGAGCTACCTCAACAACTCGCGGCTGTACATAACACTTTCCACGTCTCAAATTTGAAGAAATGTTTTGCTAAAGAAGATCTCACTATTCCATTGGACAAAATCCAAATCAATGAAAAACTTCAATTCATTGAATAACCCATCGAAATAATGGATCGTGAGGTTAAGAGACTTAAACAAAACAAGATACCGATTGTTAAGGTTCGATGGAATGCTCGTAGAGGACCCGAGTTCACCTGGGAGCATGAAGATCAGATGAAGAAGAAATACCCGCATTTATTTCCAGAAGATACGTCAACACCTCCAACTGCTTAAAATTTCGGGACGAAATTTATTTAACGGGTAGGTACTGTAGTGACCCGAACTTTTCCATGTTTATATATATATATTAAATGAAATTTTTATTTACATGATTAAGTGTTTCCAACATGTTAAGCAATCAAACTTGTTAAGACTTGATTAATTGAAGTAGGTTTCATATAGACAATTGACCACCCAAGTTGGCCGGTGATTCACGAACGTTAAAACTTGTAAAAACTATACGATGACATATATATGGTTATATATATAGTTAACATGATTTTATTATAAGTATGTATCTTATTAAGTATTTTAACAATGAGTTATATACATAAAAATGAGACTATTAATTTAAGAAACTCGAAAACGATATATATAACGATTATCGTTATAACAACGTCTTACTAGGTACATATGAATCATATTAAGATATTGATACACTTGGTTAATTATGTTAAATTATAAGTAAATATATTATTAAGTGTATTAACAATGAAATACATATGTAAAAATAAGACTACTAACTTAATGATTTCGAAACGAGACATATATGTAACGATTATCGTTGTAACGACATTTAACTGTATATACATCATACTAAGATATATTATATATCATAATATCATGATAATATAACAATTTAACATCTCATTTGTTAAAATAAACAATGGGTTAACAACATTCAACAAGATCGTTAACCTAAAGGTTTCAAAACAACATTTACATGTAACGACTAACGATGACTTAACGACTCAGTTAAAATGTATATACATGTAGTGTTTTAATATGTATTCATACACTTTTGAAAGACTTCAAGACACTTATCAAAATACTTCTACTTAACAAAAATACTTACAATTACATCCTCGTTCAGTTTCATCAACAATTCTACTCGTATGCACCCGTATTCGTACTCGTACAATACACAGCTTTTAGATGTATGTACTATTGGTATATACACTCCAATGATCAGCTTTTAGCAGCCCATGTGAGTCACCTAACACATTTGGGAACCATCATTTGGCAACTAGCATGAAATATCTCATAAAATTACAAAAATATGAGTAATCATTCATGACTTATTTACATGAAAACAAAATTACATATCCTTTATATCTAATCCATACACCAACGACCAAAAACACCTACAAACACTTTCATTCTTCAATTTTCTTCATCTAATTGATCTCTCTCAAGTTCTATCTTCAAGTTCTAAGTGTTCTTCATAAATTCCAAAAGTTCTAGTTTCATAAAATCAAGAATACTTCCAAGATTGCAAGTTTACTTCCAAGTTTTCTAAATCCATTCCAAGTAATCATCCAAGATCAAGAAACCTTTGTTACTTACAGTAGGTTATCTTTCTAATACAAGGTAATAATCATATTCAAACTTTAATTCGATTTCTATAACTATAACAATCTTATTTCGAGTGGAAATCTTACTTGAAATTTTTTTCGTGTCATGATTCTGCTTCAAGAACATTCAAGCCATCCAAGGATCCTTTGAAGCTAGATCCATTTTTCTCATTTCCAGTAGGTTTATCCAAGGAACTTGAGGTAGTAATGATGTTCATAACATCATTCGATTCATACATATAAAGCTATCTTATTCGAAGGTTTAAACTTGTAATCACTAGAACATAGTTTAGTTAATTCTAAACTTGTTCGCAAATAAAAGTTAATCCTTCTGACTTGACTTTTAAAATCAACTAAACACATGTTCTATATCTATATGATATGCTAACTTAATGATTTAAAACCTGGAAACACGAAAAACACCGTAAAATCGGATTTACGCCGTCGTAGTAACACCGCGGGCTGTTTTGGGTTAGTTAATTAAAAACTATGATAAACTTTGATTTAAAAGTTTTTATTCTGGGAAAATAATTTTTATTATGAACATGAAACTATATCCAAAAATTATGGTTAAACTCAAAGTGGAAGTATGTTTTCTAAAATGGTCATCTAGACGTCGTTCTTTCGACTGAAATGACTACTTTTACAAAAACGACTTGTAACTTATTTTTCCGACTATAAACCTATACTTTTTCTGTTTAGATTCATAAAATAGAGTTCAATATGAAACCATAGCAATTTGATTCACTCAAAACGGATTTAAAATGAAGAAGTTATGGGTAAAACAAGATTGGATAATTTTTCTCATTTTAGCTACGTGAAAATTGGTAACAAATCTATTCCAACCATAACTTAATCAACTTGTATTGTATATTATGTAATCTTGAGATACCATAGACACGTATACAATGTTTCGACCTATCATGTCGACACATCTATATATATTTCGGAACAACCATAGACACTCTATATGTGAATGTTGGAGTTAGCTATACAGGGTTGAGGTTGATTCCAAAATATATATAGTTTGAGTTGTGATCAATACTGAGATACATATACACTGGGTCGTGGATTGATTCAAGATAATATTTATCGATTTATTTCTGTACATCTAACTGTGGACAACTAGTTGTAGGTTACTAACGAGGACAGCTGACTTAATAAACTTAAAACATCAAAATATATTAAAAGTGTTGTAAATATATTTGGAACATACTTTGATATATATGTATATATTGTTATAGGTTCGTGATTCAACCAGTGGCCAAGTCTTACTTCCCGATGAAGTAAAAATCTGTGAAAGTGAGTTATAGTCCCACTTTTAAAATCTAATATTTTTGGGATGAGAATACATGCAGGTTTTATAAATGATTTACAAAATAGACACAAGTACGTGAAACTACATTCTATGGTTGAATTATCAAAATCGAATATGCCCCTTTTTATTAAGTCTGGTAATCTAAGAATTAGGGAACAGACACCCTAATTGACGCGAATCCTAAAGATAGATCTATTGGGCCTAACAAACCCCATCCAAAGTACCGGATGCTTTAGTACTTCGAAATTTATATCATATCCGAAGGGTGTCCCGGAATGATGGGGATATTCTTATATATGCATCTTGTTAATGTCGGTTACCAGGTGTTCACCATATGAATGATTTTTATCTCTATGTATGGGATATATATTGAAATATGAAATCTTGTGGTCTATTGTTACGATTTGATATATATAGGTTAAACCTATAACTCACCAACATTTTTGTTGACGTTTAAAGCATGTTTATTCTCAGGTGAATATTAAGAGCTTCCGCTGTTGCATACTAAAATAAGGACAAGATTTGGAGTCCATGTTTGTATGATATTATGTAAAAACTGCATTCAAGAAACATATGTCGATGTAATATATTTCTATTGTAAACCATTATGTAATGGTCGTGTGTAAACAGTATATTTTAGATTATCATTATTTGATAATCTACGTAATGCTTTTGAAACCTTTATTGATAAAATAAAGGTTATGGTTGTTTTTAAAATAAATGCAGTCTTTGAAAAACGTCTCATATAGAGGTCAAAACCTCGCAACGAAATCAATTAATATGGAACGTTTATAATCAATATGAACGGGACATTTCACCCCCAAATAAGGCTTTATAAGCACTCATTTTTAGTGCTTCACTGCACTTCCGTTGAGTGCGCCGATGTTAACATCTCGGAATCAGAACTTGCTCTTGATCTACATTTCGAAATCACACATGTTGACAAGGATGACTAAGTTAGAGCCTCGGCTAATCGTGAAGACAAAAACATCGCCCATAACACACCTTCATTTTTCATCTTCATTCCACAATTCCATTCATCACTACTTATATTAATAAATAAAAAATAAATCCTGACAAAATTATTCCTTTAGGGAAATCCTCTATAAAACAGCATTAGAAAATAAGAGCGTCCAAGCCAATTATCAAAGAGACTGCCAATAAAAGGAGACCTCGAAGAGAAAAGCAAAAGATGCTTGTTAAAAAAACAAAAAAAAAAGGAGCAGAACCAGAAAAGATTCGAGAAAAGAACTCCTGGAAGTCAAAAAGAGGGATGCTCACCTTGAAATTCCTGACAAAAAGCTGAAAGGATCACTAAAATTCGATCTTTCAAAGAAACTCCTATCTTTCGAAACCCTTCGCACCCCAGAAACTTCCAAATCACCATCTCTTCACGATTCAAGCTGAGTCCATAACTGAAAATTCTCTCAAATGAGTGATGGAGATTTGAGTCTCGATCAAGCCTATGACGAAGAATGTAAGCATGACTGGCTAAGAGCGATTTCATTTCTTAGAACTATAGGACACCCTAAACACTTTAGTGAAATGAGTGACCCGAGTGAGATAGCCTCAGTTATGTAACCTCCTCGCATGCTTGCGGAGAAGGGTTTGAGAATAAAAAAAAGAATAAAACTAAGTTTTCACTACTCCGTCTTGTGGAACAAAAACCACTTGATCACTACGAATAAAAGTCCTCGGTGCCTAAGTTTTGAAAGTTTGCTTGAGGACAAGCAAAGTCTAAGTACGAGATATTTGATATCGGCTAAAAAGTCATGTTTTTACCCCCGATATTGAGTCCCAAAAAGCATAAAGTTCAAAACTTTGTCAGCAAAATAATTGCTTTTTCGGATAAATTTGTAGATAAAGTAATTACGAAGACGATGCAAAAAGAATCAAGAGAAATGGAGCTAAAACGAAGATTCTAGAGCGAAAACGGTGAAAGACAAGAAATCAAGTTACGATCCAGGAAAATCAGCTGACCAGGCAAGCCAAACAGCCTGCCAAACGTCTTGCCTGGCTTACCAATGGCCTGCCAAACGGCCAGGGCAAACGGACCTTGCAAAAGGGCTGGTCTGGCAAACGGGCCCTGCAAACGGCCTGCCAGCCGTTTGCAGGGAAAATCCAAGTCTATTTAAAGGCTTTTTGTCATCCAATTTCAACACACCTCTCCTCACTCTCTCACTACAATACACTTTCTCTCACTAGAGCTTTCAAGGCGTTCGCACCTCCGAGCGGGAAATTAAGTACCTGGAGGCGAACGCCAAAGATTGTAATAGGAGCGTTCTAGAGGATGTCAGCACTTGTAATGGTCCAGATCTCGTCTGTAAACGGTGAATGCTTTCCTTAATTTAATGAAGTTATCTTGTTATCTTAAGTTGCTTTCATCTTGCATGCCTGTTTATCTATTACAAATGTTTATTATATGTTGAATATTTTATCTGAAACTTATCCTATTGTTATGCTGAAACCCTGACAGTTTAGAAGTTTAATTTACAGATCACCCTTTCTTCTTATTCACATGTCTATAACCTAGTATTAGGACCTGATCAACCCTAGGATACAAGGTAAGTAGTTATGTGTGCTTAACGTCACAATAGGGATATAGTACCTACGTACGAATAACCATTTATTCTTCAAAGAAGAGCTGCCCATTTAGGTTGTGATTAGAGTAGGCAACATAGAGTTCAGTGAACACTAGCTTGCTCAAAATCATGATTCGCGTCAGAAGCAATGTTCTTGAGATGTTGTAAGATGATCCGGGGTTGAATAAGTGATCGCAAAGGAGAGACCTCTAATCTAATTAGCAGTACCTTAGAATATCTAAGATTGCACGTCTGTTAATGTTAAGGCATAACATAGTGTTAAGTGGTGGAATATTGCTTTAGGTAGACCAACTAGGATTAAGAAAAGCTGAGACTTTCCTTTATGGGTATACCACTTTGTTCATATACCTAGGATTTTATCCATAAGGTCGTTTAAACCCTTTAAGGTTAACATTGGGAGTAGGGATATCCGTCTTAGCCAGAATCTTCAAGGCCTAAACTCTTAGTGATAAATCAGTTAGGTTCATAGCCCAGTTGATTGAGGTTTAGTGTTTATCCTAGGAAGTTGAACTCTTGTGATAATTCTCCATCAGAATTCTATTCCCCATACCTATCTATCTTTATCTTTATAAGTTAAATTACTGTTTTATTTAGTTAATCTATAACCTCTTGTCACTAAGGTTAACTATATAGGCACTTTTGTCCCACATTACTGAGATAACATACAAAAATACGAAACTGAGTTATATTTACTACTTACTCGTTAAAAGGAAGACAAGTAGGTGAGTTATAGCTAGGAAACCCCAGCTAAATATAAATAATAAAACCCTTACTCTCTTTTGGTAGCTGATTCTGACGTGTTGCGACCTAAAGACATCGCACAAATAAAACCGTCCGTTTTGGCCATATCAACATCACAAACGGGAGGTGATACTGACACACCCAGTTTTGATCCATACACACTTTTTATCATAACACTTACAATTATATCCCTAAGTTTGTCTAGAAAGTTACTTCCATTATTGTAATTAAGGATATAATAGTAACTTAAGTGTGTGTGTGTGTGTGTGTGTGTGTGTATATATATATATATATATATATATATATATATATGTGTATGTGTGTGTGTGTGTGTGTGTGAGTGTGTGTGTGTGTGTGTGTGTGTAGGTGCACACGCGCGTGAGAGAGACATTAATATTAGTCACTTATATTTAATCTGTGTTATTTAGTTAAATCATGTAGTGCTGTAAAAGATTTCCCGCAACAACACATGGTAATTTTCAACTGGTTATTTTTAAAACCACGTAATTAGGTAATCATCGTAAAAAATGAAAACAGAATTTATATTTATAAATCGAACCAAAAATAGAAGAAACAACTCAGATCCAGATCCACACGGATAAGATACACGGCTGCCACTTTTGAGCCACACAGGCTGCCCAGCCAAGTCACACGACCAGTGCACCCGGGTTGCCAAAATCACACGACCACCCTACACGGGCCATGTACCAGGACTGCCTCATCTACACGGTTGGCTTACACGGGCTGCCCAATCCAGAAGCCTATAAATAGGGTTCATTTGTCATCCACTTTCCACACAATTTTCTCTCAATCTCACTTCTCTCTCTAGTTTCTCTCTCTAAGATTATGAAAGTAAATGTCGATTAGCGATAATCACCTACAGCAGGGTGTAAACGGAGTCTGTAAATGATTGGAGGTGCTTTAGAAGTTGTCACTTTTGTAATTTCGGAACTCGGTTAATATACTGGTACTTCTATCCCTTTATCTATCTTTCATAATGTCTTCCGTTTATTATTGCCATGATTAGCAAGTATTTATCTTTAGTGTATGCTATAATTAAGTTAGTTACGATGCTTAAATATTGTTGTGAAATGTGTATGTGGATGAGATGCTTTCCGGTTTTATTTTAAACTCAATCGCTTTTCCAACTATGAGAACATAGTTATTGGCTCTGTTATTGGGAAGTCGTGAACCCTGATTCAGAGTACACTATTTGTGTCACCCCTTCATAAGAAAAAACTCTGTCGGATACATAGTGCTCTTGATAGTGGCACAACCGTTGTAGTATGTCAACCTACGCTACGGACTCCGGCAGATGACTCTTTTGTGATGGAAACTCCGACTAGGACTTGGAGTACACAGTTGGTCTTGAACCATGCAGTGTGGTCACTAGCATATAAACCTAATACGTGCATGCTGAAGCACAACGATTATTGTAGGATGTACCTCTGCTATTTAGACCTATGGAAACTATCTAGTGTTGACAAGTACATTGCACCATAACGCGGTCTCAACATTGCACTAAGCTTGAGAAATTCTTTAGTTTTGACAAGTACATTGCACGTACGTGTTTATGGAAGTTACAATGTAACTTGGCTATAGTGTTCTTTATGGTTGAACTCTTTTCATTAAGAACCTAACTACCCTTTTTAATCAATCGTTAACGAAATCATCGAAACACATCACGTCTCTCGAATTAGGGATACTTTATGATCCTGCGCTATGCATAATAAAGTTTAGACCCTGTCGAATGTTAATATGTGGAATGTTAATATGTCGTCCTTTTCGAGCACTCCAATTGATGAGCTGCCAATGCCTATATGTAGCAATATTTGAAGGACGTCGGCAATTGAGGGCATTTTTATCTGTTCAGCATCCCAAACCTAACGTAATTAATAAGTGACATATCAGTTATCTGATAGGGGCTTCTAGGTACAACATAATGAATATGAAGTTATCACATACTTCATGAGCAAGCAATTGACAATCTCAGCCAAGTAACTGATGAAATCATAGCATGCACTCACTTTAACCTTATATAAAATATAAATTTTATCTTTATCTCTTTATTTACATATTTGTTTGTCTTAGAAAATAGAAAAAACCAATACTATCCCAAACAAAACTGACTTTTCAGGAGATATCAGGAGTACTTACTAACAATTAGTTGATTGATAGTTATATGTGTAATTGTGTTTGCGTGTGGGTTGCGACAAGGAGTCTGGCTAAATTTTGACCATCACATTTTGTCATTCACAAGGTGAGTTAGAACCACTTTTGGGAAAAGGATTGATGTTGTCAGATTGCATCCATGCAAGATATGACGGTTAATTTCGAGGTTTCCCAAGAGTGTATATCTCGTTACATTAAATTATTAATATAGGATATGTGAGTAAACATGATCCGATGGCCAACTTTGGAAAAGATTTCATACGGCCAGATTGCTTCTGTTCAAGAGACTATATGAACTCTTGAGATTCTCGAAGGTGGGCTTTGGTCAATCCGGGTGTTGAAAGTTTTATTCATCGGGATTAGTCGTGCTAGAATGGAGAATTACTTCGAGGTTCTACATATAGAGGTTTGTCATGAGGTTGGATGGATAGGAGGGTTACTTAAGAACCCAAATGTTAATGTTGTTGGTTATATGTAAGTTGTTATATAATTGGTTGTTCATTGTCGCAAATTTATGTTATTGTTTTATTACTAGCCATGCACTCACTAAGTAATATAGTTTAATTGTTAAATTTTTGTTTTGAGTTTAGGTGCCGGTGGATCGAAGAATACTCAAGAGGGCAAGTAAGTTGTTAAAGACTAGCCCGGGAGCTCTAAGTGTAAGCGAGTCCGCCTAATTCTTATTATCATGGAAGTGACACCTCCGGGTGTCTCATGTCATTTTGTGATACATCTATGGTTGGAACTTGAATTCTTTTGGGATTGAGCTTATGAATTTCGAACTCGATTTTTTAGACCAAGTGTCATTGTATGGTGGTATGTGTATCACCTATTTTCGTAGTTGGTGAAGAAGTAATTTGGGTCTTGATAGCTTGTATATGCGTGGTAGTATTTTGAATTTATGTTCGTGTTAAAACACCGCTGTGAACTTTGTAGAAAATTGGGTTTAAATTTGAATGCTAAGTTACTTTGTGAAAATAGGTAGGGGTGTTTTGGGTTAGCCTAAATGGATTTGGATTTAGTTATGTTGAGCACCGCACAGAAATGATGTACGTCGCACGCTATGCTTGATTCTGGTTCCAATACGTTTTCCATTATGATGCGCGCTACGTAGAATGGAGGCGCGTCGTGCACTAAGCTGCATCCTGGGGACAATACAGAACTCACTAGGGTGTGCACCGTGCAAGTTTTGTCGCGCCGTGCACAATGACTCAAAAAAAATATTTTGGGTTCAAGGGCGTTACAAGTTGGTGCAAAGTATTCGTGCAGTAAAAACTAAAGTATGCAAGTTAAAAAAAAATCTCTGTATGGATTCAAACAAGCTCCATGCAAATGGTTTGCAAAGTTATCTTCGGATTCTTTTGTCATTTGGGTATAAACAAGCTAAGGCAGATTACTGTTTGTTCACTGAATGAGTTGATAGCCAGTTTACGTCAATTATGATATATGTTGATGATTAGTTAAGAACTAGTAGTAGTTCAGTTCATATTGAGCAATTAAAAATCAATTGAAGTTTTAGTTTCAAATGAATGATCTGGGCAATGTTAGCTATTTTTTGGGATTAGAAATATCCAGATGTGATCAAGGGATTCTTGACTCACAAAAGAAGTATACTATGGATTTCTTAAAAGAACATGTTGTACTGAATTGTAAGCCGTAAAAACTACCTTTGGATCCAAATACCAAATTGCAGTATGATGTTGGAACTCCTTTGCAAGATCCAGAAATATGCAGAAGAATTATTGGCAAGCTCATTTATTTGACTATTACCAGGCCATATATATGCTATAGTGTTCAGTTACTAAGTCAATGCATGCAAACACCAACTAGTGTACATTATCAAGCTGTTAAACATATGTTGAGATATATGTTGTTGGCACCAACGAAGGGTGTTTTATTGGCAAATAATTTTGCTGTGTAGCTAAAAGCTTACCATGACTTCGATTGGGCAAGTTATCCAATGACAAAAAGGTCTACCACAGGCTACTATATTCTGCTAAAGGTCACATGTGTCTTGAAAGTCAAAGAAGCTAGGTGTGGTGTATAGATCATCTGCAGAAACATACTATAGAGCAATGGCTTTAACTTCTTGTGAGGTTACATAGCTGGTTAGTTTACTTAAGGATTTGGGTCTCAAAGATTTGGGTCTAGTTCATTTGTTTCATGATAATCAGGTTGTTATTCATATAGCAGCAAATCCCGTATTCCATGCTCGAAGAAAGCACATTAAGGTGGATTGTCATTACATAAGAGATCAAGGCGCGCTACAGATGGCTAAAAGTAAAATCATTTTCCAAAATTTAAATACACATACATTCAAAATGCTATTGTTTGGGTTGTATTCCACCAGATAGATAGAGTGAGTTTGCAATTCACAAATTAGCCTTATCGTGCCCGTTCTTCATTTTGTATTTGCGGTAATTTTGAGGGATTATTTGGTTATTTAGGTCGGAGACTCGAAGTTTATTGTATTAATTTTTGCGTGGTTCTTGATTAGACTGTGTGTGGCTCGTTGGGATGGTTTTTGTGATTTTATTATATTTAGTAACTTCTTTCTAGTTATTTTTTGTATATATATTATTAATATACAATTTTTAGAAAAATAAGTATACGTGCATCTAAAGATATTTATTTGCAATAAAGTTACAACCTTACAAGGTGACCAAATAGACAACCTTCACATATGATCCCTACACAACCAATTTTTAATCATACATAACCAATAATGCTTTAAACTGTTTTACTGTATAACATAATTGGTTCTATATAACATCATAAAGCATAATTGTTTCTATATAACATTAATATTAATATTAATTAATATTAATACTATATATACTAAAAGAGGTGGGGAGACATGTCTTCCCCTTATTTTTTTGTCGTTTCAAACCTCTCTTTCACACTGCGAATTTTCACTTTACCCCCCTCAACTATCTTGACCTTTTAAATTTTTTAGGGATTAAAAGCGTAACTTTAATTTTTAATTTAAATCAAAAAAGAAAACTCATCGTAAACTTAAACGGGACCTATCTTCCTACTCAGTACGAATTAATTTTCACCGCTACCACCATTAAACTTAAAATAATTTTACAAATAAAACGAGATTAACTACGTCCGAAACGGATACATTTTTAAAAACGCTAGCCACATCGGCATCTAAACGGGCTTTAACACATTGGCCGTTTCTCTCTCTGTACTACACAACGCTACGTTAAATACGAACATGCAGGCCGAAAGCCCCCGCCGCATCGTGCGGGCTGCTCCGGACTAGTTATAAAGCATAATTGATTCTCTATGGCTAACAATTGATTGCGTATGGATCACTACCCTTTATTTTGACTTCATTTGAAACCATATTTCTTTTACTCTCTCGAAACACAAATATATAAAAATATGAATACATGAAATTAAATATATATATATATATATATATATATATATATATATATATATATATATATATATATATATATATATATATATATAGGGGCAGGATCAATGGGGAAGTAACCAATCGGGGGGAAGCGGGGGGAAGCAAAAAAAATTTTCTTTTTCGTTTTATTTGGAATTTTTTTTTTCGGCATCAAGATCACACGAAAATATGAACATTTAGAAGAGACACTTCGTGATGAATGTTATTATTTACGCGGGAAAACGATCGACAAAAATAACATTCAAGATAATATTGTTCGTGAAGAATATGAACGTTTTTTTTTTTCCAAGTTTTGTGAAGTAAAATTTAGCCCGATTTAGAGTTTAGGGTTTAGGGTTTAGGGTTTGGTGTTTAGGGTTTATTCCATAAACCCAAAACACCAAACCCTAAACCCTAAACCCTAAACTCTAAACCGTTCGTGTTAAAAACTCAATCTAAATCCTAAATCTAAACCCTAAACCCTAAATTTCTAAACCCTAATATCTAAACCCTATAAAGCCTAATATCTAAACCCTAATATCTAAACCCCAATAGCTAAAACCTCAACATACGCTCGAAAAACACGATAATCGTTATATATTACTTCTTCGAGCGTTTTCCCGCCAAAATAAAAACATTTATCACAAAGTGTCTCTACTAAATGTTCATATTTTCATCTCATCTATAATGTTCGTAAACAAAATTTTTTCAAAAAACGAAAAAAAAAAAGTTTTTACTTCCCCCGCTTCCTTCCGATTGGTTACTTCCCTCCTTAAACTCCCACTCTTTCAGGTGACACTACTTTTAATTATTTTTACCAAATTCAATACGAATTCACCCTTATATATCCATACACTCTGTTTCTTCTAAACTATTACCAAGTTTTGCCTCCTAACCCTCACTTAAACAACTATTCACTAATAATTCAATTTCCAGATTCTTGTTTTAAAGCTGCAAACTTTTTTATTTTCTGTTCAAATGATGGAAGATTTCAATCTTTCTAGCCTTGTTAAAGAAGATGATCCAATCAATTTGCCACCCGGTTTTCGGTTTCATCCAACTGATGAAGAATTAATCACTCATTATTTAACAAACAAAGTTTTAGACAACAATTTTATGCCGATAGCAATTGGAGAGGTTGATATGAACAGAATTGAACCATGGGACTTGCCTAGTAAGTTCTTGATTTTTTAGTTTTACAAGTTACTATCTTTTTTCTTTTATGATTGATAAAAAGGTATAATACTTATTGGGTTGTTTTTTATGTTGATTTTGAATAAAGGGTTGGCGAAAATAGGCGAAAAAGAATGGTATTTTTTCTGTTTGAGGGATAAAAAGTATCCTACCGGAATGAGGACTAACAGAGCAACTACTTGCGGTTATTGGAAAGCTACCGGAAAAGATAAGGAGATTTTTCGACGTAAATTGCTCGTTGGAATGAAGAAAACTTTGGTTTTTTACAAAGGAAGAGCTCCAAAAGGTGAAAAAACCAATTGGGTTGTTCATGAATATAGATTAGAAGGCAAATCGTGCGAAAAATTACCCAAATTCAGCAAGGTAACTTAGTAATATCTCTGTTCTTGATCCAGGATTACTCCTCTGTTTTTAAATCTGTTTTTTACCTAGATAGTAAAACCCGGTCACAAATTTTTATTTTTGCATCTAAAAGATAATTTTTCTAATGATAAGTTTTAGGAGTTAGGACCTAAGTTTCGTTAACGTGCATAAAAGTATTATACATTTCAATTGCAGTTAATATATAAATAATTGCTAACACTTTTATACACGTTAAATAATTGCTACATCTCACCTCTCCATAACTCGCATATGCGGGATTTGGTTTTGTTGTTGTTGTTGTACTTTTATACACGTTAACACGAGTTATTAGAAAGACCCCAAAAAATTTCTGATTTTATATACATATGTTACTAATTTTAGATATGAAAATGTTATTATTTTTTTTTAGCATAATGCTAATTGTTTATTATACAATTGGCAGAACGAGTGGGTGATTATTCGGGTATTTCATAAAAATTCAAGTGGAAATAAAGTCGAAATTTCAGAGCTAATGAAGATGAACTCTATGAAGAATGAATTGAGTCCATCTTTTTTGCCTCCATTAATAGACTCTCCTATACAAAAATCGATTATATCGCATGATCCACTCCCCGTACCCTGCTTCTCCAATTCAATGAATCCTGATTTCAGTTTCAATTCGAATTTCAATAATTTAAAATCGGTTTCTGCGGGGCAATCTACGTTTTCAGTGAATGATCAATCGATTTTGCGAGTTTTGATAGAGAATTATGGACAGAACATGAAACTGGAAACAGACATGGTGACTTGTTCACAAGATACGGGGCTGAACACTGAAATGAACACCGAAATTTCATCGGTTATGCCGAATCTTGAAATGTGGAAGAGAAGATATGGAGATCAAGAAACATCACCTTCAATTGGAGCAACTGATATGGAATTATGGAATTATTAAAATAATAATAATGATTAATGATGATAATAATTATATAATTATAAATAGGTAAAAGATGTATTAGAACTAAGTAGAGAGTCAATAGGAAGAATCCTAAAATGATGATAGAAACAGTTAATCTACTTGATAAAGATTGATTGTGGAAAGAGTTTTTCTAATACTTGAGAGTTGAGAGATGGATATTGAAGAATAATGCTATTTATTATTTTTGTTTATGTATTAATTAATGATTGTGATTAAGTATATTAAGGTTTTTTATTGAATTTTTATGATAATGATAAATTTATTTATTATTCAAATGTTATGACGCGAGAAGATTGAGCTTGTGGCCTAACACATTTTTTTATTGTGTCATGAAACTTTCAACTATGGAGTTTGGTATTTTCTTTTCGACCATAAGGTTTAAATTATATATTTATAAGATATGAGTTTAGTGATTTCTTTTCAAACATACGATGATGATATTAATTAAGCTATTTTCTGATTTCTTTTTTAGAGTTTGTAGATAACAGTCATAGAGAGAATCTATTAGGCCATTCTCAACCAAGCCATCGAGGGCTAGAAGCAGGGCAAGCACGGCGGGCAGGGCGGGTTGCCCGTTGGTAGTGGCCTTAGAATCACTTTTTTAAGGAAGTAACAGTAGGTATAAACATTTTTATTTTACACATTATAACTTTTCACTTAACAAAATATCATATGAAATGATCATTTGTAACGCACCTGTCATATTTTGTCATCAGCACATTCATTGGGCCACAAAGCCCGTAATAGGCATTCACGAGGCGTTGTGACTGAACATTCGATGTAAATCTACGTGTTTCAATATGCTTAAAGGGTCAAAATCTTTACAATTTTCCATCATCATACTCCGTATTATTCATCGGAATGTTAGAACTTGAGGAGAGGAGCGTGAGGCGAAAATATCAAAGAAAAACGTGCATGACTGCCTACAAGAAAATCTCACCGGACATACTTTAGACACATTGGAACAACTTTCGAATTAAATTATTAGTATTCCCTTTAATTGTAATATTTTAAATATTGTAGTCTTTAAAAAAGTTGTAAGTGTTATAATTCAGTAGGCTTATAACTACCTTTAGTGGTTTGATTCTTGATGTTATAATTCAGTAGGCTTATAACTACCTTTAGTGGTTTGATTCTTGATGTTATAATACTAATAATGAAGTGTAAGAACAAAGATGATAATGGAGAGAAAGAAAGAAACACTTTGTAAGTGTGAGAAATGGTGCAAGTTTAATGCTTGCATTCATGAGTATTTATAGCCTAAAATCTCAATATAAAAATACATACTTTGTGTACCAAAATTGACTATATGTATACACCAAAATTGACTATCCATATCTATATTATTATTATTATTATAACACTCCCCCTTGGATAGCAATTTTATTTTGTTGAAGATCAACTATAAATTACTGCCTCGTTAAAAACCTTGCTAAAGAAAACCCAGTGGGAAAAAACTTTAGCTAAGGGAAAAAGAGTGCAGCATGGAGTTGACTCCCCCTCAAGTAGACATCGCTTCAGCTGTTACATCTTTTGAACATGTCTCATGCCAATGTTATGAACGTGTGTTCTGAAAATAGCAGTTGGAAGTGCTTTCGTGAAAAGATCAGCAGAGTTTTTGCTAGATTGCACATATCTCATTTCAATCTGGTTGTCCTTAATGAGATTTTGAGTGTATGAGAAGAATCTAGGTGGTATGTGTTTTGTTCGGTCACTTTTGATATACCCTTCTTTCATCTGTGCTATGCAAGCTGCATTATCTTCATAGATAGTTGTTGGACTTTTATCGCGTTCTAGTCCACAAGAATCAGTAATGAGTTGTGTCATTGATCTCAACCAAAAACATTCTCGAGTAGCTTCATGTAATGCAATCACTTCGGCATGATTTGACGATGTAGCAACAAGTGTTTGTTTTTGAGAACGCCATGATATTGCAGTACCTCCATTTAGGAATACATATCCAGTTTGAGATTTAGCTTTATGTGGATCAGATAAATAACCTGCATCTGCATAACCAACCAAATCTTGTTTTGATTCGTTAGAATAAAATAATCCTAAATCAGTAGTTCCTCGAAGGTATCGAAATATGTGTTTGATCCCATTCCAGTGTCTTTTGGTAGGAGCAGAGCTGAACCTTGCCAACAAATTAACTGCAAAAGAAATGTCAGGTCTTGTACAATTTGTAAGATACATAAGAGCTCCAATTGCACTAAGATATGGTACTTCTGGTCCAAGAATGTCTTCTTGATCTTCACATGGACGAAATGGATCAGCTTCAACATTGAGTGATCTAACAACCATAGGAGTACTTAATGGTTTTGCCTTGTCCATATTGAAACGTTTCAAAATCTTTTCAGTATATGTTGTTTGATGTACAAGTAAACCATTAGGCATATGCTCAATTTGTAAACCAAGGCAATACTTGGTTTTTCCGAGATCTTTCATTTCAAATTCTTTCTTTAGAAGTTGAATGGCTTCATGGATCTCTTTATTTGTACCTATGATGTTAAGATCATCAACATAAACAGCTATGATCACATATCCGGATGTTGTTTTCTTAATGAAAACACAAGGGCAAGTAAGATTATTTGTATACCCTTTGCTTATCAAGTAATCACTTAATCGGTTATACCACATACGTCCCGATTGTTTTAACCCATATAAAGATCTTTGTAATTTAATCGAATACATTTCTTTGGGTTTTGCATTTGATGCTTCTGGTACCTTAAATCCTTCAGGTATCTTCATATATATATCACTATCAAGTGATCCATATAGATAAGCAGTCACAACATCCATGAGATGCATTTCTAAATTTTTTAGAAACTGCCAGACTGATTAAGTACCTAAAAGTAATTGCATCCATAACAGGAGAATAAGTTTCTTCATAATCAATTCCCGGTCTTTGAGAAAAACCTTGAGCTACAAGTCTAGCTTTATACCTTGTAACTTCATTTTTCTCATTTCTTTTTCGGACAAAAATCCATCTGTATCCTACAGGTTTCACATCTTTAGGAGTGAGAATGATGGATCCGAAAACTTTTCTTTTATTGAGTGATTCTAATTCAGCTCGTATTGCTTCTTTCCATTGAGCCCAATCATGTCTATTTTGACATTCAACCATAGATGTTGGTTCTGGATCATCATCATTATTCATGATGTCATATGCAACATTAAATGAAAATTTCTCATCAAGATTTTTCATTTCATTTCGGTTCCATAATATTTTTGAATATGCATAATTGATTGCAATTTCTGTATTGACATCATCAATCTCCTCTGCAGTAGGAGTACTGATTTGTGGTTCTTCTTGAACACTTTCTTTTACTTCATTATCAGCTGATTTTCTTTTTCGAGGATTTTTATCCTTTGAACCGATTGGTCTTCCACGTTTCTGACGTGGCAAAGATTCATGAGTGACGTTATTGCCAGCTTTTGGAATTTCAATTCGAGCTGGAGTATTTACTGCTGGTATATATGATTTTGTCACCGTTTTTGTATCTGTAAATGCATCAGGCAATTGATTTGCAAGTTCTTGTATATGCATTATCTTTTGAACTTCTGTCTCGCATTCTTTTGTGCGAGGATCAAGATACTTTAATTGAGGTTCACACCATGAAACATCATTTTCTTTATTTTTCATTTCTCCCCCTAATCTAGGGAACAATGTTTCATTAAAATGACAATCAGCAAAACGTGCTGTAAAAACGTCACCTGTCATAGGTTCAATATACCTTAATATTGAAGATGTTTCATATCCAACATATATTCCCAACCTCCTTTGAGGACCCATTTTTGTACGTTGTGGTGTCGCAATTGGAACATACACTGCACAACCAAATGTTCTAAGATGGGAAATTTTTGGCTCTTGACCAAAAGCAAGTTGTAGGGGGGAATATTTATGACTTGCACTTGGTCTGATGCGAATCAATGCAGCAGCATGTAAAATTGCATGACCCCATATAGATACAGGGAGTTTTGTTCTCATTATCAATGGTCTAGCGATTAACTGTAAACGTTTAATCAATGACTCGGCTAAACCATTTTGTGTATGCACATGAGCAACAGAATGTTCAACAACAATTCCTATAGACATGCAATAGTCATTAAATGCTTGAGATGTAAATTCACCAGCATTATCAAGTCTCACCCTTTTAATGGTGTAATCAGGAAAATGAGCTCTCAATTTAATAATTTGGGCAAGAAATTTTGCAAATGCCACATTACGGCTTGATAACAGACAAACATGAGACCATCTGCTAGATGCGTCTATTAGAACCATGAAATATCTAAATGGTCCACATGGTGGATGAATTGGTCCACATATATCACCTTGAATTCTTTCAAGAAACATTGGTGATTCTTTCTCAACCTTAAGTGGTGAGGGTCTAGTTATCAATTTTCCAAGAGAGCAAGATGTACATGGAACCATTGTATCATGATGGATTTTTCTATCCTTTAGTGGATGTCCATGAGTACATTCAATAATCCTTTTCATCATTGTTGATCCCGGATGGCCTAATCTGTTATGCCATAAACTGAATACACCAGGATCAATATATTTTTCGTTAACTACCATATGTATTTCTGGTACATTTATATGTGTATAATGTAATCCAGAACTAAGTCTTGGCAGTTTTTCAACCACATGACTCTTGTCAGTGATACTTAAATATTTCTCATTTTCTGTTGTCACTGACTGATAATCATACCCGTTAAGGTATATGTCGGAGAAACTCAATAAATTTCTGCTTGACTTGGGAGAAAATAAGGCATCATTTATTAAAAATTTTGTACCATTTGGTAGTATGAAATTTGCCTTTCCTATCCCTTTTATCAAGTTAGCAGGTCCTGATATTGTATGTATAGTTCCTTCCGTTGGTTTTAGATCAATAAAATATTTCTCGGATTTAAGTATAGTGTGTGTAGTTCCACTGTCTGCTATACAGAGATCTCCACCACTTGATTGATGTTGTATTCCAGCAAAATTCATATTGAACTTCATATATAAGAAATAAATAGTGAGTACATTAATATTACACAATATTTTAAACGCAAATTGATAGTACTGAAACATTTAGCAAACATAATGACAAAGACAGACGATATTAAATCGTTTATTTTTCAAAAGACACACAACTTAAACATTCAAGAAATCTTCATATAAATCAGATGGTTTCTCAGTGACTGTTGGATCAATATTATCCACAAAATTTACTTCCTTTTCTTTACCTTTCAGCGAATCCTGATACATCTTAACAAGATGTTTAGATGTTCGGCAAGTATTAGCCCAGTGGCCCATTCTACCACATCTGTAGCAAGATTCTTCAGAATTTTTAGAAGAATTTTCTTCAACATCTTGTTTAATGGGCTTGTTTTGTGGTTGATATTTATATTTTCGTGGATTACTATTTCTTTGACCACCACGGCCACGACCACGACCACGTCCACGCCCATTACCATTACCATAAGGATGGTTTCTACCATAGTTATGGCTTTTGGCATGATGATGGTGATGGTTATTATAACCACGACCTTGCCCGCGTCCTTGTCCCTGTTTATAATTATTTGCAGTATTTGCTTCAGGGATTGCAAGTGTACCAGTAGGACGGGATTGCTGATTTTTCATTAATAGCTCATCATTTTGCTCTGCAACTAAGAGATATGAATTAAGTTCAGGATATGTTTTGAACTTTAGCATTCTCAAATTTCTTTGCACTGTGATGTTTGCAGCATTCATTGTGGAGAAAGTTTTCTCCATCATGTCTGCATCACTAATTTCATGTCCACAGAATTTAAGTTGTGAACATGTATTATACAGAGCTGAGCTGTATTCATTTACTTTCTTAAAGTCTTGGAACCTTAATGTTCTCCATTGTTCCATTGCAGCTGGAAGTAAAATTTCTCTTTGATTATTGAATCTGCTTTTGAGACCTTCCCATAAAACATGGGGATCTTCTACAGTCACATAATTATTTTGTAAGCATTCATCAATATGTTGATGAATAAAGCAACATGCCGTAGCTTGTTCTTTTTCAGAACAAGTGTTGTTTTCATTTATGGTTTCAAGAATGCCCATTGATTTAAGATGCATTTTTACTTTTATAACCCATGGCATGTAGTTGTTTCCAGTTGATTCTAAAGGAGTAAATTTAAGCTTTTCCAGATTCGACATTTTCTATTATCAAAAATTAAAACAAACATCATGATAAATTAGAGTCAATTTATATTCATAAGTATATAAACATTAAACATAAATTTAATATAACATAAATGATAAGTAGGTGACAGTGTCGACCATGTGTAAGCAATCATAAATAAATGTTATATAACAAAAATATAAATATTAGTAAACATAAATGAAAATTTGGCGACAGTGTCGACCATATATTTTTTCAGGTGGTATAACCGACCTATATCATTCTGGTGGTATAACCGACCATATATCATTTTGGTGGTATAACCGACCATATATCATTTTGGTGGTATAACCGACCATATATCATTTTGGTGGCAGAGCCAACCATATTTAGTATTAAGATTATCGTGCTGATAACGTGTTATAATTCAGTAGGCTTATAACTACCTTTAGTGGTTTGATTCTTGATGTTATAATTCAGTAGGCTTATAACTACCTTTAGTGGTTTGATTCTTGATGTTATAATACTAATAATGAAGTGTAAGAACAAAGATGATAATGGAGAGAAAGAAAGAAACACTTTGTAAGTGTGAGAAATGGTGCAAGTTTAATGCTTGCATTCATGAGTATTTATAGCCTAAAATCTCAATATAAAAATACATACTTTGTGTACCAAAATTGACTATATGTATACACCAAAATTGACTATCCATATCTATATTATTATTATTATTATAACAGTAAGGTTTGGAACGTTTTCTAATTTTTAACATCTAACTTTTATTGATTAATTTTGTTGAGTTGTAATCCCTTAAACCCAATAATTTGCTTGAAATCTAACGGACCAATCAGAGTGCGACATGTGGCGCGATAATCGCATGTGATTGAAAAAAATTCAAAAAATTTTAAAAAAAAATGTTTTGAAAAAAATTTAAAAAAAAAAATTTCGAAATTTTTTTTTAATTTTTTTTTTTAAATTTAGCATGTCAAATCCAATCACATGTGATTGTCAAACCCAATCACATGTGATTGTAAAACACAATAACATGTGATTCTGCATGTCAAGTGACTCAGGATGTGTACCCAGCAATTTAGTATTCTTCAATTAGCACATGATGTATACCCAGCAATTTAAGAATATCAAGTGACTCGGCATAGAAGAACCAGCATGGCTGGAAAGCAGCTTACTACACGAGACAACTATACTCCATTACAAGCATAGTGGTTTCCTGAGTGGTCTACATCAATTGTTCTATTCAACAGAAGTCGAAGACAAAGTTGAACAGAAAATGACACGCGTCGGCGGCTGACAAGTGACCTTACAAGACCACGTGAGAATACAGAAGTTTAATGCATGTGCAGACATGTGTTATTCTTTGTCAACGCCAAGGGAACACAACATTCTATTTGTTTAATCAAATAGTGGTGCCAAAACGAATTAGGGTGTTCCTGCAAATATGTAACGACCCCAAAACGTAACACGAGAAAACATGCCTTTTTTAAAAAAACAAATATTAAATTTGTCCAGTCCATATGCACGACAAGCATATGGGTGCGCGGCGCGCGCTAACGCGTGAAACAAATCCAGAACTTGTACTTAACACCAATTAACTGACCTTGACCACTTGCCTTGCGCGGCGCGCTTTAGTACACAAAAGCAGCTGTCAGTTTTTGACTCACATGCACAAGCCCATTTTTCTCAAGCACAAATCTTTTCAATGTTAACTCGTTCAATGACCGACATTGCTCATATAATTCAAATGACTACGAGTTTACAAAAAGAGGTTTTAACACCTCACGCAACCAAACGGTGTAATTTCGACCCAAATATACATTTAGACGAGTTAGGAATCTATAACCCAACCCGATACCAAGAGCATAATCCCGAGGACCACCAAATCACCAATCCGCATACAATTATCCAAAAGCTACCCTATCGAGCTCAAGCGCTCCTACGCATCTAGTCTAACAACTAGCTAGCTTCACAATCACAATACCTGTAAAAAGGTAAACAATGAGAGGGGTAAGCATAAAGCTTAGTGAATGCAATAATTATACATATACATATATAATCTACTTACTTGCAATCACTTACACAATTACTGCATACACGCTAGCAATTTAATTAGCAAACCATCGCAAAGTATAACGCAAAAATCTCCGATAACACGAGCTAGCACAACAATTGCATATAACGCGAACAATATAATATGCTACACTACAACACATAACCATGGTTAACCAAAATCCAAAAGGAAACGATTCTCGCGAATGATCCGCTAGCCACGCAGACGCCACTAGTATGCATCAATAGTCCCTTGGGTGATATCGAACGCCCGAACTTTAAACCCACACGTCACGTGAAATGTGATATCGAACGCCCGAACTTAAAACCACACTTCACGCCCTCACGCACACATGATGATATGGTATCGAACGCCTGAACTTTAAACCCATATCACATGTTAGCATGATGTGGTATCGCACGCCCGAACTTAAATCCCACATCGCATTTCGCATAGGTAAATACATTACATACACACATGCATAATTATTCCACTCACCTTGGAATGTCCGCACGAGTAGTTTTTTATGATCTCCGTCCTCATATCCGAGAAAAAAGTTACCTATATCGCACATAGGCACAATATACACATAAATATACATTCTCTAAAAGAGAATCCGACACAATTATCCTTTAGCCGAGGGATCACACCTTGCTCGCCAAAACCCGCCCATTTAACACCTAATGGACACAAACCAATTACCACTACGTGTGGTAATTCCGACCCATACAAGCAAGTATAACTTAACCCAAATTATACTTGACACCAATTAGACCAACTTAGGTCTCAACACTAAATTACTACTTAGGTAGTAATTATTTCAAACGCCAATTACACCAAAACCCCAACACGTGCAATACTGACCCATATTGCTTTTGACCACGTTTGACTTATGTTAAAATATCATTTTAATCCAAAATTACTTCTCGCGAGTAATTACATCCAAAAATATAATTTAACACTTAACAAAAGCGTTTAACATCCATTTAATCTAAATTAGTGCCATCATCAATTTTGACCCAATCCAAAACTAGTCCATCAAACATACCCAAATGGGTTCCAATACTTCCATAATCACTAAACTAAGTGATTACACCCAAAATTAAAGCCTAATTATGGCCAAATCATTAACCAACCCAAAACTCGCCAAGTATCAAAAATAACTAGTCACAATAAACCCACTTCGTCATCTAAACGGGTTTCACAACTAAACAAGCTCAAACCCCAACTTGAATATCAAATCAAAAAAAATGAAATTCGGAGTTGAGACTTACCAATACCACCAAAATGTTGCCGTTGATGAGATGAACAACCTTGCCTCTTTCACCTTAACCCGAAACAACCTCCTTCTTCTCCAAATGGAGCTTTCCCTCTCTAAAACTCTTCCTCTCTCTAGGGTTTGAAGATGAGAGAGTTTGTGGGTGTGAAATGAGGATAAGGTTGATCAATGAATCAGTTTTATGGCTCAAAACCTACCCTTACGCGAAAAGACCAAATTCCCCTTTAATTTATTAAAAATAACGAATGGGTCTGTCAGCTCATTTTGCACGCCGCGCAAAGAAGAGCGTGCCACGCACTATAACTGAAAATGAAGTCAGCCCGTTTTTTCCTGATTCTGAAGTTCAGGGACTGAAGTTGACTGATTCTGATTCTGGTGTAAATTCTGAAAATGCATAAGTGTTAGGTTCACTTTTAGTGGCACTTTCTGTTGCACACATTTAACACTTCCAGGAACATTTTCCTAACGCACAAAATTCAGGATCTTACAAAATAGCTACCAAAGAGGAAAGAAGATAGCACGCTCTCTGATGAAGTTGTCCCCATAAGTACAGACATCCTATGTACCAGTGGACAATAGAACAATTACACGATTAATATGACTACTATAAATAGAAGTATTCACTATTGTAACAACTAGTGGTGTGAGTTTTATTTATTTAAGAGTTCAAACTTGTAAAAGCTTTAGATAACCTCGATAGCTATAACTTAGGTAAATCTGTATCAACCAACTATCATTCCGCCAAGGATAGTTGTGATTCTTTGCAATTTATATCAATAAAGAATAACAGTTGAAAATTACTTTTGACTCTTAACTATATTACTTGTTTGAATACTCAATTGATTGAACTGTTAAGTTAATTTAAAAGAATTGTATTTACCCCTCATCTACAATACTCCTGTTGTTAATCAAGGGACCAACAACTAGTATCAGAGCTTCAGTCTTGATAACTTAATATCTTGGATCTGAATTCTCTTATAGCTTACCTTGAAAATGGGTCATCCAATAGACCACCCAAATTTGATGAAGATGCGTATGAAACCTGAAAAGCTAGGTTTATGCATCATCTTGAGTCTATTGACCCACTCATGCCTGACATTGCCACTGATGGTCCTTTCATCCCCACTGAAACACTTGATAGTGTTCCTGCTACAGCAAACACACCTGCCATTCCTGGCAGGGACGTTGTTCTCTCTCCATCTAGATGGGATGCTGAGGACAAACATCGTGTTGGACTTGACCATAAGATCAGAACCCTGTTAGCTATAACCTTACCTAACCATTTGTTCAAACTGATTAAGGAAAAACTGAATGCTAATCTTATGTTAGACTATCTTAATGTTACATATGAGGGTATGGATGAAGTTAGGCAAAATAAGATTATAGCTTTAAAAAGAGAATATGAAATGTTCTTTGCCTACAAAAGTGAGACCCTTAAGCAAACCTTCATTAGGTTTAACTCTTTCACCTTGAAAATCACATATACTGATTTTGAACAAGTCAACAAATTCATTGACTCACTGCCTGCAAAACAGAAACCTGTTACTGACCCATTTAGAACCACTCAGACTTTAAATAATTTTAACAAGTCTTCTCTGTATGGTACACTTTGGAACCATGAGAAGGCAGAGGCCAAACTTGAGCTTAATTTGAAAGGAAACTTTAAGTCTACCCCCACCACTTCAAAATCTACAAAGTCAGATGATACTGCTCTTGTTGCTGCTGCTAAAAAGAAAGCTCAAAAGGCTTTACTGGTTCAAAGGTTAATGGCAGAAGAAGAGTCAGCTGAAGATGATGAGGATAGTGGTACTGGGTCTGAGAAAAGCAGTGATGATGAGGATGATGTGGAAGGGTTTGCTGAAGGTATGGCATTGCTGGATAGGCAGTTCAAAAAGTTCAATGTTAGTAGAACCAGTAAGCCATACAAGGTGAGTAAGAAACCGAGTGCTAGGTATGGTAGCAAATCAGTCAAGGGCCCCAAATCTGAGTGTTACAATTGTGGGATGGTTGGACATTTTGCTGCTAAATGCATATCCAGGAAATCTTCAACATCACATGCTAACTCCTTCTCAAAAGCTGAAAAGTATAAGAACATGTACAAAGCAATGAAGGCTCATTTGAAGGAAAGCTCAAAGGCTGGTAAAAACGAAAAGAAGCCATAAAAGGTATTAGTAGCTGAGCATCATGATTGGGATGAAACCAGTTCATCTTCATCTCCTGACAGTGAAACAGATGATGATTGTGCTTGTGACGACCCAGAAATTTCTGACCAAATTTAAACTTAATCTTTATATGGTTTCCGACACGATAAGTAAAGTCTGTTATCTTGAGTCTCAGAATTTTTGAACTATTATTATGTATACAATTACCCTCGACTGGTTCCAACGATTTACGAACAATTACTTGTAAATAAATATGTATATATACTATATAAAGATAAATATATACACATTAAAGATTCAATATTTTATATATTTGGTAAATATGATATAATTAATAAATGATAATATATAAAAATCTAATTTCAAATTTGAATATAATTGTTATATTAATATTATTATCATTACTAGTGTTGTTACTAAGTAGTACTATTATTAATATTATTAATAAGATTGTTATTATTATTTGTATATATATTATAATGTATAAATGTTAAATGTTAAACATATGTATATATATAACCATAATAAATGTAACTACAAGTTAAAAATATATTGATTATAATTGTATTTACTATTACTAATATCAATATCAGTATTATTAATATTAATATATAAAAATGGAAACATGTGATTTGTTATACCTTCATTACGATTGAATATTATTTTTACTAAAACATATAATACTTATTATTATATAATATATTAAATAGTTATAGTACATAATCTTTAAATTGTAATATTAATATATTAATTATAATTGCTATAATAATACTGTTACTACTTTTAATAATAATATCGATACTAGTGTTATTAATACTATATATAGATATGAAATTTGATATAGATTATTATTATTACTAATAATATTATTAATATAAATATAATTAGTATTATTATTATTATTATAGTTATCATTAGCAATATTATTATAAATCCCACAAAAATTATATTTTTTTAGACTTATTATTATTATCATTAATTATTAATATTATTATTATTATTATTATTAATGTAATTATTATTAATTAGTATTATTATTATTATCAATTATTAATATTATTTAACATAAAAAAACAATGACATAAAACAAAAAAAATCGATTCTATCCTTATCCACTTTATTGCTTCTACTGCTGTAAATTGATTCATGTATATGATTTTGTTATGTATCGAAATCAAGTGATCAAATTGTGACAAAAACGGTTAAGCATCAGTTTCACCTTTTTTTTATATTCATTTTATATTTTTTTTTCTTCTGTCCTTGATAACAAATCCTGTCGACAACAATTCATAATATAATCACTACAACTTGTTAGAGGATACGATATGCCTCACATTATCAACTATCAACTCCCAATATCCTTTACAGTTTTTCAAATTGGCGAATTTAATCAAAAAGGGGGAAGAACACAGGTAACTGCCCTGTTTTTGGGTAATTTTTCAAACAGCTCAATTACTAAACGAATACCAAAAACTTGAAATGCAAAGTTGCTGGAAATCATGTGTTCAAAATATCTGAAAAGTTTCAAATTTAATTTTCCATAACGGATTCAAATTCTTGGAGTCAAAGTGTCGATTTCAAAAGTCAACACATCCGTTCTTGTGAAATTCGTAATCAATTCAATGTTTTAAGTTAAATTAATTATTTAGAAAGTTTCTAATAAAGATTTAAAACCTCTTTCATTCAGGAATCATTGTATAAATCGTTTTTAAAATTCGAAATTGAAATTGAGTTCATAAACGACCAATTCCAACTTTTTATTTTAATTTATTTCTGTTTTAAATAATTTATCAATCAAATAATGTTTCTGTATAAACTTTAGGTCCTAAAACTAATTATGTATTTCGTTGTTAGTAGAGATTGATCTCTGGTCAGTTTGATTATTGACGAGGAAGAAGAAATTAATCAGAAAAATAAATATGGGTTATATATAATTCTCTGCATAGAATTCCAGATAAACTGATATGGTGTAATGCTGTTAGGTATTAGCGGGTTTCGAGAAGTCGGGGGTTCGAGTCCCTAGATTGGCTGTATTATTTTTAGGCCGATTTTCTTGAGGTAATCTCATCTCTTTATTTATTTTTTTATTATTATTATTATTATTATTATTATTATTATTATTATTATTATTGTTATTGTTATTGTTATTGTTATTGTTATTATTATTATTATGTTAATTATGGTTACTACTAATATTAATATCATGAGTGTTGTTATCATTAACATAATTTATATTATTAACATTATTAATATTAATAGTGTTAACATTATTATAATTATTAGTATTATATTATCATTACTAATATTATTATTATTAGTATTATTATTATTGTTATTATGATTAACATGTTTATGAACATGTCCATAACATTTATATTATGAAAGTTATAATAACAGTTGATATAGTAAAGTTTTGAAAATGGTTATAATTATATGAACGCAGGAACAATTATGAATATAGTTATGAAATTTAGTTATAGGAACTGTAAATATAAGTTTAGAAAATTAAACACGAGGATTATGATAAATTTGATTATTATTATTAACACTGCTATTATTATTATTATTATCATTATATTATCAATGTAAATTACTATTTTTGATAAAACTGTCATTTTTATCTTATCATTATTATTAAAACTATCATTTTTATCTTATCATTATTATTAAAACTATCATTCTAAATAATTATTATTACCATCATTATTATTAGTAGTATTATAATAATTATTATTATTACCCTTATGTTAATTAACATTTTTTAAAGCAAGGGAAATTTATATAAAATATATCTATTAAAGAAGTATACTAATATTATATAATACTATATTTTAACTAATATAATATTACAATGTTAATTAAATTATATATCAAATAAGTATTATAACATTATAAATATTAATAAAATTATATATAGGAATATTAACCTTAAAACATAACAAAATATATCTAAATTTGTTCGATTTCGATTATATGCATTAATATATATACAAACGATATAGGTTCATGAATCCGAGGCCAACCCTGCATTGTTCAATATCGTCATATGTATTTTTACTACAAAATACAGTATTGTGAGTTCATTTGATTCCCTTTTACTTTTTACATTTTTGGGACTGAGAATACATGCGATGTTTTTATAACTGTTTTGTTAATAGCTTTTGAAATATATTTTGAACTGTGAATACATGAAATACTTTTATAACTGCTTTACAAAATAGACACAAGTAAACAAAACTACATTCTATGGTTGAATTATCAAAATCGAATGTGCCCTTTTTATCATGTCCGATGTTTTCCCGAAATGATGGCGAATTTATCATGTCCGATGTTTTCCCGGAATGATGGCGAATTTATCATGTCCGAAGTTTTCCCGGAATGATGGCAAATTTATCATGTCCGAAGTTGTCCCGGAATGATGAGGATATTCTATATGCAATTTGTTAAGGTCGATTACCAGGTGTTCAATCCATATGAATATTTTTGTCTCTATGCATGAGACGTATATTTATGAGAAATGAAAATGAAAATCTTGTGGTCTATTAAAATGATGGAAATGAATGATTATGATAAACTAATGAACTCACCAACCTTTTGGTTGACACTTTAAAGCATGTTTATTCTCAGGTATGAAAGGAATCTTTCGCTGTGCATTTGCTCATATTAGAGATATTATTTGGAGTCATTCATGACATATTTCAAAAGACGTTTCATTCGAGTCGTCGAGTTCATCAAGATTATTATTAAGTCAATTATAGATGGATATATTATGAAAGGGTATGCATGCCATCAACTTTCAATGTAAATGAAAGTTTGTCTTTTAAAAACGAATGTAATGTTTGTAAAATGTATCATATAGAGGTCAAGTACCTCGCAATGAAATCAACTATTGTGAATCATTTATAATGTATATGAACGGGTCCTTTCAGTTGGTATCAGAGCGGTGGTCTTAGCGAACCAGGTCGTGCATTAGTGTGTCTAACTGATAGTTGTTTAGATGCATTAGTGAGTCTGGACTTCGACCGTGTCTGCATGTCAAAAGTTTTGCTAATCATTTCTAGTAGGAAATCATCTGCTTATCATCTTTAGGAAATTACCTGCATATTATTCTTAGTCTAGACATGTCTTACTGCCTCTATTGCATAGACAGTGTATAGATAAATTCATATCTTATCGTATCTGTTATTGTTACCTTTGCCTGACAGCTTCCGTAGATTCCTCCATAACTTATGGGATTTTAGTATTATATATGCATATGTAAATTACGTATTGTAGGGTACTAATCTACATCCTATAATCTATTTCTTATCGAAAATCCTTCATCTGATCGTACGAGATGAATCCCTCAACCAGTTCGAGTCCCTCAGATTTCGATAGCTATTCCGATAGTTATTCCGACAGCTATTCCGACATGAATATTCACCTAAGCTCCGAAAGCAGTGTCACCAAAATGAATCAATCAATCAGCCATCCCCAATTCATCTGATGGGTTCGTAGTCGACTTAATCAATGGAGACACGAAGAAGGCGATCCTTTCCACCAACCAAATTGCCCTCTTAGCGAAGAACCTGAAGCACTTACCGGCGAATCTATCCGAAACACCATTTTCAGCCTCATTTCCAAAGTAGCTCGACACGATTATATTTTATCCACAATTCTAAACCTTATTCATCCGCTCATTCCAACCGACACTCATCCCGGAATAATAGAAGAAGTCAGCGAACTTCGCGCTCGAGTAATCAATTTGGAGAATATGGTGCAAAACTTACCAGCTTCAGCAACATCACCGGAACCAACAGTACCACCAACAACCCAAGTTTCAACATCACATGCTTCAACATCTCATTCTGTACCTCGAGTATAATTATCGTTCTACATGACGTTCTACATCATTTATCTTCGTTCGACATGATAGTTATGTAACTTCTAATGTTTTAGAGATTATGTACTCTAGTTCTAACCGTAAACCAAATGAGTTTAATATCATATTAACTCATTAAATCCATGATTACATCTAAAGAAAATATATATGTATATATGTTTTCATAAAGATTATAATTAAAAATTCTTTTGTACAAACTGTTAATGGTGAAAATATTTTAACGGGTAGGTAATACCCGAGAAATATTTAAATTTCACATTAATAAGTTACACTGTACATTCTTCGAATCTGATACAACAGTCATTTACTATCCTACTTACATCCACAGATATACGAATCCGTTCACAACATAATAACCATTTTCATTCAAATTCATATTTGGATTTTGACCTATCAGAATCCAACAAGTGGCATAATGAAGAAAACATTGCACAAAATAAAATTTGTTAGAAACAAACAAATTAACTTTGAGAAATTTTGTTAAGAATCCACGCTAACTGTTCCTAGCTAACTGTTCCTAGCTAACAGATTACATTTTATTTATCGCAATTTAATTATCGCAATCTATATTCTCGCAATTTTATTAATTGTCATTTAATTTCTGCTATTTATTTTACGCACTTTATCGAGACACGTATACAAGGTTTTGACATATCATATCGATGCATCTATATATATTATTTGGAATAACCATAGACACTCTATATGCAGTAATGATCGTGTTAGCTATACAGGGTTGAGGTTGATTCTATAATAATATATATACTTTGAGTTGTGATCGAGTCTGAGACATGTACACGGGTCACGATACGTATTAATTAATTCGAATATTATATATTAAACTATATATGAATTATTGGACTGTTAACTGTGGACTATCGACTGTGGACTAATAACATTGGACAATTAAAATGAATTAAAATATTGATTATAACATATGTAACTAAACGTTTCTTCAAGTTTACCACTTGATCTCATCTTAAACCTCATTTGTATCTTGATGATTACAATCTGCGTTCACACCTTTCATAATTCTTGAAAATACCTTAATCGAGAGGATGAACCAACCGCACTTCATCTACGGAAGAAAAGATTTATGCATATAGTTACGCACCTGAAAAACTCTCGAAACCTGTGTAAATGTTTAACACGTATCTGTGCTAGCTTCTTTGGCATTGTTATTTCTGAAAATAACAACGCAATTTCTTTTCAAATTAGCCAATTTTGTCATAGCTCCACCAAGACAATTTTGACTATTCATCCGGAGTAACCTTATTATAACCCTATCATATACTCATCCACATTTTGTAATGAGAATTGCCATACCAATTACCGAGAATCAGCAATCAGTATTTCAACATCTCGTAGTGTTTCTATATCAACAGTTATATGTATACGTATAACATTTATCTCTTAGAATTAGGATCTTTCATTCTGAAATTCTGAAAAGCACTCAGTCTACAAATCAATACTCTGAATGTTGAAAAAGCTGAATGAAGCAGCAGAAACCGTAGACAACCGTAAACGACCTTAATCATCGAAAGTTTGATGATAAAGAATAGTATGTTGGTAAAGCTCAGAAAAGTTGGAACTGAAAAACGGATTGAGCTAACCACGAAGGAGACCAAGGACAAATACAAGGATCATACCCTATATTCAAAGAATCCATGTAATTCTGAATTCGTTGAAATCTTTAGAGAATATCTTGCTCCTTATTTATTCTAAATCCTTGCGAAAGGATTTTCTTCCTCAACCTTCGATCTTAGAAATTCCAAAATATCATCATAAATATCTTCGATATTTCTGAAGATATTTTCATAACTATCGTTATCTGAAATCATTAATTTCTTCGCGCTATCAGTGTTACATCATATAAAAAACTATTAGTTTCTATATTTAGTAAACTTTCGAGTTTAAACTATGAATGTTTATGAAGTAGTGTTGGGAACTGATGCATGAGTTAGTATAATATAATGACACTTGATCAACGTGATTATATTACAGTAAGTCATGCTAAGTTTCTAAATGGAACGTGATGATTCACAGATTATAACATCATCATGTGCCATGTTACATGACTCATACATTCTATCTAATGTATAAAAGTATCAAGAACATAATTCCTTGATAATTCTATCTTTTCTTTTGAATTTTGGTAATTTAACCAAACAAGATCATGCTGTTACAATCTCTCTCTTAGAACGTTAGTCATGTTCATTCAAAACTCCATACTTATGAATTCTGGACCATTACTTGATGTGCTTAATGGGTAGAAGAGAAAACAGAGCATAAAGCTTCGAAGTGTAAATGGAGGTATAAATCGCAGCAAATAGGAGAGAGCATTAACTGTGGATGACAATGATTATAGGAGACATAAACAGGGACATCGAAATATAAGGGAAGTTATAAAACCCAACAACAACGCAGAAATTACAAACCGTGGATATTAATACGAATAGCAATATAAAGATACGGTATAATTAAGAATAGTATCACCCCAAGGTTATATTAAAAGTAAACAGATTTTTCTGGTGGAAGATTGAAAAGAATGATGACAGAAATGATAATTAGGAAAATATCAGGGATTAGAACTGGATGAAACATATTGCCGAATGTTTTAAAATTTGAAATGAATGAGAAAGAATAGAAAGGGGGAGATGTAGAAATAAGGAATCGAAGGGAGTAGATTTATAGTGAAATATCAGACAGAGTAATCGAGGTAGATCACCGTAGTTAATTACAGAGATCTTAATTTCCTTATTCACCGAAGAATCAAATCTTTTAGATTTCGAAGATTTCTTTAAATCCCTTGAATTCCGGAATTCAACCAAGACAACGTCAAAAGTCAAGACGCACCTTATTTTTCAAAATTCAACCCTGACTCTGTCAAAAGTTAAGACGAATCTTTACTTTTCCTATTTCAATCTTTTGTGATAGCTTCACTCGTACTCTTAGAATAATCGAATTATTTTATCCTTATTACTCAATGGTAATAAAACTCTATTTATCAGCTTATATGAGTCATGAAAACATTCTTATTGTCAACCATGACCATCCCAATCAAATTTCGATACGAAATTTCTTTAACGGGTAGGTACTGTGACTACCCGAAAATTTCCGACCAAATTTAAACTTAATCTTTATATGGTTTCCGACACGATAAGCAAAGTCTGTTATCTTGAGTCTCAGAATTTTTGAACTATTATGATGTATACAATTACCCTCGACTGGTTCCAACGATTCGCGAACAATTACTTGTAAATAAATATGTATATATACTATATAAAGATAAATATATACACATTAAAGATTCAATATTTTATATATTTGGTAAATATGATATATTTAATAAATGATAATATATAAAAATCTAATTTCAAATTTGAATATAATTGTTATATTAATATTATTATCATTACTGGTGTTGCTACTAAGTAGTACTATTATTAATATTATTAATAAGATTGTTATTATTATTTGTATATATATTATAATGTATAAATGTTAAATGTTAAACATATGTATATATATAATCATAATAAATGTAACTACAAGTTAAAAATATATTGATTATAATTGTATTTACTATTACTAATATCAATATCAGTATTATTAATATAAATATATAAAAATAGAAACATGTGATTTGTTATACCTTCATTACGATCGAATATTATTTTTACTAAAACATATAATACTTATTATTATATAATATATTAAATAGTTATAGTACATAATCTTTAAATTGTAATATTAATATATTAATTATAATTGTTATAAAAATACTGTTACTACTTTTAATAATAATATCGATACTAGTGTTATTAATACTATATATAGATATGAAATTTGATATAGATTATTATTATTACTAATAATATTATTAATATAAATATAATTAGTATTATTATTATTATTATTATAGTTATCATTAGTAATATTATTATAAATCCCACAAAAATTATATTTTTGAGACTTATTATTATTATCATTAATTATTATTATTATTATCATTATTATTATTATTATTAATGTAATTATTATTAATTAGTATTATTATTATCAATTATTAATATTATTTAACATCAAAAACAATGACATAAAACAAAAAAAATCGATTCTATCCCTATCCACTTTATTGCTTCTACTGCTGTAAATTGATTCCTGTATCTGATTTTGTTATGTATCAAAATCAAGTGATCAAATTGTGACAAAAACGGTTAAGCATCAGTTTCACCTTTTTTTATATTTATTTATTTTTCTTCTGTCCTTGATAACAAATCCTGTCGACAACAATTCATAATATAATCACTACAACTTGTTAGAGGATACGATATACCTCACATTATCAACTATCAACTCCCAATATCCTTTACAGTTTTTTAAATTGGCGAATTTAATCAAAAAAGGGGGAGAACACAGGTAACTGCCCTGTTTTTGGGTAATTTTTCAAATAGCCCAATTACTAAACGAATACCAAAAACTTGAAATGCAAAGTTGCTGGAAATCATGTGTTCAAAATATCTAAAAAGTTTCAAATCTTAATTTTCCATAACGGATTCAAATTCTTGGAGTCAAAGTGTCGATTTCAAAAGTCAACACATCTGTTCTTGTGAAATTCGTAATCAATTCAATGTTTTAAGTTAAATTAATTATTTAGAAAGTTTCTAATAAAGATTTAAAACCTCTTTCATTCAGGAATCATTGTATAAAACGTTTTTAAAATTCGAGATTGAAATTGAGTTCATAAACGACCAGTTCCAACCTTTTATTTTAATTTATTTCTGTTTTAAATAATTTGATCAATCAAATAATGTTTCTGTATAAACTTTAGGTCCTAAAACTAATTATGTATTTCGTTGTTAGTAGAGATTGATCTCTGGTCAGTTTGATTATTGACGAGGAAGAAGAAATTAATCAGAAAAATAAATATGGGTTATATATAATTCTCTGCATAGAATTCCAGATAAACTGATATGGTGTAATGGTCTTGGGTGTTAGCGGGTTTCGAGAATTCGGGGGGTTCGAGTCCCTGGAGTGGTTGTATTCTTTTTAGGCCGATTTTCTTGAGGTAGTCTCATCTCTTTATTTTTTATTATTATTATTATTATTATTATTATTATTATTATTATTATTATTATTATTATTATTATTATTATTATTATTATTATTATTATTATTATTATTATTACTATTATTATTATTATTATTATGTTAATTATGGTTACTACTAATATTAATATCATGAGTGTTGTTATCATTAACATAATTTATATTATTAACATTATTAATATTAATAGTGTTAACATTATTATAATTATTAGTATTATATTATCATTACTAATATTATTATTATTAGTATTATTATTATTGTTATTATGATTAACATGATTATGAACATATCCATAACATTTATATTATGAAAGTTATAATAACAGTTGATATAGTAAAGTTTTGAAAATGGTTAAAATTATATGAACGCAGGAACAATTATGAATATTGTTATAAAATTTAGTTATAGGAACTGTAAATATAAGTTTAGAAAATTAAACACGAGGATTATGATAAATTTGATTATTATTATTAACACTGCTATTATTATTATTATTATTATTATTATTATTATTATTATTATTATTATTATTATTATTATTATTATTATCATCATCATCATTATATTATGAATGTAAATTACTATTTTTGATAAAACTATCATTTTTATCTTATCATTATTATTAAAACTATCATTTTAAATAATTATTATTACTATCATTATTATTAGTAGTATTATAATAATTATTATTATTACCCTTATGTTAATTAATATTTTTCAAGCAAGAGAAATTTATATAAAATATATCTATTAAAGAAGTATACTAATATTATATAATACTATATTTTAACTAAAATAATATTACAATGTTAATTAAATTATATATCAAATAAGTATTATAATATTATAACTATTAATAAAATTATATATAGGAATATTAACCTTAAAACATAACAAAATATATCTAAATTTGTTCGATTTCGATTATATGCATTAATATATATACAAATGATATATGTTCGTGAATCCGAGGCAACCCTGCATTGTTCAATATCGTCATATGTATTTTTACTACAAAATACAGTATTGTGAGTTCATTTGATTCCCTTTTCCTTTTTTCATTTTTGGGACTGAGAATACATGCGATGTTTTTATAACTGTTTTGTTAATAGCTTTTGAAATATATTTTGAACTGCGAATACATGAAATACTTTTATAACTGCTTTACGAAATAGACACAAGTAATTGAAACTACATTCTATGGTTGAATTATCGAAATCGAATGTGCCCTTTTTATCATGTCCGATGTTTTCCTGGAATGATAGCGAATTTATCATGTCCGAAGTTTTCCCGGAATGATGGCAAATTTATCATGTCCGAAGTTATCCCAGAATGATGAGGATATTCTATATGCAATTTGTTAAGGTCGATTACCAGGTATTCAATCCATATGAATGATTGTTGTCTCTATGCATAAGACGTATATTTATGAGAAATGAAAATGAAAATCTTGTGGTCTATTAAAATGATGGAAATGAATGATTATGATAAACTAATGAACTCACCAACCTTTTGGTTGACACTTTAAAGCATGTTTATTCTCATGTATGAAAGGAATCTTCCGCTGTGCATTTGCTCATATTAGAGATATTATTTGGAGTCATTCATGACATATTTCAAAAGACGTTGCATTCGATTCATCGAGTTCATCAAGATTATTATTAAGTCAATTATAAATGGATATATTATGAAAAGGTATGCATGCCGTCAACTTTCGATGTAAATGAAAGTTTGTCTTTTAAAAACGAATGCAATGTTTGTAAAATGTATCATATAGAGGTCAAGTACCTCGCAATGAAATCAACTATTGTGAATCGTTTATAATGTATATGAACGGGTTCTTTCAGTGCTGGTTATGCTTCTGGTAAAAAGTTGTGTTTGATGGACAAAGAGGTTGAGGAGTTTAATGAGGATGATAATGGTAGTACATTTGTGTCTGATATGAGGGAAGCTGACTTGAAAAGAGATTCACCTCAATGGAAATCTGAAATGCTGTACAAGGTTGAAATTTTTTGAACTTATACTGATGATGAAAAAGCTGAAATGTTTGACTATCTGAGAATTGACTTAACCAGAGGCAGCAAACGTGAAGAAGTTTTCAAAACTGAAATTAAATCTTTAAATGAAAAACTTAAATGCAGATATGATGAAATTAAGATCTTGAAAGATGAAATTTCTATACTTGAAAAACAAAATTATGCTTTAAAATCTCTTCACTCGGATGCAGCAGTAGTCCAAAACCAGCTTACTGACCTCAAAAGGGTGGTAGCCACTTGGTGTTTATCAGCTCAACGCTCAGCCAAGTGCATTAATGAGCAGATACCTGCCCAGGTTGAGGAATTTTTTGCTGGTGACTATGTTGCTGTTGCTCATGCTGAAGTCACTTTCATGGACTATGTGCTTGAAACTGATCTTGATGCTGTCTTCCCAAATACTTTTACCAAGATAGTTAATGGTAACAAGGTCTTCACAAATAAATTTGTAAGACCTGCTGCTAACTCACCACCTGCCATGAAAGAGATAATGGAGGATGAAGAAAGAGCTATAGAATCCAGTACCTCAACTGATGAGACTACTGACCCCTCTAGCATCTACTACATGACTCCAAAAGAAAGATGTATTAAAAGAGAAATCACTGAAAACAATCAAAGAAAGTTAAAATCAACTGATTCCCCTTCATGTTCAAATTCCACCAATGCTGAGCCAGCTGATGAAAATTGTACTGGTCAACCAGTAGTTGCAGACAAGCCAGCTAAACGCAATACTGGCAAGTCCAAGGCAGTAATCAAAATTCATACTGGTCAACCAGTATTAGCTGACAAGCCGGTAACTTCCCACACTGGCTCGTCAAATGACAAAGGCAAAGCAGTATACCATGATTATGGTACTAGTTCCAAGAAGAAATCTGCCCTTAAGGGAAAAGCTAAAGTGAACCAAATTGTAGAATCATGTGCTGGGTCATCTATCACTGAGATAATGACTGTTAAGCTTGACCAGCTCATAGCTACTATAGTTGAAAGCAGACCTGATCTTACTGCCCCCTTTAAGTCTGTGTATGACCTGTCACCGAGACTAAAAGTAAGAAAATGCTACAAGTGTGGCAGCAAGTTTCACTTGGCCAACCAGTGTACTCAAACCCAAACCCAATCTGCTGGTGCTTCTTCAAGCAAACCAGCAGACAGGAAGAGATCATCAAAGATGACCCTTCCAGAACCCATCCTCGGCTGGGTTCCCAAAAAGAACTAATCTCTTAGCTACTGTGCAGGGCATTCAAAACAAGCAAATCTGGTATCTCGACAGTAGATGTTCGATACATATGACCGGATGTAAGTCCCTACTAATGGACTATCAAAAAAAAGATGGTTCAGTCATTTCATATGGAGATAATTCATTGGGTTACACAAAGGATTTGGTACTTTAACAAATGGGAATTTTACATTCTCAAATGTGGCATATGTCATTGGGCTTAAACACAATTTATTCAGCATAAGTCAACTGACAAGCAAAAGTAAAATAGTCCAATTCAGAAGGAAAATTGGCACTATTTTTGATAAGACAGGGAAGCCACTGCTGACAGCAAAAAGACATGAGAACATGTATCAAATTGACATGAACACATCAGTCACAACAACTGATACTTGTTTTTATTCAAAGGCAGCAAACAACCTCAAGTGATTATGGCACAAGAGACTCTCACATCTCAACTTCAAAGATATTCACAAACTATCTAGTAAAACTTTGGTGTATGGGCTACCCACAATGTCTTATGTGAAGGACAGATTGTGTCCTGGTTGTGAAAAAGGGAAGCATCACCATGCTTCATTCAAGTCAAAGCAGATTTCATCTGTTAAGAAACCATTTCACCTACTTCATATGGATCTTTTTAGTCCTGTTAATGTAGCCAGCTGCAGTGGAAAGAAGTATACACTGGTTATTGTTGATGAATATTCCAGATACACTTTGGGTATTCTTTTTGAAGCAAAAGAGTGAAGCTGCTAATGAAATTATCAATTTTATCAAAAGGATGGAACTATTGAATGGACAATTGGTGAAGCAACTAAGAAGTGATCATGGTACAGAATTCAGAAATGCAACATTGGAAGAATTTTGTGTTGACAAAGGTATTTCACAAAACTTTTCTGCTGTGAGAACACCTCAACAAAATGGTGTTGCAAAAAGAAGAAACAGAACTCTCTTTGAAGCAGCAAGATCTATGTTGGCTCTGAACTGAAAAATTCATATTGGGCAAAAGCTGTAAATACTGTCTGTTTTACCCAGAATAGATCTTTAATTGTGAAAACACATCAGAAGACTGCTTATGAAGTTCTCAAAGGAAGAAGACCCTCAATTTCATTTCTTCATGTATTTGGCACTCCCTGTTTCATTCTAAACAATAGGGACTGGCTTGGTAAGTTTGATGCTAAAGCTGATGAAGGTATATTTCTTGGATATTTCAACGTGTCAAAGGCATATAGGATTTTCAATAAGAGAAGGGGCTGTTTTGAAGAATCCATTAATATTACATTTGATGAAACTGCCCCCACTTCATCTTCTAGTCAATAAGATGAAGAGTTACTATTTGAAGAGCCTACTCAGCCAGCTCTTGATGATGATGCAGTACCAGCAGTCATTCCCTCTCCAATCCATGCTGTTGGGTTATTGATGATGAGATGGAATATTCTGTTCCATCTGTGTCTAAAACTCGAGGACCAACTGGCTCAACTGAAGTACTACAAATTGAGCAAAGGTCTACTAGTTCTGAAAGATCACAAGCTGGTACTGGTTTCACTGATAATGAACAGTTGTCTTCTACTGCTGTACATACTGTCGAACCAGCTGATGATCAAGATGATGTGTGTTCCATAACAAGCTCACCTGTTCATAACACTAGATGGACAAAGGAGCATCCAATTGAGCATATTATTGGTAATCTGACTAGTGGTGTTAAGACAAGGAGACATGCAACCAGCAATTTTTATATGCATGTGAATTTTGTGTCTACCATTGAACCTACATGTCCTGAAGAAGCAATGAAAGATCCTAGCTGGGCAGGAGATATGCAAGAAGATATCTCCCAGTTTGATAGGAATAAACTTTGGACATTGGTACCTAAACCAGATGATGAAACAAAGAAGATCATTGGTACCAAGTGGGTTTTTAAGAATAAGATGGATGAAGATGGGATTGTGGTCAGAAACAAAGCTAGATTGGTAGATCAGGGTTTTAGACAAGAAGAAGGATTGGATTATGGAGAGACATATGCACCAGTGGCTAGGATGAAAACTATCAGATTATTCTTGGCATATGTTGCTAAGATGAACTTTAGGGTATTCCAGATGGATGTTAAATCTGCATTCTTAAATGGGAAGCTGCAAGAAGAAGTCTTTGTCAAACACCCTCCTGGTTTTGTAAGCAGTAAATATCCAGACCATGTCTATAAATTAGACAAATCTCTATATGGCCTAAAATATGCACCAAGAGCATGGTATGAGACAATTCATGTGTATCTTACTGGTTTAGGTTTTAAAGTTGGAACAATTGATACCACTCTATTCTCAAAGGAGATAGATGATGATCTCTTACTGGTACAGATATATGTGGATGATATTATTTATGGATCTAAAAATGAAAAACATTGTCAAAAGTTTTCAAAACTTATGTCAAAGACATATGAAATGAGTTTACAAAGAGATTTGCAATACTTTTTGAGATTACAAATTAAACAACTTGATGATGGAATTTTTATAAGTCAAGATAAATATATTAAAGACATGTTAAAGAAATTTTGTCTGACCTGTTTAAAAGATATAGGGACTTCAATGGCATCATCTATCAAAATAGATGCTGATCCAAATGGTAAATCAGTTAATATCACTGAATATAGAGGTATGATTGGGTCCCTACTTTATCTCACAGCCAGCAGACCAGACATTATGTTTGCCACATGTCTCTATACCAGATATCAAGCTGATCCTAAAGAGTCACACTTGCTGGCAGTAAAGAGGATATTCAGGTATCTGAAAGGTACTGCCAAACGTGGTCTTTGGTATCCCAAAGACCAGGATTTTGAACTAATTGGGCATTCAGATGCTGATTTTGCAGGATGTAAGACAGACAGGAAAAGTACTACTGGTGATTGCCAGTTACTGGGTGGTAGGCTAGTCAGCTGGACGAGCAAAAAGCAAAATATTGTGTCCACATCTACTGCTGAGGTAGAATATGTTTCTGCTGGTAGTTGTACTGCTCAAGTACTATGGATGCAAAGCTAGCTGAAGGACTATGGTGTTCATGTTACAAAAACTTCAATCTACTGTGACAACACCAGTGAAATTGCCATCACCAACAATCCTGTGATGCATTCAAGGACAAAGCACATTGATGTTCGATATCATTTCATAAGGGATCATGTTCAAAAGGGAGATGTGGAGCTTCACTTAATTTCAATAGACCAGCAGTTAGCAGATCTTTTTACAAAGACCTTAGATGAGAAACATTTTAACTACCTCATCTCTGAGCTGGGTATGCTTGAACTCTAAAAGTAAAAGACAACTTTGTTGGTGTGCTGGTTCTACATCATATAGAGCAAACCAGTAAGACACAAACCTTTTGTTTAATGCCTATATGCCAAACAATCAGCAAAACAAGGTCGTTTATGTCATGGTTACACAATGAACAAAATGAAGTAATAAATAGCTCACAACATTAAAATGATATCTTAAAACTGAACCTCATTCAATCCCAATGATTTAAATTTAATACATGACATATTACATGTTATAAAAGAATTTTTTTATTTACTACAAACTTTATTTTGTGGTCTTTAACTTCAATTTTTGAATTAAAACCTACTGCATTTAATCCGTAATGGGAGTGATGAGTGTTTAAGCCGATTATACGTCATGTCAACAGTCTGTGTCCCCTCATAAACGTGACAGTCTGTCACATATGCCCACGCGCCTGCAGATGACAGTTGCCATTTTCTCTCTCCTGCATTTTTTTACCAATCTGAAAGGTTAAATAGGATGATTCATTTTCCATAATAACCTTCGGTTAGTAAAATTCCAAACTCATATTCTTCTCTCAAAATTCCCCAAATCTTTAAAACATCCAATCATTCATCTTCAATATTCATCAGTGGCAGACGAACAACAACCACAACCCATTGAGCAACAACCTAAGGAACAACAGCAACAACAACAACACCTTGAACAACAACAGCACCATGAACAGCAACAAAAACCACCACCACTGGCACTGGAGGAGTACAATGCACCGATATCATTGTTTGCTTTGCAGCCAAGCCTTGTAAAGGTTGCTAATGCACCAGAACATGAACTTATTCGGCTATCTAGAGGCAATGCTGCTCATGCCCTCTCCATTCCTAAGTCTAAAGCCAACATGGAATATGAGACTTTGATAGACTATGTGAGGCAATCTTCACTCGCTTGATCCATCACTGGCGTTCCTTCCAGATTCTATCCAACCTGCTTAGGCAGATTTTGGTATACGGCTACGATGGGCAACACTCAACAGGGTACTCCATGTGTTCATGGCATGCTCACTAAAACCCTAAACTGCTCCGTCAACATTGATGCCATCAGACGAGCTCTACAATTGCATGGTGGACCATTTGTTGATTCACCTTCAAATGATTGTGTTAGGAGGGAGGTGTTGAAGATTATTGGCTATGTTGGTGATGTGGCCCACAGCCCTTTAAGGAAGCATATGCCACTGTTGTGGTACTATTTCTTTGGTTTGCTGACACAGTGCATCAGCCAGAAGTCCGGAAGTTTTGATCAATGCTCAGATTTTGAGCTTAAAATAGGTCATGGGTTAATGTTTAATCGAAACATTGACTATGCTATGAGATCTACTTGAGGTTAAGGGAAATGGTGCTTGCACCAAAACGAACACACTTGATCCCCTTTCCAAGGTTTTTGAGCCTTATTTTTTAAAACGAGCTGGGTGATGCCTACATGCAAATTACTGATTTTTCAATCGATCTGCCTTTAAATCAAGGGGGAATGACAAAGGAGAAACCTGTTGCTCCATATGCTGACTTGATGCCAGCAATGCTTGAGTATCTTGCTGCTCGAGGTGGAGCCACCCAATCGACTGCCTCTAGTAGTGCACCAGCTGAGGGGGAGGGATCTCAGCGCAAGCCAGCTATTCGACGGAAGAAGCCAGCTACCACAACTAAAATAGCCACCATCACAGATACTGGTAAAGCAGTAGTTGTATTAGAATCTAGTGCTCTCTGTCATAAAGAACAGCCCTAGTCTTATATTTAGACTACTCGTTTCTAGTATTGGAATCCGTTGCTCATCTATTTCTTGGTAACAGGTAAATCCAAACGTGCAAAAGCTGGCTCCAAGCATGCCACAGGAGAGGTTGCACCAGTCTCAACTGCTGCTCCTGAAAAGGATGCTGCTATGGAACCTTGTGCATCTCTAGACCAAACATCAGAAATAACTAACATAATTCAAAATCTTTTATCTACTGACTTAAATGTTGTTAAGCTAACTGGTTTTAAAACTAGTGTTAAGAGGAGTAGCAACCCATACTCCTCTAATCTGGCACTTCCACATTTTCAAAATTGTTCTTCAAGAAATATCCTCTGCTGACAGTACAACCAGCAGAGAACATACTTGACCCCCAAAGCAGACTTGAGCTGGGTCCACATCGTGTTGAACCAGCTCATGCTACTGCTCATCCCACTTATAACTTGAATCATGATAACCAGCTAAAACTCTTACACTATCTGAGTCATCATGTGTTGCCAATGAGTCATCAGAGTCACAGCTGCACTTACAGACACCAAACTCTGTCTCAATCGAAGAGCTAACTAAAACACACGTTTTTCCCCAAAGACCAACATGATATGCAATTGTTGAGTTAAATTTATTTGATTATGCTATTGTTAACAAAACTTGTTACTTTGTTTCAGATCTTAGCAGGGCAGCAGATGTTATTCCTACTGGTGCTGAGGCTGGTACTGGGGAGCCTTCTAATACTGCTAGTACTAGTCCTGATACAGCTATTATTGGACCTACTACTGCTAATACTACTGAGGATGAAGTGGTTGCTGGTTCCACTAATCTTACTGTTAATGAGGAGATAGCTACTGCTGATGCTTCTGCTACTCCTCCTGTTATCCCAGTGTTACTGGCTCAACTACTGATTCTGAAGTAGTTGATGAGATGATTGTTAAACCTCCTCCTGTTCTTGAAGAGGTTATTGATAAGGTTCTTAAGGAGGTTCTCGTTTCTGATCTTACTAGTTCTATTGGTATTCCGGATGTTACTGCTATTGAATTCAGAGAATTCATCACTGTGGATGCTGCTGGTAATCTTAATGTTTTTGATACAACATCGGATACTTTCTTTTGAAGGTGCTACAGATACTGTCAGTCCACCTTCTGCACACTCACCTATTGATACTGGTTCTCAAGAACCACAAATGGATGCTGGTACCCCTGCTACTGCCACTGCTGCATCTTCTAAGGCTGAAGTTTCTGCTAAAAAGCCTAAGTATCTTTTCCAGGTACCAGATCCATAAGAGGTTATTCCTAAACCTATTTTCAAGGGAGTATCCATTACTCCTAAAGTTGCTCATCTAGTGGACCAACTGACGATTGATCCACAAACTGCTCTTGTTGAGGCCAGCAAATTACCTGATGAGGAGCTGACTCAACTACTATCACAGTTGGACCAGCCAGCCAGAGAAGAAGTTTATGAGAGGCTAGCTACACTTGAGAACATTAATGAGCAGCCATACTACCATGTCTTTGGTATGGCTCCTGTTACTTCCCCATTGCCTGGTACATGGGGGCCTCTCAAGTTTGTTCGTGATCCAGATACTCGTAAGTTTGTCATGCAAAACATTCCTGATTCGCCAGTACCTTCTGATTCATCAGCTTCTTCATCTGATGATGATGCTGATAAAGGTACTAGTAAGGAAGAGCCAGTCATTCATGATAATGTGACTGGCTCCAAGGATAAACCAGTGGATCCTACTGATGATGCAACTGATAATGCTGCAAAGGATACCAGTGGTTCTAAACCTTCGGGTGAAAGTAACAATGATGGTGATCATAGTGATGAGTCAGATTCTGATCTTCCACCTCCACCACCCCACGTAGGTACTCCCATTATTACTGCTATTTAACAACCATCCACCAGTACAGCTGATGCTTCCGATATAGCTGAGTTGTCTACTATGGCTGTTTATAGGACTGTTGCCAGAATCATACTGGATCACCAAAACCATCAGGGAAACTCTAGTTGATTGCATGACTGAAGCTATTCGACGAGCTGGTTGCATTACCACTTCTGTTATTGAAACACAGCTGCGTCAAGTTACTGCCTTTGCAGATCTAGTAGTTGATGCCATTCGCCGCCATTATGAAGAAGAAGATCAGCTTAAGCAGTGAATCATCTCTCACAATGAATATACTGACCATATTACCCGACTTCATGCAGAGCTGGATGCTACCAATCAAAGGAACGGATTTTTGAATGAAGAAAACAGGGTGTTGAAAGAGAGATTGGAGTCACAGGAACAGCAGATGGCTACCATGATTCCTGCTTCTGCTTATGTTACTATGGTGGACATAATGCAACGCATGTCTACTCTTCAAGCTGATGTTAGAACCAGTGTAAATCAAATGGCCATGGGTGTTGCTAGGAATGAAGTCCGAACTTCAAACCCGTGTCTTAGACAATATAGTGTGGACCCTGGTGCTCATCTATCTCTTACTGATGCTGACTGGAACAACTTTTCATACTCAGTGCCTGAATCAGATAGCGATCTTGATGTAAGTGTTCTCCCTGACTCTACTTCTGCCCCTGCCGATGACAAAAAGGGGGGAGAAGAAATCCAAAATACATAAGAATAGAAAACAATCTGACGAGGAGCATGAATATGAGAAAGCTCCTAAATAGCAAAGGAGAGATTGTGATGATGGTGGTGATGGTACTGATCAAGGTAATACTATCCCTAAGTCCAGCAACACTCATACTGAAGCTGGTGTCAAGGCTGCTGGTGAATCTCAACCCTGTATGCCTGCCACATCTGTAGATGATATTGGTTTTGGCAGTAAGCCCAGTGATGTCTCTGAACTGGCTTTGGCTGAATCCTTTGTTGTCTCTCAAACCATTAAAAGAAAAATGAAAATAAAAATGGAGAGGCATCAGAAGAGATAGCATGACTTAAATGATGCCTTCAATGCTAGATTTGAGGTCTATGCTGCAAGAAAAAGACATAGAATTGATCATAGGAGAAGCCTCAACCATGAAAAGCTGGAAATTCACAATGAACTACTCAGCATTAATCAATACAAGAAAGATGCCTTAAAAAGAAATGCTAAGTTCGTGGTGAAGTATGACAGAAAGAAGGAAAAGCTGTATACTGAGCGAGTAGAAAGAATCAAGAAGATGACTCCTGAAGAAATGCAAAAGTACTTGGATTCTAACATGTCAGGGGGAGAAAGAGATGATGTGTTTATGAAATGGCTGGACGATATGATGAAAACCAGCCAATCTTCTCAACCTACTTCTTCTGCTCACCCAGCTGCATCACAATATCCAGTAGAGATCATCAACCTTGATGATGATGAAGAGAAGCCAGTAGAGACAGATCTGTCGGCTGCTGAGGGGGAGTATCTTGCAATAATTCTCCTACTGCCTCCACAAGAACCAGTATCCATACAAGAACCACCAGCTGATCCCAAGCCTATTGATAAACAAAGGGTAAAATCTGCCCCTAGGAAAAACTAGCCCCTAAGAAAAGAGCCCTTATTCGAGGCAGCTGGTGAAGGTATTGTGGCAGTTATACCAGCTGATACTAATCAGTCAGCTAGTACTGAAGACATAGCAAGGAGTGTTGTGATAGAAGACCTAGCCAGAAGTGTGCTGCTGGGTGAAAGAAGAATTGAAGACCCAGCAAAGGAGGATGAGCTGGGAGTTAATACTGATAATGATTCTGCTATTGCTGCAAATTATACTGTCTGGGGTAGTGGCAACTCAACTTTTGTCCAATCACCACTACCAGCAGAATCACTTGCTTATTTTGATAGGACACTGGGTGATCTTCACTTTTATGAACCAGTGGGTCCTTCTGGCACAACAGAATCACCTTTTGTATATCCTCCATCTTTCCCTAAACCAAATGATAAACATACCACTTGGGAAGATGACTCAGCTAAAAAACGAAAGCCTGATATTAGAAAGATGAATCCAGACGAAAGTGAGGCTTATAGGCTTGAAATCTCTGTTGCAGATTTGCTGAACATGCAAGCAGCAAGGAGACCAGAAAGAATACGCCAAATCAGAATGTTGTATCATCCTCTTAACCAGCAATTCTACATTGATGCCATGGATTTCAACACTGGTATTGGTATGTATTTGACGAATGGTGGTCAGAGACTCCACAATGATAAGGAGAAAGCCCTCTTCTATGAGGCTTTGCAGCCGGGTATGGACTTAAGGCAATATTGTAATGCCATGACTACTGAAGAAGGCAGACAATTGATTGCAACAGCAAAATCCCTGAACATCACTGTAAATGAATATCTCACAAGTGTTCAGCTTAAACAGCAAAGAAGGGATGATGTTGAGTATGCTGAAAGGGTGAGGCTTAGGGAAGAAGAAGCTAAACTGGCTGCTGACAGAAAATAAGAGGCTGCATCTCTCAAGTTAGCAAAAGCCATAGTCAAATCTCAGGACAAGGCCTTGGATAAACTGGAATCTGCTGAGAAGGTACCTACTGAAGCTCCTATAGAAACTTAATGAACAAGAGAGCTATCTGATCATTTCTTCAGGAGTAAGTATGTTGATGTGACGACCAGAAGATCTAATCCCGGTAAGATCATCAAAGTTCATAAAGGTACAAGAAGGTCCTTCAGTGTCAGCAGAGACAATGATGTCTATGAGAGAGTAGATTACACTAATCTAAGAACCTTTGGATTAAGTGAATGGATGGAGATACTGCAGTACTTTATTGGTAAAGGTAAAAGTGCTCTCAGAGATACACTAAAACCTGAACTACAAGAACTTTTTGATAAAGCAGTCAAGTATGGGAATGCACCAGTAGTGAAAGTAGAAGAAGTTCTGGCTCGGAAGCCTAAAAGAAAGAAATCTATCGGTGCTTGCCCACACAGAAGAGATCCCATCATTCTACTTCCTCAAATACAGTGTTTGACATGAAACACTTACCTGAGCTGTTCCCTGAAGACTAGGCAGCTGTTAAAGTTAAAGAAGAAGAGCTATCTGATGAAGAAAAAGAGAAGGATAAAGATAAAATAGATAGTCTTCTTATGTTAAAACTGTATCTTTTGTTAATTCATGATTCATTATAGTGTCTTGTAAATTTTGTATATATCTGTTGTAATGAATGTGAAATGAGTTTATCTTAAAAAATCATATCAATTTATAAGATATAGATAACTCAGCAAAAGATCCCAAAACAAACTAAAAGGGACAAATTTTACTGCCTATTTTCATTAGGTCCTTTAGTGCTAGCTTAAGTGTTTTACTCTTTATGTCATAAGTTTTGTCATCATCAAATAGGGGGAGATTATTAAGTCCCCAAAGCAATTTAGGATTTAATTATGACAAAACAGCAGATATCTACACTAGAATATTATGTGCAGCCAGCACAGGTTTGTTCATGTATAGACAGCATATATTTCTATGTCGAGTGTTTAGCTTGCTGCCTAATCTACCAGCACAAGGTAGACAGTATTCTTTAATTAGCACAGGATGTGTACCCAGCAATTTAAGAATATCAAGTGACTCAGCATAGAAGAACCAGCATGGCTTGAAAGCAGCTTACTACATGAGACAGCTATGCTCCATTACAAGCATAGTTGTTTCCTGAGTGGTCTACATCAATTGTTCTATTCAACAGAAGTCGAAGACAAAGTTAAACAGAAAAGGACACGCGTCGGCGGCTGACAAGTGACCTTACAAGACCACGTGGGAATGCAGAAGTTTAATGCATGTGCAGACATGTGTTATTCTTTGTCAATGCCTAGGGAACACAACATTTTATTTGTTTAATCAAATAGTGGTGCCAAACCGAATTGGGGTGTTCCTCCAAATAGCTACCAAAGACGAAAGAAAAGAGCACGCTCTCTGATGCAATTGTCCCCACAAGTACAGACATCCTATGTACCAGTGGACAATAGAACAATTACACGGTTAATAGGAATACTATAAATAGTAGTATTCACTATTGTAACAACTAGTGGTGTGAGTTTATTTATTTAAGAGTACAAACTTGTAAAAGCTTTAGATAACCTCGATAGCTATAACTTAGGTAAATCTGTATCAACCAACTATCATTCCGCCAAGGATATTTGTGATTCTTTGTGATTTATATCAATAAAGAATAACTGTTGAAAATTACCTTTGACTCTTAACTATATTACTTGTTTGAATACTAAATTGCTTAAACTGTTAAGTTAATTTAAAAGAATTGAATTCACCCCCCATCTACAATACTCCTGTTGTTAATAAAGGGACCAATAAACCCATTTCTTCTTTATCAAAAGGACAATATGCGACTACGCCTAAATTCATCACAACTACAAAAACTTAGGTATCTATTAGTATTTAAGATAAATGAAGACGTTGATTATACGTACTTGTGCCTAGATATT